>NW_022196893.1:7323937-7325751 GCF_008632895.1 Mastomys coucha
AAAAAAAAAAAAAGAAGAAGAAAAGAAAGGTGTGTGCACCACCACTGCCTGGTGACAATTTCTTCTTTTTTGGGAGGTGGTGGCGGTTGAGACAGAGTTTCTCTCTATAGCCCTGGTTGTCCTGGAACTAGTTCTGTGCTCTGTGGATCAGTTTGGCCTCAAATGCAGAGATCCACCTGCCTCTGCCTCCTGAGTGCTAGGATTAAAGGAGCACAACATCACCACACCACATGGTAACAGTTTCTTTAAAAGTTAAAAATAGGCTGGGCGGTGGTGGCGCTTGCCTTTAATCCCAGCACTTGGGAGGCAGAGGCAGGCAGATTTCTGAGTTCGAGGCTAGCCTGGTCTACAGAGTTCCAGGACAGCCAGGGCTATACAGAGAAACCCTGTCTTGAAAAACAAAAAACAACAGCAACAAAAAAAGTTAAAAATAAATAACGAAGCCCGTCTGAACTCCAGTAATTGTGGGTGTATTCCTCTAACAAAAAGAAATGGCAAAAACTGAAAATGCAAAACCATCCACTGTTATATCCTTTTGTCCAGGAGTTATTCAAAAGATCTCCCAAATGGTGTGCACTGCAAGCCGACAGCATATTCCATTGTGTGAGCATAT
The DNA here is from genome assembly GCF_008632895.1 of Mastomys coucha. NCBI lineage: Eukaryota > Metazoa > Chordata > Mammalia > Rodentia > Muridae > Mastomys > Mastomys coucha. The sequence continues at coordinate 7,324,551 of NW_022196893.1, forward strand.
GCCTGACCAGTTAGGGCAGAAGCAGAGGGTGGGAATAGGTTACTCCCAATCCCACTCACAGCCCTAATCTTTCTTTCCTGCCCATCCAAGAACATAGTTCCTACAAATAATCACCTGCCTCATAATAAATCTGTTGGAACCATCATAGCTGTACATTGGTATTCTTTTGAAAAATAGTGTCTGTCTGTGTCCTTGTGTGTACAGGTGCCCCCCCCCCCACCTCCAGAGGCAAAGCTCCCTTAGAGCTAGAGTTGCAGGTGGCTGATGCTGCAAACCAAAGCTGGGTCCTCTTTAAGAGCAGTATGCTTGCTCTTTTAACCACCAAGCCTTACCTCCAGCCCCCTACATTCCTTAAATGCACTCAAACAAGACCTACATCTTGAAGGCCACCATCTCTTTCTCTACCTTAATAGTCTCACTATTTTCTGCCCTCTCCTTGCATATATGGAGCTGAAGAGCCCCTTCTCAGAAGTTCCCATCTTACTCGGCCTAGGTTCCTTTTCTTCCCATTCCTGGTTTCCCCTCTCTGAAGGTTTTTCCTCTGCTCTGTGTCACATACCTGGCTGGCGTCCCCTGTACATCTTCTCATCTGCTACCACTCCTAAACTGTCAGAGACATCTTACCCAGGCCCTTGGCTGTGGAGACACATCTGGGAAATGTAATGACAAATTCTGTCAACCTCACTGAACCTAGCAGCACCATGGAAACACGTGGCCAGGTAGGTCTATGAGACCCAGCTTGAATGTGGAGTCACAACATTTTGCAGGCTAAAACCCTGGGTTGTCTAAAGAGGAGAAACTGAGCTGAACACCAGTATTTGTCCCCCTCCGCTTCCCATATGTGGATAAAAAGGAGGCCAGTTCCTTTAGGCTCTGGCTCACTGTGCCTTCCCTACTATGATAGGTTGCATCCTATTACATAAACCTTTCCTCCCTTTTTTGTTTGTTTGTTTGTTGTTTTTTTTGTGACAGTTTCTCTGTGTAGCCCTGGCTGTCCTGGAACTCACTCTGTAGACCAGGTTAGCATGCCTCTGACTCCCAAGTGCTGGGATCAAAGGCACACCTTTTGTCCCTTAAGGTGTTTCTCCTCAGATATTTGATCAGAGCAACCAGTAACTGATAGAGATCCAGACCTGGGCATTTAGCTCCTTCCTTCTCCCTGTGACTTCCTGATTTTTTTTTTTTTTTTTTTTTTTTTTTT
>NW_022196893.1:7326033-7327034 GCF_008632895.1 Mastomys coucha
TAAAAAAAAAAAAAAAGACCTGTGAGAAATAAAAGTACAGCTCAATGGGACACCATGTGCCTAGTACCAGTGAGTCCCTGGGTTCAATCCTCAGATCTGTAAAATAAGAAGTATCAGTTAATTCTTGCCAGCAACCTCAGGCTTAACTCACTGTAGAACTCTTACTCACATCCCAGTCTTCTTCAAGCTTCTTCAAAGATGACTGGAGACACGGGTCTCCAGGTACACTCAGCCCTTCAGAGCCAGATTGGGACTACTGAGTCACCTGGCTTTGTGCACTGAGTACTTACGCTGATCAAAGCTTCTCGAGCATACAGGTAGCCATTGTTGGCTCTCTGTTCTGTTCCTCTAGGGAACCCAGGTGAACCCCAGCACCCAAGTCCTGGGCCTAACAAGAAGTGGCTTTGTTTCCCAGTCTGTCCCTAGCCACGAAATCCTTCAGCTGCCTCAGCTGGCTCCTCTTTGCAGTTCTTGCAACTTCAGTGTTCCCACATGTCCTGTTCTTGTTCAGAGCCCCTCAGTGAGCTTCCCAGCCACTTCCCATGGTCGTAGTCAACACTTTGGATTTTTTTTTTCCCCGTTTTTCAAGACAGGGTTTCTCTGCATAGCCTTGGCTGTCCTAGAACTCACTCTGTAGATCAAGCTGGCCTCGAATGAATTTAGAAATCTACCTGCTTCTGCCTCCTAAGTGCTGAGAGTAAAGGTGTGCGCCATCACTGCCTGGCTATTTTTTTTTTTTTTTTTTTTTTTTTTTTTTTTTTTTTTTTTTTTTTTTTTTTGGTTTTTCAAGACAGGGTTTCTCTGTATAGCTCTGGCTGTCCTGGAACTCACTCTGTAGACCACGCTGACCTCAAACTCAGAATTCTGCCTGCCTCTGCCTCCCAAGTGCTGGGATTGAAGGCGTGCGCCACCACCACCCGGCTACTTTGGATCTTTCTAAGGATGTTTCCTGTCCATCATTCTTGCTTCCTTACCCTCTTCCTCCTCCCCCACTTTTTTTT
>NW_022196893.1:7327044-7337722 GCF_008632895.1 Mastomys coucha
TGATGGAGCCCATGCCTTGCACATGCCAAAGAAGCATTCCATTGTGAGCGACATCCTATATTCCAGATCCCTTATTAACGTCGCCCACAACAAACAGAATCTCATTAACATTGATCCACTGGCCTCTGCCTTCTGGGTTCTGGGATTAAAGGTATCCCACTATGCCTAGCCCCTTAATAACCTTTGCTGTTATTGTTGAGACAGGGTCTTGTGTATCCCAAGACTGGCCCGGAATGTACTATAAGTCGGAGTATGACTTTGAACTTCTGATCTTCCTGCTTCCACCTCTCCAAAGCTGAGATTACAGGTATATTCCACCAAATCCAGCTCCTTAACAACATTTCTAACAAGGGCTCTATATTTTCATCTTGTGGCTTTGCAAATTGTGTAGCTAGTCCTGGTACCAGGCAACACACGTTGGCCACAGTGCACAGGTGCACAGTGGTCCTCTGTTCCCATGGCAGCCTCAGGTACCAGGCCTCAGGTGCTAGTGTGGGAGCTAGAGTGTTTTGTCAGACAAGGGAGCTCATTGGGGACACAAAGCACATTCTATGGTGAGCCTGGTAACCTGGCTAAGGAATCTGGAAGCCAAGTGTTCAGACACAACATTGGGGTACACAGTCTCGCCTATACCAAGAGGCCCAAGGCATCTGAGTATGTTCCATATCACTGCTGGCTGGACTAGGGGCAGGTGCCTAAGTCAGACAGACTAATCATAGTCTGACCCCTTCACTGGTTAGCACCAGTTCAACACTGCTGACTCAGAGGGGCAGGAAGTCCTAAGTCTGGTGATGAGTCTAGACACTGGTGGGGAGGGGGGCTACCCTGATAGTCTTCCATCTTCTTCTAACCAAAATTCTGGAATTTGCTCCAGCAGCTGGAGAAGATGCGGTTCCTCAGGCCCTGGAAGGTCTGGGCTAGGGGAAGACCCTGAACAGAAGACCCCTTGAGAACAAACGGACAGACAGACAGGAAACCTTCTGATTGGAGGGCTAAAGTAGCTTTAGTTAGAGGAAGGGCAGTGGGTGTGGCTGGCTTATCTCCTGGATGGGGGATAAGGGACACAGGGTAGGCGCAAAAGGAGGCCAGGGTTCAGGCCCCAGGGTTACACATCCAGGTCACTGACACTTGACTTAGTGTAGACTCGTGTTTTCCGCTGCACAATGCCAGGGCTAAAGGAGGCTCCCAGTGGCCAGTGGCGGACTACATGACGATAGGAGGAGGCCAGATAGTCAAAGTAGTTGATGTTGAGTTTCCGGGCAATGTGCCGGCCCAAGAATTCCATTTGCTATGAATAAGCGAGTGGCAGCCAGTTCTCCGTTCTCCGGATAAGAGAATCCCCACCAGCATGCTTTTTAGGTGTCCCTTCCCCCCTTAACGGGGGAGTATCCCCGCCCCACCCCTGCCCAAAATTCCCAGCGCTCCTGCTACCCTTAACATAGTGGAGGTCTCAGGAGTGCTATATTTACCCTCTGAGTGCAAAACAGCCCCGTCCAAGAACTGCAAACAGTAGTTTCTTTTTGTTGGGGGCTGGGGGACTGAGGGCGGGGTTTGGGGCAGGACCCACCTCATAGCGATCTGAGAGCTGCACCAGCACAAGTGGCTCTAGCTTGTGGCCACAAAGGACCAGCTGGAAGAAGCGACCTCCATAGGCTGCCAATAGATGAGCAACTGAGCCAGGAACCTAACCTCCTCCTTAGAGCCTAGGGGTAGGATGGTAGGGGTGGGGCTTCCAAGGCTGGGCGTGTCCAGGTGGACTGTAGGCCCCTTCCAGCTCTGAATCCACACCCCTTCCCCTCTGACCCCTTCCAATCCCGGGCATCACCATCAGAGCTGAGTGCCAGGCGCACGTAGACCAGATGCATTGGTCCCTGACATACAGTTCGGCCCTGGATGGAGAAGTGGTACATGCCGCGTGTGTGGTTCAACACTAGGCGGCGCTGGGGCATTGAGGAGAGCATGAGCCACAGGCCTATAGCCATGCCATAGGCAGGAAAGCACCAGGTCTCCTGATGCTTCACCTGTGGGCACCAGGGATTAATGGACACAAGAGGCTCTCATGTGACCCCAGGAAAAGAGGCTGTGGGGCGGGGTGCAGGGGCTCTGACCTCTCTCAGGACATTACAGGAAATGAAGACAAGGCAGATGATAAAGAGCACCGTCCCCTTCCAGAGCGTGTCCAAGTAGTACTCGAGTACAAAGACTGAGGGCGGCATGGCCCAGCACATGAGGACAGCTGGGAGCTGCCCATAGCTACAGGACAGTAGCAGGGATTCGGGGAAAGGGCCCACCCAGTGGAGGTTCTCCATGGTACAACTGCCTACCCTCCTAACCCAGCCACCCTCCCCACTTGTGGGAACCTAGCCACGCCCAGCCCCTTACCCACCATCCGGCTGCTGCTGCTTGAAGGGGTAAAAGGCGTTGTTCTTGAGCTGATTGGCTAAGTGGCGCTCGGTAGAGAAGAGTCTGAAGTTCCAGAGTCGGAGGCACTTAACAAAGGTGGATAAACGGGAGCCACTGGCCTGCTGCTCCTTGGGGACCTAATTAGGTAGAACTGGTCAGCATACAGCTTGCCCACGGTCACTGCCCCACTGTCTTTATACAGGGCTCCCACCCGAGACAATTCCAGGGTTGCAGCTGAGGGAAGAAGCAAGAACTGCCAGACAACAGTAGGGCAGGGAAGCAGGTAGCCGTCCAGGCTGGGCTGCCTGGGTTCTAGAAGTTCGGGGTAAAGGGTTCTAGAAGGGGCTTTTCTATTGACCACACCTTTCTAGTGAGCATGCCTTCCCTGGTCAGTCTCCACTATCTGGAAGGTAGCCTGGCTCCCTCATGGCAGCACAGCCTGCGCCAGTGCTGTTAACACTGTCACCTCATGGATTCTGGTAGCTGATATAGGTCTTTTTTTCCCCTACGATTTTACACTTCACTGCCTATCCTATCCTCAGACAATTGTGTCCCAAGGTAGCTAAGACACTTAATACACACACACACACACACACACACACACACACACACAGGTCCCAGCCTGCTGTAGCCCTATTCCATCATGAATAACCCTGTTCCTCACCCAACAGCTTACTCTAAAGACTGTACACAGTCTGCCGTATTGGTTCCTGCTTGTGAGCCTACCACATGGGAGGCTGAGATGGGTAGATTACTGTGAGTCAGCCTGGGCTACACTGTGAGTTCCAAGCCAGCCTAGATTAGCGTGAAAAGGATCTCAAATAAAACAACAAAGGACTTTACAGAGTACCTAAAAATACTTTATTGTAACAAAAGCTCAAACATCTCACTGTGAAAAAGGGCAGGATAAAGCTGGTAGCCATCTAAGTGGGCTCTCTGGAAGAGGACGGGCTCATAAGTAGCTGCTCTAGACACCACTGGACTTCCTCCAGGCCCCGGTAGGCACGCTTCAGACCTCGGGGGAGGCAACGACAGGACTCCAGATTGAGATAGAGCAGCCCCGGGCAACTGCTAATCACAGAACTGTGGAACAGGCACGCCATGGGAAAGTGAGCTGTTGGCCAGAGAGCCCAGTCTGCCCTCACTATACACCAGGCCTACCACCTAGAGCCACCCAAGCCCAAGTCTAGTACTCTTGGTGTCCTCAAGGAGTTGGACTAGTGTCTACACTCCTCTTGGCCCCTGGAAATGTGGAGTCAGGGAGCCCACCTCTGGTCCCCAGGTGAGACAGAACTAGAAAACAGTGCACTGACCTGACTGTGCTTGGTGTAACACGAGTACCCCTTAGATTGAGGGAGCACAAGGCTGGGTGCAGGCCCCCAGAGGTGCCTGAGAAAACAGCCAGGGCCTGTTCCAAGTCTTTCTCGCTGAAGCCTTGGCCACTCAAGTCCAGCTCCCTCAAGGTGTGATACCACTTCTGGGTCAACAGGGGGCTGCCATTCTTAGCCAGCGTCAAGCCATCAGACAGGCCATATAGGCCCAGGTAGAGTTGCTCCAGCTCTGAGATGGGAGAAGTCAGGTGTGACTAGCAGGGTAGGCAGTGACCCCACCCCCCACCTTCCCAAGCAAAGCCAGCTGACCTTGACATGGCAGATGACACAGACCAGCAGGAGTGATCCTAGCACAGCCTCGAAGATCCAGTAGGCGCAGTTTTGGGGAACGATGGAGCAAGCGGCCCAGAACCTCATTGCTCACAAAGTTGCAGGTGGAGCCCGCCAAGCAGAGCTCCTCCAGACTGGGGAAGCCTGGTCCCTGGGGCACCCCTCGGCCACACGGCTTGGGGAGCCAGATCAGATTCAGCAGCCGCAGCACCTGGGAGGAGGAAGGAGGGGCAGGCTGCAGATACAGAGCAGGGTGGCAGGTGGGAGAGGGTAGAGAGTGAATACCTGCAGCTGGGGGCAGCCTCTCTGCAGGGCTTCCACAGGCAGCTGCAGGGGTGTGCTATTGCAATTTACGCCTGTGCTCATCTGGAGGACTTCGAGCTGGGGGCAGCAGTTGCCCTGTAAATGGTGGGGAGACACACTACTAAGTCAAAGGCCTGGCGGTGCCCACTGAGCCCTTTCCCTGCCCACCCTCGACCTACCAGCAGTGCACCCAAGATGGCCGTTGTCTGGGAACTGTAGGTCAGCCACAGTTTTCGCATTCGGGACCCTGCCTCCTCTAAGAAGCTTACCACAGCTGTGGACTCCACCTGGGGATCCAGCACAAAGGTACAGCTCCTGTCACAAGGGCCCAGGCGATTTCAGGGTCGCCCCCCCCCCCCCACCTCGCCCTCCACAAAGGACAAAGGACTCACCATGGAATGATGTAGGTCCAGGCTGTGGAGCTGGCAGCAGGCTTTTGCTAACATGACCAGAGTTTCAGCAGTCACACTGTGGCAGTCTGAAAGCTTGAGGAAGGTGAGCCGAGGGCAGAACTTGCTAACCAGCTGGAGAGAGAGAGAGAGAGAGAGAGAGGGAGGGAGGGAGGGAGGGAGGGAGGGAGGGAGAGAGAGAGAGAGAGACTATCTGGGGTTGTGGAGGGCAGGTAAAGGTCTATCTACAAGACCACCCTTTGGTCCCAGCTATGACTCCATTCAGTCCACGCCAGGCCTGCTTGGGTGCTGTCTCCTCCAGCAATTTCCTGAGATGCCAGCAAGATGAAACTGGGCAGGCAGGCAGGCAGGCAGGCAGACATCTCTGTGGGACATCACCAGGGCACTCTCCCCATAATAGTCAACTCAAACGTTACAGCTGGTGTGCAGGGCAGTCTCAAGCTCTTACCTCCAACACAGAGTGTACTTGAGACTTCCAGTGGATGAGGGTCAACCTCTGGAGTTGTGAAAACCTGGGCGACAGCAAGGCCCAGCTGTGATTGTGCTAGACTGCTTACGTTGCCCCCTTCTGACCAGAATCCTCCCTACTTAACGCTGATGCAGGGAGACACAGGCAGAGCAAAGACTAAGATTTGACAAGGAGCCCTCACCGATTGGGTATGAGCCACTCCAGGCAAGCAAGGAGTTTCTTCTCTCCCTTAAGGTTGCCCTTGCCAGCCCGGCCAACCAGCGGGGGTGACAGGGTCACAGTATGCCAGAGTGAAGGGTGGGAGGTGGCTTCATGCCAATGACGGCAAACGCGTGCAGCCCTAGGAGAAGAAAGAGTTCGCTGAGAGTGCATGGCCTTTTGTGGGTAATGCCTGCAATTAAGTGTCTTAGGAGCGGCAGAGCTGCCCCCTGCAACTGGCAGCTCAACGGTCTCAAAGCCCACTCTCGCCCGTTCTCAAAGCCAGGCTCCGAGCTCCAAGCGAAGACAGGTGCCGGAGCAACTTGAAGCGTACGCCCGTTGAGATGCTCTGCCCTCTGCTCCGCACGGCCCGCTCAGTGCAACAGTTTATATACCCCGGCAGGCGCTGTTAATGTACCTGCCAAGAAACGGCATGGGCCCATGAGCCGCCACCAACAGCCCGAAAATATGCACCAGGATTTCTAAGGGAATACGGTCTCCCCAGCCGGAGTCCAGGCCCTGATCGAGTGACGGCTCCGGTCGGGGTTTGGTCCTGGGCTTGGCGACAGCCGTGGGACCACGAGCCAGTGACTTGGGAGCGCGGCGAGGGGCGCGCCTGTGCGCTCGAGCGCGGGCAGGCTCCAGGTCCGGCAGCACGAGCAGCATGCTGTCTGCTTGCAGCAGGTGGTACCCAGAGCCGCGAGGTGCCAGCCGGTCCCACCACCAGTCCTCGGCCGAGCGGCCCCGCGCATCGGGCCGCTTGGAGCCTCGAACTCGACGCCTAACTCGCCCAGAGGCCACAGGAGCCATAGCCCCGGCAGCTTAATACTAAAAGCGGAAGGGGGGGGGTGCTGAGAGGAAGGGGCGTGGCCCCTTAACCTCACGCCTTGCACTCCACTTAGCTTCCGGGGGTGGGACTTCCGCCGCGAGTCTAGCGCATTAGCCGGCTTCTTAGACTGGGGTTTGGCTGCCTTCCGGGCAAAGTGGAGTGCTCCGGGGGCTGGGCGGGCTGCTCCGGCCCCACGCCCCTGGCAGGTGGACGGCACTCAGCGGAGGAGCCCAGAATAAAGCCATCCAGCCACGCCCCTCGCCGACCCTCGCCAGCCGCTTGAAGTTCGCTGTCATCCAGTTTGGTTTAGAGGCGCGGAGACTCGGTCCTCCGCAAGCATCAAGGACCGCTCTTTCGCTAGTCCTCCTTCCCGGAGCCACGCTTTAGGCCAGCTTCTTGCTCCCCGGCTTGCCTGACTTGTTCTGAGGGGTCCCGGTGCAGGCTTCTTGGTAGGTGCAGCTCCTGATCTATCTGCCGCCTCCCTCTAGGTGCCTTGGTTTTGCAATCTGTTCACCTCAGACTCCCGACTCTGTCCACTCGCATTTTTTTTTTTTTTTTTTTTTTTTTTTTTTTTTTTTTGTCTCCCTCCAGGTGAAAGAAGCTTGACTCTTTTTCTCTAGAATAGCTAGAGGAGCTTTGGACCTGCGTGGGGAAAGAGCAGACTGTTACCTTCACTTTGTCCTGGAGGGACCGCCTTGACCTTTGACCTAATGGCAGCACCTCCACTGGGCCGACTGGTGCTGACCCATCTGCTGGTGGCCCTTTTCGGCATGGGCTCCTGGGCTGCTGTCAATGGGATCTGGGTAGAGTTACCTGTGGTGGTGAAAGAGCTCCCGGAGAGTGAGTGAAGAGAAGTGGGCGGAGGTGGGCTACTGCTGTTGCTGCTCTCTGTTCCTTAGCCTGGTGCCTTTTACACTGTCTCCTCCTCCTGCTGCAGGTTGGAGTCTACCTTCGTACCTCTCAGTGCTTGTGGCGCTGGGGAACCTGGGTCTGCTGCTGGTGACCCTGTGGAGGCGTCTGGCTCGCGGCAAGGGCGAGCGGATCCCTATCCAAGTGGTTCAGGGGCTCAGCATAGTGGGCACAGGCCTGCTGGCCCCTCTGTGGAACCATGTGGTCCCAGTGGCAGGACAGCCCCACTCGGTGGCCTTCCTAACGCTGGCGTTTGTACTGGCATTGGCCTGCTGTGCCTCTAATGTCACTTTCTTGCCCTTCCTGAGCCACCTACCACCTCCCTTTTTACGGTCTTTCTTCCTGGGTCAGGGCCTGAGTGCCCTCCTGCTCTGTGTGCTAGCCCTGGGCCAGGGGGTGGGCCGCCTTGAGTGCCTGCATGTGCCTGCCAACGGCACCACTGGGCCTCCGATCAAGGTGTCTCCCATCAATTTCCCTGAACGGTTTTCTGCCACCACGTTCTTCTGGGTGTTGACAGCCCTTCTGGGCACTTCAGCTGCTGCCTTCCAAGGCCTCCTGTTACTACTGCCATCCCCAACATCTGAACCCACGATGGGTACAGGGCTTCAGGTAGAAACACCAGGAACAGAGGAGGAAGAGGAAGAGGACTCACCCTTGCAGGAGTCACCAGGCCAGGTGGCAGGCATTGTTTCGAGCCCAGACCCTAAGGCCCGTCAGCTGTTCTCTTCCCGAAGTGCCTGTCTACTGGGGCTGCTGGCTGTCACCAATGCTCTGACCAACGGTGTGCTGCCTGCTGTACAGAGCTTTTCCTGCCTGCCCTATGGACGCCTGGCCTACCACTTGGCAGTCGTACTGGGTAGTTCTGCCAACCCCCTTGCCTGCTTTCTGGCCATGGCAGTGCTGTGCAGGTGCACATGGACCCCAGACCCCTGTGGGGAGGAGCTTGAGGTGGGCCACAGCCTGACGCAGCCAGTCCTGAATCTCAGCCCATCCTTGGCAGGTCTCTGGCAGGGCTGTGTGGTCTATCTGTGCTGGGCATGCTCTTTGCCACCTACCTGATGACACTGGCAGTCCTAAGTCCCTGTCCTCCTCTGGTGGGAACCTCTGCAGGTGTGGCCCTCGTGGTAAGTATAATGGGGACATGAAGCAGGAACAGGGATTGTCTTGCAGCAGGGGAATTTCATGCTCAGCCCGCTGCTTCGAATCTCTCCTCTACTCCCACCTCCCCACCACTTCCAGGTGCTCTCATGGGTACTATGTGCAGGCGTGTTCTCGTACATCAAAGTGGCGATCAGTTCCATGTTACACAGTGGAGGCCGGCCAGCATTGCTCGCAGCTGGGGTGGCTATTCAGGTGGGCTCTCTGCTGGGCGCCGTTGCCATGTTCCCTCCCACCAGCATCTACCAAGTATTTCGAAGTGGAGAGGACTGTGTGGACCAGTGTGGTTCTTGAACTTGGGCGTGTGGGAGTTACTTCATACTTGTCTCCACCTGGAGTGGGGTGGTTACAGGTCCTGTGGCCCAAGGTGGCCTCCCTACACACAGACAATATGAATATTTCACACTCCATAAGAGACCTGGCTTTTGAGAAAAGACCAGGGTGAGGACCAAAGAGCAGGCCCAGACCCAGGGATAGGTTGGGGCTGCAGCCTTCACCCTGGGGCCTCTGTGGGATTTGTACAATAAAACATCTTCATCCAATGGGTTGTTCATCCCATGAGCACAGCTCCCAATGCCAGGCCTCCTTCCCTCGGTAGGCATCCCCTCTCCCCCAAGATCCTGGTTATAGCTGCTAGGCAGGCATTCCTCCACTTGCCTAGTTGCTCTTACAGGGCCTTGGTCACCCTCAGGACTCCTACGCCATTGCCTTTCTGGAACTGCTCTGGGAGATGAAGGCCAGCTCCCAGGGCCCAGATGGGGCTGAAGCCTCTGGTCAGCTGGACAAGACGTGGGGTCGCTGCTCCGCAGCATGTCTTGAGGGTGTAAGGGTCTGACATGATTGGGAAGTCAACCAACAAGGGAACCTGGGGGTGGTGCTGTGGCCCCCTGGTTACACACAAGACCCTCCTGCCAAGATCTTCATGTCTTCACATTCAGAGTCCAGGTGCAAAAGGAGCTCATGGAGGCTGGTTTTATGTGTGCTTTACTTTTTTATTTTATGTGCCTGAGTGCTTTGCTTGAGGAGGTTAGAATTGAATGTCCGATCCTCTGGAACTGGCGTTACTGACTGCTGTGAGCTGCCATGCAGGTGCTGGGGATTGTACCCAGGTGAGCCTTCTCTCCAGCCCCCAAGAGCTGATTTTTAAGGTTCTGACCCTCTCAGGACTTTTCAGCTTGAGAGCATTGCTTACCAGCCTCTCCAGCTCCCAGCTTCTGCAGTCAAAGCCCCATAGTGTGTCCATCCGTCCATTCAGGTAGGCACAAATTTGCTTTGCATCCCAATTCCTGGCAGAGTCTGCGTCTAATCAACTGGGCCTTTGTCCCCTGGCATCTGTAGGGTTTCTGGGCTGAATGGATCTAAAGCTCTCACACAAAGGGCTAGAGACTCAGGTGGAACTGGAAAGATCCTCTGAAGCAGGAGACAGCTATGAGGATTTGGAGGCCATGCCAGGGCTCGAGGGCTGGGGTTTCTGTCTTCTCTCTGTCTTACAGCAGACTGGAGAGAGACGCCTGTGAGGGAAGCAGGACACCAAGTGTGTCCTAGTGTGACTCTCACAAGAGTTCAGCGGGAGAAGGGGGTTCCCACTCTTGCTGCCCATGTTCTTCCAGATGATCTATCTGAACCTAACACTTCTGGCCTCAACCTGTCCCCCCCCCATACCTAGTCAAGATCACCTGAGCAGGGGGAGCACCCTGATCTCGTAGGAGTTTCCATAGCTCAGGTATTGGCTCAGAGGAACAGGAATGTTTTGGCAAGGTAGGCAGGTACTGAGGAGCCTGCGGAGGTAGGGGCGGCATGCAGGAGTAAAGCAACGAGACCAGTATTATGGTTGAACTCTGTAGGACTCTCATTCCAGTGACCCTCTTCCCCTTTGTACTCTGCCCTCGTCCCTAGTCAGCACCCTTGCCTGGGGCCCCTCCCTCCTTGGCTGCCTGAGGCTAGGGACTGGTAGAGCAGCCTCCCTCTCCCTTTCTTGACTTCTTCAGATCAGTGATCTGACCACAGCCTCTGCCTTATGCTCATGTGTGGATTTGTGTAAGGTGTGCTACATCCAAGGGCCACGGGGCAACATGGCCCTTCAGATCTGTATGGTCTCCTGGAGAGAAGGGAGCAGGTCCCCCAGATCTTGGCCAGCCTGTGCTAGAAATGGGCGATTTGAGGAAGCCACTACTCTTTGAAGTTCTAGTGTCTTCCTGTCCTACCACAGAAAAACCCGGGCAAGGGTCAAAATAACACAGGGTGGAAAACAACAGATCTGGGATGGAGGTAAGGTGGTTTACCAAGTCCATAGGCATTCAGGACAGTCAGGAGAGCCCACCATCTAGATCTGAGTCCT
>NW_022196893.1:7337732-7361839 GCF_008632895.1 Mastomys coucha
CGCAAGGGGAGAATGTTGGAGGACACCCCTCAGGAAAGTAGCTGCTAAAGCAGGACTTCTTGTCCCAGAAGGCAGTCCCTTGAGTGCTGTACCACACTGTACAGTTTTCTATGTCACCACCATGAATGTCCCTTTAGCTCCTAGAAATCAGAAAAGGGCCATTCACGGGTAGGTAGCCTCTTTTCCAGATGTGAGACAGCAGCCTATGGTGCAGGGGATAAGGCTTGTCTTTTTGAGACAGAATGACTAACATTAATGCCTTCGCCTTCCTGTGTTCTCAGCCCACTGAGTCCCCAGTAGCTGTGGGTTCCAAAGTAACTGCAGATGTTTCAACCTTTCAACCCTGCTCAGAGACTCAAACTGATTTGAAGACACAGGATAATCCTTTCAGGGTCACCACACTTGAATTCAGAGGGAGCTCCCTAATTTCTTTTTCTTTTTCTTTTTTTTTTTAAAGATTTATTTTACTTTATTTTATTTTCATGTACAGATGGCCGTGAGCTATCATGTGTGTGGCTGCTGGGAATTGAACACCAGACCTCTGCCTCAGGCCCTGCTTGCTCTAGCTTAACTGACTGTAGCTATCTTCAGAAGCACCAGAAGAGAGCGTCTGATCAGGTGGTTGCGAGCCACCATGTGGTTGCTGGGATCCGAACTCAGCACCTTCGGAAGAGCAGTCAGTGCTCATTTCTTTTTCTTTTCTTTCTTTCTTTCTTTTTTTTTTGTTTGTTTGTTTGCTTTGTTTTTTTGTTTTTCGAGACAGGGTTTCTCTATTTAGCCCTGGCTGTCCTGGAACTCAGTCTTTAGACCAGGTTGGCTTCGAACCCAGAAATCCGCCTGCCTCTGCCTCCCAAGTGCTGGGATTAAAGGTGTGCGCCACCACTGCCTGGCAGAGCTCCCTAATATCTAAGGTACTGGGAAGACAAGCGGGGTATGGAGCATTAGCAGTTCCAAGAAATAGCTGCTTTGACCCCTCCCACCCCATCTTACCTCCAAGGGAGCCATTGGCTGCTGTGCTCATAGCTTCCAGGGCTCCAAATCTAGTGTTTATTGTCTTTTCCTCTCCCTTCCTTTCCCCTCTACCCCCTCCTGTCTGTCTGTCTTGTCTACTTGTCTGTCTGTCTCTTTTTCCTTTCCTCTTCCCTTCTCTTTTCTTTCCTTGACAAGATTTCAAGTAGCACAGGCTGGCTTCAAACTTAGTGTATAGCCAAGGATCCTCCTGCCTTGAGGCCAGTCTCTTCAGTGCTAGGGACAGAATTTGGGATACTGTATATATCAGGCAAACAGTCTCAAGAACTACATTCCGTCCTTAGCCCCTATGTCTATTTAACTCTGTAATTCTTTTTATTATCCTATTTGATTCAAACTACAGGAGCAGGACTGGGGTGTAGCTCAGTGGTAGAATACTTGTCTAGAATGTGCAAGACACTGACTTCAGTCTTCAGCACTGCAAGACAAAAGCAAGACACAATTATAGAAAAGTATAGAAATGCTGGGGATGAGCCCTGCAGTGGTGGCGCAAGCCTTTAATCCCAGCACTTGGGAGGCAGAGGCAGGCAGATTTCTGAGTTCGAGGCCAGCCTGGTCTACAGACTGAGTTCTAGGACAGCCAGGGCTATACAGAGAAACCCTGTCTTGAAAAAGCCAAAAAGCCAAAAAAAAAAAAAAAAAGAAAGAAAGAAAGAAAAAAGGAATGCTGGGGGTGAGGAATACTTAATGGATCCAAAGTTTGTCTTATAAGATGAAAGAGTCGGGCTGGATGGGGGTAAGCTGGTTACACAACATTTACACAACATTCTAAATGGGTTTTTTAAGCCACTGTCCTATACTCTGAAAATGATTTATTTCCAGCACCTGGGAGGCAGGGGCAAGTGGGTCTTTGTCAGTTTAAGCCAATCTCATCTACACAGTTCTAGGTTACCCAGGGCTGCATAGAGAGATCCTGCCTCAAAAATAAAACAAAGGCAAGAAAAGTGGTTAAAATAGTACAGTTTCGGGCTGGTGAGATGGCTCAGTGGTTAAGAGCACTGACCTCTCTTCTGGAGGTCATGAGTTCAAAGCCCAGCAACCACATGGTGGCTCGCAACCATCTGTAATGAGGAACAAATAAAAAAAATCTATGGACCAGAGCGAGCGGGGCCTGGAGCAAGAGGGAGAAGGGAAGAGGGAAAAGAAAAAAAAAAGATAGTACAGTTTTTGTTATTGTTTTGAGACAGTCTCCTGTAGCCTAGCCTGATCTTTTTTGCTTGTGAGCTAGGGAAGGTCTCACTATGTAGACCAGGCTGGCTTAGGACTCACAGAGATCTGTCTGTCTCTGTTTCAGTGCTGGGATCAAAGGCATGCACCACCAGACTTCGTAAAAGAATTATCTTGTAGTGCTATCAAATACTTAGGGATGAAAGAACACTGTGGATGGCGTTCTCAAGGAAACCTGGCAGAGTGTGGGGGCCATGCCTGGTATAAGATAGGCCTCAGCTGTTGAAACTGGAAATGTACACATTCAAGGTCTTAGACTATTTAACCTGATTTTGTATATGTTGAAAATCCCACATAATAAGCCAGGCAGTGGTGGTGCACATGTCTAATCCCAGCACCTAGGAGACAGAAGCAGCCAGATCTCTGGATTGAAGGCTAGTCTAGTCCACACAATGAGTTCCAGAACAGTAGGGTTACACAGAGAAACCCTGTCTTTAAAAAAAAAGATAAGACACATAATAAAAGAATGTGTTGAGCAGAAAAATAGAAATAGTACAAGACAGAAATTTATGATTTAACATAACATAGTTGCTATTTGTGTGAAAGTTATGGATATTTTGTTTTTCACCTTTTTTTTTTTTTTAATTTCCTGTATATGGTGCCTGGTGCCTACAAAGGCTTAAGTTATCTCTTTGGCCTCTGTGTGACAGTCATGATATGAAAGATGAAATGGAGATCTATAGGAGAAAATTTTCTATATATTGTTGAATTAATAGGAACAGAAATCATACTTTGTGGGGCATGGTGGCACACTGCTTGAACCCCAGCACTTGGAAGGCAGAAGCAAGTTGACTTCTGTAAATTCAAGAGTTCAATCTGGGCAGGGGTGGCACACGCCTTTAATCCCAGCACTTGGGAGGCAGAGGCAGGCGGATTTCTGAGTTTTGAGGCTAGTCTGGTCTACAGAGTGAGTTCCAGGACAGCCAGAGCTACACAGAGAAACCCTGTCTTGAAAAACCAAAAGAAAAAAATAAACAACTAAGCAAACTATACACAGCAGGAAACATCTCTTCATCCTATGAGATAGTACTGGGAGACCAGATGTAAGGGACACATTAGAGCAGGCAGGACGCTCTTTGTCATTAGCTGTACTGTGTAAATGGACTCCGTAGTCCAGCTAGACTTGACACAACACCCTCTCCACCAGGCATATGTAATACCTCCAGGATAGACCCTCAGGCCTTGGGACAGGCCTCACTAAGTTTAGATTGGGATTGGATTCCTAGAAAGACCAGCGCAAAGGGACACATCCTGTTGGGTTGACCCGATCTTGAAGTCCACACCCATGTCCTTGGGTGTGTCTTATTTTGTCCCTCCTGCTTCTCTTAACCTTTGTGCTTAGTAGACTTATCTTAAAACTCTATTTAAACAACAAAAACAAAAACTAATAAAGGCCAGACATCCTTCTCCAGGGTCTATCCAGGTAAGTCAACCCTCATCCAGGAATCTTATGTTTTTGTACTGGATGGAGATCATTATAGACAACCACAAGCAGTGAAAATGTGGGTCATGGAGCTCAATCCCAACATGCGCACACGCACACACACACACACACACACACACACACATATATGTGTGTATATATAGCATAACTCCTCACCTAAGGCTAAGGGAATACTCTAGATTGTTATGAGCCACCACATGGTCCTGGGAACCAAACCCAGGGCCTCTGTAAAAGCAGCAAATGCTTGGACCCCGTGAGATCCTTTTTTAAAAGTCAAGATGGTGTTTAAAATGGCAAAAGGATTATAGATATGGGTCAGCTGTTTCATTCTCAAACCAAGTAACTGAGCATTGAGAATAAAGCTCTTACATTTATGTTAAACAACTTTAAAAAAAAAAATAAGCCTGGGGCTGGAGAGATGGCTCAGTGGTTAAGAGCACTGACTGTTCTACCAGAGGTCCTGAGTTCAATTCCCAGCAACCACATGGTGGCTCACAAATGTCTGTAATGGGATCCAGTGCCCTCTTCTGGAGTGTCTGAAGACAGTGACATTGTTCTCATATATCAAATCTTTTTTTTTTTTTAATTAAGTCTTACTGTGTAGCTCAGGCTGGCCTTGAACTTGTAATCTGTAGGTCTCTACCTCCTGAGTGCTGGGATTAAAAAGTGTGCGCCACTACAATTGGCCTCCTTAACATTTGACCGAGTGACAAGACATCAGTGGCAATGGAACTGAGAGTGATGGAGTCCTGTGACAAGTGCAACTCTACCCTTGAATGCACACCCACTTAAAACACACACACACAGGAGGACATAGACATATAGTGTAACATAGGAGGAGGCATAGTGGCTGCAGAGGAGGCCTGTTAGGTAAAGCTCTTACGGGATGTCCTGGCAAATGTTTTGTCAACTTGACACAAGTTGGAGTCATTTGAGAAGAAAGAATCTCAGTTCAGAAAATGCCCCCACCAGGCTGGCCCGTGGTACATTTCCTTGATTGTTGATGTGGGAGGGACCAGTTCACTTTGGCTGGGTTGACCCTGAGCAGGTGGTTCTGAATGGTGGTAAGAAAGCAGGTTGAGCAAGCCAATGAGTGGCAGTCCTCCATAGCCTCTGCTTCAGTCCTTGCCTCCAGGTTCCTGCCCTGACTTCTCTGGATGATGGACTATAAGTTGGAAGATGAAATAAACCCTTTCCTCCCCAAGTTTCTCTTGGTCATTGTGTTTTATCACAGTGGTAAAAACCTGAGACATATAAGTGCACACACACTGGAGAGATGGCTCACTGGATAAAGAAACTCCCCACCAAGCCTATGGACTTGAGTTCAATCCCCGGGACCCACAAGTTGACCCAAACTTTACTCCCCATGACACGCACTCCCCTATACAGCTAAAACTTAATTTCAGAGACAACTAAAGCTGGGCATAATGGTACACACCCTTAATCCCAACACGTGGGAGGTAGAGATAATGTTTGTCTACGGCAAATTCTTTCTCCTTTTTTATGGAGGGCTGGGAAGATGGCTTAGCAGTTAATCATGGGGTCATAGTTCTGTATGGAAAATGCTTGAGCAGCATCCTGAGGAGCAGAGGGAGTGGTTACGATAAAGAGTTGGATAGCAAGATTATGGCGTCACATGGAGACAGAGCTGCGGTGGAGAGATGGGCACTGATGTCGGTGGTAATAGGTGATATCCCTGAGACAATGCCATTCAAAGCTTTATGGAAGAGCCCAGCTGAATCAGGTTAAGTATGAGAGTGGTACTGGAGAGGGAGTTATCAGAAAAACAACTTAAGACCATGGCCTTTGACAGAAGACAAGAAGAGAGAAGGAGCTGCAGGGACTGGCCGCAGAACTGGGAAACAGTGAAGTGCAAAAGAGTTTTCTGGTTTTTGTCTTATGGGTTTTTGTTTTGTTTTGTTTTGTTTTGTTTGAGACAGGGTTTCTCTGCGTAGCCCTGGCTGTCCTGGAACTCACTCTATAGACCAGGCTGGCCTCAAACTCAGAAATCTGCCTGCCTCTGCCTCTGCCTCCCAAGTGCTGGGATTAAAAGCGTGTGCCACCACTGCCCAGCTGCAAAAGGGTTTTTTGTTGTTGTGTTTGATTTTTTCCTTCTTTACTTTGAGGCAGGGTCTCATGTAGCCCAGGTTGACCTCAAAGTCACTATGTAGACCAGCTAACTTTGAATCCCTGAGCCTTAGCTTCTCAAATGCTAGGATTACAGCTCTATGCCAGCACCACTGGCTCCAATGGTTACAAATGAAACCACGGTGTGACTTCAGAAGGGCAGACAAGTCCGAGAAGAATGACTGTAAAGGCGAGGGGGAAACTAAGCCAGGAGAGGTGCCATGATGGGGTGAGTTGTTTATGACAATGTTGTGATTCAAGGTGTCCAGGAATAAGTCTCCCTGACAGTGCAGGTCTAGGATAAATATCCTAAACTGGATTGGGTCTTCTAGGATATACCCAGAATAAGAGAAACCTTGTAAGATTATATCCTAGAACTTCAAAGGTGAGAGGAAGAATGTTGGCTACCCATTAAGGTCTGGTGGTGTAAAGGGGTAGGTTTTACATTCTTTGGGTGTCACTGGAAGTTAAAGCCAGACTGGTTATTGTGAGTGAGAAATGCCTGTAAATCAAAGAGGGGACTGGGGAGAGGAAGAACAGAAGAAGGAAGTAAAATAGAGGTGGGAGGAGGGACGGAGGGAGAAAGGAGCAAGAAAACAGCCAGGCCTATCCTGAAGTAGGGACTGAGGGAGCTCAAAACAAAACAGCATGGATTCTGTGAGGAAAGTGGTTGTATCTCAGACCCACTGTGTTACTGATGCCTCTGTCTGATGCAGGTATTTTCCTGAACTAGTAGATATTTGAGTCTCTTGCATATGGTATGTGTTAAGTTTGTTTGCCAGTCTTCCTCTGCATAGTTCCCTTATCCTGAATAAGCCACAAAAGGCTTGAGGCTCTTTGGGTTCCTCAGGTTGACAACACAAAGGACCAACTTTAGAACCAGGCCACAAGGTGGGGCTAGAGAGGTGGCTCAGCAGTTAAGAGTATTTGCTGTTCTGGCAAAGGACCCAGCTTTGGTTTCTAGCATCCACATGGTGGCTCACAACCATCAGTTACTTCTGTTCTGAGGGGATTCTGTCCTCCTCAGGCACCAGACATGCATACAATACACATACATACACACAGGCAAAATAGTCATACACGAAAAACAAATGCATATTAAGGGGGATAAAAGGACTGGCAAGATGGTTCAGTAGGTAAAAGCACTTTGTCACCAAGCCCGATGACCTGAGTTTGATCCCCAGGTTCCATATAGTTAAGGGGAGAGCCAAGTCTCATGAGTTGTGTGTCACAGGCCCACAGAATTAAAAAAAGAAAAAGAAAAAGAAAAAGAAAGAAAAGGCCTGGAATGTTTTTGGAGCCAGGCAGTGATGGTGCATACCTTTAATACCAGCAGAGGCAGGCAGATCTCTGAGTTTAAGGCCAGTATGGTCCACATAGAGAAACCATGTCTCAACAACAAAACAAAACAAATGAGAACACAAAAGAAAAAAGAAAGAGAGAGAGAGAGAGAGAGAGAGAGAGAGAAAGAAAAAGAAAGAAAAGAAAAGAAAAGAAAAGAAAGAGACCACAGGTTTTGGGGATTGTTATGCCTGTTAAGAGGAACTCAATTGGAAGTTGGAGGGCCCTGGTCCCCAAATTCATGGCCTAATGAAAATTGTTAAGGCTTTCCCATTGGGAAGATGCAGGGAGCTGCAGCTTACTGGCCTTTGTGTGTCCATCTCTCTGGGGTGGCTTTGAAGCCCTGATCTAAAGTCCATGAGGTTCCTGTTGCATGGTGGGGTGGGGTTATTGTAGAGGAGGGACTGGGAACTGCCTGTTCAGTCTGCCGATTTGCTCCGTTGCTCCACTGAGAAGTTGTCCGAGTAGTCTTCTTAGTGGCTTTGCAATGTGTCAGAGCTCCCTGGTTTGAAAGCCAGACGCCATCTAGCAAGGTCAGAACCTCAGGAGCATATTTAAGAGGGTATTAGGGGCAGTGAAGAAACCCCTCTCTCTCCAGGTGGCTGAGTAGGTACAGAAAGCATGGGCTGAGGCATGCCTAAATGTTGTCTCATTCATGCCCCTAGCTGGAAAGCTCTAGTGAGAGCAATTACTTCTTCTCTGGGGGCTGATAAAGAATTACCCTCAAAGCACCCAAATTCTATCACCTTCGGGGAAACTCACTGTTGTCTTCTCTGAAAAGACTGTGTCCTACTGCCATAAACCATTTGTCTGTGAATGAAGCAGCCCCAGAAAGAGGCTCCTCCTATAGGGTGTATATATTATTGCTGGTGAGATGGAGTCTCTCCACACGGAAAAGCTGCAGTCCTCAGGGTTAGGATCTGCCAGTAAAGGTAGCAGGATTTAAGTTTGGTGGGGATTATAGCAAGCTCTGGGGTTGTTTTATCTTCTTTCTTTCTTTCTTTCTTTCTTTCTTTTTTAAGATTTATTTTATTATATGTAAGTACGCTGTAGCTGTCTTCAGATACACCAGAAGAGGGCATCAGATCTCATTATGGGTGGTTGTGAGCCATCATGTGGTTGCTGGGATTTGAACTCAGGACCTTCGGAAGAGCAGTCAGTGCTCTTAACCGCTGAGCCATCTCTCCAGCCCTGTTTTATCTTTTTTTTTTTGGTCTTTCGAGACAGGGTTTCTCTGTGTAGGCCTGGCTATCCTGGAATTCTCCCTGTAGACCTCAAAAATCTGCCTCCAGAGTGCTAGGACTAAAGTCTTGAGCCACCGCCATCTAGTGAGCTCTGAGATTTGTAAAAGAAGAGCTGCACCCTGCTCTCTAAGAGGAAGTCCATCGTGTCAAGACTCCAGGGGCCTATGTGGAAACCATCAGATTCTTGAGAGCTAAGCACTGCTGGTGTAGAACTTGAATCCCAGTCCTGGGGAGGCAGAGGCAAGCTTGAGGCCCAATCTGGTCTACACGGTGAGTTACAAGTCATTCAGGGCTACACAGTGAAACCCTGTCTCAAAAAAAAAAAAAAAAAAAAAAAAAAAGGAGATGAGGGGGCTGGAGAGATGGTTCAGCGGTTAGGAGCACTGACTGCTCTTCCAGAGGTCCTGAGTTCAATTCCCAGCAACCACAGGGTGGCTCACAACCATCTGTAATAGGATCCAGTGCTCTCTTACGGTGTCTCTGAAGAGAGTAACAGGGTATTTATACATAAAATAAATAAATAAACCTTTAAAAAAAATGGAGGGGGGGGCTGTAAGGGTGGGAACAAGAGCTCCAGAGATGACCTTAACTGGATCTGAAGTTTAGATATGCTGCCTACCAGTTACACAGGATGACAGAGAAATAATGGAAATTCTTCTATTGTAGAGGTGAAGAGGCACACAGAGTGGGTTTGTTGAGGCTTGCCATCAGTACCAGTGTGGAGGATTGAGTACTGGAATGTTAACAAGAGAGGGTGGCAGGGCAGTGGTGGCACATGCCTTTAATCCCAGCACTTGGGAGGCAGAGGCAGGCAGATTTCTGAGTTCTAGGCCAGCCTGGTCTACAGAGTGAGTTCCAGGATAACTAGGGCTACACAGAGAAACCCTGTCTCTAAAAACCAGAAGAAAGGGGGCTGGAGAGATGTCTCAGTGGTTAAGAGCATTGACTGCTCTTCCAGAGGTCCTGAGTTCAATTCCCAGTAACCACATGGTTGCTTACATGGTGGCTCACAAACATCTGTAATGGGGTCTGATGCCTTCTTCTGTGTAATGAGGTCAGGACATTAAATAAATAAATCCCCCCCAAAAAAACCCCAAACAACAACAATAAAAACCAGAAGAAGGAGAAGGAGAAGAAGGAGAAGGGTTCACACAACCCATGGGCCTCGTGAGTACTCTGAAGGAGAGGGCTCTCCTTACTGTGCTCCTTATGGGCCAGGAATTTGTCCTTTTCAGGTTCAACCTGTGTGAGGTCGTCAGATATGAGCCGGCCTTCCCTCACAAGAGAGAAAGGACATTACTGCTTCCAAGGGTTTCCCACTTTGGTGATTGGACTTGACTCCAGAAGAGGCTCAGAAACTTTGAACTCTCACAGCAGAAATATCAGCTGATCAATAACAAAGAATCCTTTGACCCGAGTTTGAGTTAGTGCCTGCAGACTGAACTGGGTGGCCAGTAGATGGCGCTCTAGAATTTCCCGAGACAGAAAAGACAACTAGAGTGGCCATAAACTGGATCGGTAGTTTATTTCTCCTGGCTTCCAGGGTCTCCGCTTCGTTATTAAAAACCTTGAAAGCGCCAGGTGTTGTTGGCACACACACACATCCCATCACTCGGGAGGCAGAAGTAGTTGGATCTCTGTTAGTGCCAGGCCAGCTAGGGCTATACAGAGAAACCCTGTTTCAACGGAACAAAATAAAACAAAACATCTCTAAAGCTATCTTTTTTGTGTTGTTTTGTTTTGTTTTTCGAGACAGGGTTTCTCTATATAGCCCTGGCTGTCCTGGAATTCACTCTGTAGACCAGGCTGGCCTCGAACTCAGAAATCCACCTGCCTCTGCCTCCCAAGTGCTGGGATTAAAGGCGTGTGCCACCACTGGCTGGCCCTTGATTTGATTTTTAAAAATTTGATTTTGTATATATATGCACTGTGTGTATGCCTGGTGCCCACAGAAGCCGGAAGCTGAGTGACAAACCTCTTGGAACTGGAGTCACTATGCCATCATAGAGCTGTCCTGGGGAGGCAGAGGGAGTTTTCTCTGCTCTGGTTCAAGTGAGATGGGTGTTGTGGTTCTCTTGGGATGGTAACAGGGATGGTTGTGGAGTGGACTTATTTTGATAAAAATATTTTTATTATATTTACTTATTTATTTTGTGTGTGGGAGGGTGTGCATGTGTATGTGTATGCACATGCCATGGTACACATGTAGAATAACTTACAGAAGTGTATTCTCTCCTTCTATCATGTAGGTTGCAGAAATTGAACTCAGGTCCTCAGGCTTGGTGCCAGCTTCCTGGGGAAGATTTTTTTTTTTTTATTTGCAACTAGAAAACAATACCCTAACCCACTGGTTGTGCAAGGACACTACAACATCACTGGGTTCCCCAGTCAGTCGGAGCATGTGCTGTTAGGATAGTACAGAGTCTAGCATTGGGAGAGCATTTGGGTACTAGCAGGCTTAAAAGTCATTAAGGAGCACACATTCCCCCTCATAATTAACTGCTGATAAAGCCAGGAACTAAGACCGAAAGACCTAAGAAGTGACACTCTGAACTTCCTGAAAGATAAGATTACTGCCTGGCCAGAGGCTTTCTGATAAAGAACTATGCAGGCCAGGCAGTGGAAGCACTTGCCTTTAATCCCAGCACTTGGGAGGCAGAGGCAGGTGGATTTCTGAGTTCGAGGCCAGCCTGGTCTACAGAATGAGTTCCAGGACAGCCAGGGCTACACAGAGAAACCCTGTCTTGAACATCCCCCAAAAGAAAAAAACAAAAACAACAACAATGTATACCTTTGTGTCTTCCTTTAACAGTTAATCCAAGGGGCTGTCAGTCACCTGGGTAGAAAATGCTCCATAGGAAAGTTCTGCACTCTCAGTAGTCTGAAACCAATCTAAATAGATCTGTGGGAGCAGTGGTCTCTTGGGGGAAAAAGCAGTCTGAAAAAACACTGCTTTACATGATATGGAGAACCTCAGAGCGGGGCGCATGCTGATCTCCATGGAACTCAATCCCTTAGGATGATCATGTATGTTAATCAGATCCCAAAGTTATCCATTAAAAAGTCTTTCCAGGAGCTGGTGAGAGGGCTCAGTGGGAAAAACATCTGCCAACCTGAGCTCCATCCCTGGAACCCATGTAACAGTGGAAGAGAGAGAACCATCTCCACTAAGTTGTCCTCTGACCTCCACACACACCATGGCACAAGTCACTCCATAAATTCACACTCACACAATAACAATAAATTAAAAAAGAAAAGCTTTGCCAGGAGACTCATCTTAACTGGAGGACAGTATTACCCATAGTCGTTCCCCTCCCCCTTCATATCATTTTACATATATGAGTATACACTGTAGCTGTCTTCAGACACACCAGAAGGGGGCATCAGATCCCATTACAGATGGTTGTGAGCCACTGTATGGGTGCTGGAAATTGAACTCAGACCTCTGGAAGAGCAGTCAGTGGTCTTAACCACTGAGCCATCTCTCCAGCCCCCAACACAGCCCAATCTTTAAGCCTCTATAATTAGTAAATCACAACACACTATCAAAGTATATGAGTTACAAAGATCACATAAAACAAGACATGCATGGAAAAAACAAGACAATCCTTTCAACTGATGGAAGGTTGTTAATTAAAATATATGGAGTAGCATGCCTTTAATCCCAGCGCTCAGGAGGCAGATCCAGACACAAGAGGATCTCTTTAAGTACAAGCCCAGCTTGGTCTACATAGTGAGCTCCAGTCCAGGCTGGAAACCACAAAACACAGACTGATAGAAAGATTTATCGATACAAACTGAGACTACAGTGGTACAGGAATGTATTCAAATCATATCAGGAAAAACAGACCTACAGACTTATGTATGAGACACATCACAATGTGGCACAATGAGACCCTGCTCAAAAAAGAAAGAAATATATACGTATATGGGGGTAGGGGGAGTTCCGGGATAACAACTAACTTTCTGAAAGAGGCCAGCTGATGACACTTCCAGCACTTGGGAGACAGTAGACAATTCCTGAGTTTGAGGCCAGCCTGGTCTACAGAGAGAGTTTCAGGATAGCCAGAGCTACACAGTGAAGTACTGTCTCGAAAAACAAAACAAAACAACAACAATGACAACAACAAGAAGAAGCCATTTCTTTTTTTAAAGATTTATTTATTTATTTTATGTGTATGAATACATTGTAGCTGTATAGATGGCCATGAGCCATCATGAGGCTGCTAGGAATTGAATTCAGGACTGCCCCGCTTGCTCCACCCCACTCGCTCCGGCTTAATTCACTGTACTTGTCTTCAGAAGCACCAGAAGAGGGCGTCTGATCTCATTACAGATGGTTGTGAGCCACCATGTAGTTGCTGGGATTTGAACTCAGGACTTTCGGAAGAACAGTCAGTGCTCTTACCCACTGAGCCATCTCACTAGCCCGCCATTTCTTTTTTTAAAAAGATTTATTTATTTATTTATTTTATGTATATGAGTACACACTGTAGCTGTACAGAAAGTTGTGAGCCTTCATCTGGTTGTTGGGAATTGAGTTTAGGACCTCTGCTCACTCCGGCCTAAAGTACACTGTAGTTGTCTTCTGACACACCAGAAGAGGGTGTCAGATCTCATTACAGATGGTTGTGAGCCACCATGTGGTTGCTGAGATTTGAACTCAGGACCTTCAGAAGAGCAGTCAGTGCTCTTACCTGCTGAGCCATCTCTCCAGCCCAAAGAAGCCATTTCTTGAGGCTGGAGAGATGGTTCAGTGCCTAAGGAGACTGTCTACCGTTCCAGAGGACCCAGTTTCTGTTCCTAGCAGCCATGCTCACAGTTCCAGAGACCAGATATCCTTTTCCAGTTTCTATGGGAACCACGTACACACATGGCACACACACATACAGGCCACATACTCATGCACGTCAAATAAAATAATTAAAGCCACATTTATGGTGTGTCCTTGACTCTGCCCAGTCTTTCGTTTCCGCCTTTTCTAGCCAAGATAAAAAGCCTTAGATTGCTATGCTAATGTGTCCCTGTTACGACTGGAAACGTTTTCCACTGGTATCATCATCTAGTTTCTATTTTCATTCTATCTGCAGGACTAAAAGATCTCATTGGATTAAGGCTAAGTGCTATGTGTATATTTTTGATAACTCTGCTAATAGTTAATCTGTTTTACATGATCTACAAAGTTAGACTCAAGTATGTCAGGTAACACAATCCTTTTTGATGAACAGCTTTGGAACTGGATCTCCAGGTTGTGTGTGCTATAAGTTTTGTTGAGGCCTGCCTGTTCCCCCACCCCACCCCTCAGCATAGCTGTAGCCATTTTGTTCCATGCCTGCCAGCTATTTCATATGTTTGCTGCAATATGCCTGCCAGTCATTGAAGCAGAAAAATATCTTGAGTCAGCAGGGTCATGCTGATCACATCTCCTGTTAAGTTCTGTATATTTCAAGGATGGTTATTCTTAAGAAATCTAACAACCATAAGCTCAATTTAGGACCAATCAGAATAAAGTTCAGTTAGAACTTCTCTGTCTAGCTAGCCAAAATGTCTTGAGTCAGAGCCAACCACTGAGCAACATTTCCTTCACCTGTGTGTGAGCTCATTATGGGTTTTGCAGTTTTAGCCTTTATAAGCTGACAGAAAAAGCTGTTTGGGGTCATATCCTCAGCCTTTGAATTCTGAGCTACGACCCTGATGGATCAGCGTTAGGATATGCATTCGATCAACCACCCCTGTCTGACTGAGATCAGTGTTTGTGTGGTTTTTGGGTGACTCGTGAACTCCAACAATTTTAGCAGGGTACTTCTGTTAGCCTTTGGACCCGTGTGCTTAATAGATGTCTCAATTTCATCCCCTCTCATTTACAGCCTGTCTTCAAACAGAATACCAGAGATCAGAGGTCACGTTGCCTGTCATCACAAATGCCAATGAGTACAAACAGGAAGTGTTCACTTTATCACTGTGAAGGCAACAGATTAACATCCTAGAGATACAGGGTATATCTCATCTCTGGTCAGCAGATTATCTGAGGAGCAGAAACCAAGGCAGTTAATCATTCTGGAGGTTAGTCTTGTCCCTCTGGTCAGTGTTCAAACTTGCCTCCAGAAGTCATCCTGTTAGTATGTCTGTTCTATTTCCCCTGCCCTTTTTCCTCATTGTAGTCTTCTGTGCAGCTGGGCTTGCATATCCCCAAAGCTGCTGAACCCTGCATTTCTCTGCACCATTACCTGAGCAAAGGGTTAGCATAGAAAAAAGCAGCAGCAACATGTCACCATCGAACAATTTACGGTATGTATGTGCAGCTGCTCTTCTACAACATGATGTACAGATATCATGGATTATGAAGCTGTGACTGTTACTTGCCATCTCCCCCACACTCACAGGTTCTTTCTCATGTTTCTTAATTAATTAATTAATTCTGCTTAAAAAAATTCCCTCCCCATTCCTCATCTCCCTTTCCTTCTTTCTTTTGTTCTCTCTTTCTTTCTTTCTTTCTTTCTTTCTTTCTTTCTTTCTTTCTTTCTTTCTTTCTTCTCACCACTCTGGCCCAAAGATTTTTTTATTATACGTAATATAATACGTAATGGTGTGTGTAGCTGTCTTCAGACACACACCAGAACAGGGCATCAGATCCCATTACAGATGGTTGTGAGCCACCCTGTGGTTGCTGGGAATTGAACTCAGGACCTCTGGAAGAACAGTCAGTGCTCTTAACTGCTGAGCCATCTCTCCAGCCTCCCTCGTCTCCCTTTCATTTCCCACTACCAGTAATAACTCCTATCTGTCAGGTCCATAGCTTATAAACAATGACACCCTGCTGCTGTGTGTTTGCTTGATTGATAGTATGGCTTCTTACCAGTAAGGGAGCTTTTTGGCATAAAGCTGTATACACTGGAGCACACCAATATATAACAGCAAAAAGTTAAGCTGAGAGGGGTTCTTGGTTTTTGGTTTCTCTATGTAACCCTTGTGGAATAATGTTGGCGGCCAGCATCAACATTAAAGAGAGGGTTACCTGGGAAATGGAGTTAGAAGGAAAGGCAACAGTAGGAGAGAGTTTTCTGGAATAAGGAGTTGGGAGAAAATAGGGTAGCCAAAATTATACCTGTCCACATGGAAGGTTTTAAAAAATTAGACGGGAGTAGTGATTGCTCAACCATCTTGAATTTAATGCTTCTTTGTTACAAGTCAACAGGTAGAGGCAAAACCCCTCCCACAAGTTCGTCAGCATGCTGGCCCAATCAGTGGCTTCTTTTGGTCTCTGTAGAGGTGGGACTTCCAATGTAACTGGAACCAGGAGCGAGGCGTGGCAAATAACAGGAGGTGGGCAGAGAGGTGTGGTTATGAGAGGCAGGCCTCAAGCCAGGAGGGTTACAGAATGACATGGTTCCTGCCCCTGGAACAGAAGCAGTAGGGCATGAGCTTTCATGAGTGTTGACGGCTGTCATGGGCATAAGGCTTGCTTGTATAATAATGTACATATTTTCATGCACCTTTTTTGAGGAATGTCTTCTCTGCCAAGGTTAATGACTCCCAGTCTGGGAGGCAAAGGTATGTCTAATGTCTCAGCAAAATGATAGAAAGCTGTGACTTTTAGGACAGTCCTTAAGGCTGTGGGAAAGAACACTGAATTCATAAGTTTGAAAATAGAAATTTCTCAACTATGCAACATATAAGGATGCAGTATGAATTGTGTGAGGGGCTTCACAGATCTAAAGGAACAGAGGCAGCTGCACCATGAGCCAGCTTGTCAGAGAGAAGTGAAGGAAGGAGAGAAAGAGATTTGCTGTTTTCAGGGCAAGATCCCACTCAGTTAAATTTTTTTGTTTATGCTTACAAAGGCAGGCAGAACCGGAGTTCAAGGTCAGCCTGGGACAGAGGGAGTTTAAGTTCAGGCCCAGGTGTGGTAGGAATAGTAATTTCAGGGCGGGGCACCACTCAGCTATTTCATAGTCTGTGTTTGTGCTTGCGGCCTCTTTCTAAGAATCAAGGGGCTGAGTCCTGAGATAATTGATTCATGGGATAATTAAAAAAAGAAACATGGGGTAATAACTGAATTGATATGTAAATAAGACTGGGCTTTTGATCTGCAAGGGAAGAGTTATCTGGAGAGAGTTTTTAGAATAGCAAGAAAAAGCTGTCTCAGCAGAACAGGGGGAGAGGGGGTAGGGAGGGGGCTGTGGAGGGGGAAGGAGAGGACACCAGAGCAATCTGGAAAGCTGTCTTGAGCAGAACAGGGGGAGAGGGGGTAGGGAGGGGGTAGGGAGGGGGAAGGAGAGGACACCAGAGCAATCTGGAAAGCTGTCTTGAGCAGAACAGGGGGAGAGGGGGTAGGGAGGGGGCTGTGGAGGGGGAAGGAGAGGACACCAGAGCAATCTGGAAAGCTGTCTTGAGCAGAACATAGGCCTTCAGCTTGGACCCACAGTTTGCCTTTGAGTCATTTGTTTTGGCCACTTTCAAACACTCCTCAGAATCCCTCTCCAAGCTGAGGCTGGTCTTTAGCAAGCCCTGGCCGTCCTGGAACTAGGCTGGCCTCAAACTCACCTGCCAGTACCTCTTGAGTGCTGGGATGAAAAGCATGCA
Organism: Mastomys coucha; assembly: GCF_008632895.1. Taxonomy (NCBI): domain Eukaryota; kingdom Metazoa; phylum Chordata; class Mammalia; order Rodentia; family Muridae; genus Mastomys; species Mastomys coucha. Next base: position 7,354,728 of record NW_022196893.1, read on the forward strand.
CAACCACCACATGGTAATGAGAAGGATTTTAAAAAGGAAAGCCAGGAAGGCTTCTCTAAGGTCTGTAATGTCAGAGGCAATGAGGTAAGAAAAGATAGGAGACAACTGAGAAAGTATGTGCTGGGTAGTTTTATGTGAGTTTGACATACACTAAGTCATCTGAGAGGAGGGAGCCTCAATTAAGAAAATGCCTCCAGCTGGACAGTGGTGGCGCACGCCTTTGATCCCAGCACTTGGGAGGCAGAGACAGGTGGATTTCTGAGTTCGAGGCCAGCCTGGTCTACAGAGTGAGTTCCAGGCAGGCAGAGCTACACAGAGAAACCCTGTCTCAACACCCTCCCCCCCAAAAGTTACTTTTACACTGTCCCTGGGCTGGGTTCCTGGCAGACTAGGCAAGCCACGATGAGCAAGCCAGTGAGCAGCACCGCTCAAAGGCCTCACATCAGCTCCTGTCTCCAGGTTCCTGTCCTGCCTGAGTTCCTGCTGACTTCCTCTGTGATAGACTGCTACCTGACAGAGTAAGCAAGTTTCCTCCCCAACTTGCCTTGGTTGTGACGCTTCAGTATGGCAATAGTGACCCTATGTAGGACAAAACATTTGATCTCTTTTATTTTTGTCAGAGACAGTTTTATGAACTGTCTTAACCTTTTGTCATGCAGAGCTTAAACAATTTTTAGGATGTTTCATGAAAACAACACACAAGAGGCTCAGTGATTAAGAGCCCTGAGTCCTCTTCTGAAGGTCCTGAGTTCAAATCCCAGCAACCACATGGAGGCTCACAACCACCCATAATGAGATCTGACACCCTCTTCTGGTGTCTGAAGACAGCTACCGTGAATTATGCAGGAGTGGGAGGGGTTGGAGTGAGTGGGACGGGCAGAGGTCCTGAGTTCAATTCCCAGCAGTCACATCCATGATAGCTTATGGCCATCTGTATAGCTACAGTGTACTCATACATATAAAATAAATAAAATAAATCTTTAAAAGAAAGAAATGGCAGGCTCTGGAGCTGTAGCAAGAGCAGGACCTAGCACTGGAGCACAAGGAATGTCTGCTGTTGGAGATCCCTGTGTTTGCTGGCTCCTGCTGTCCTGTGTCTTAGCAGTAGCTCCTAGCCAAGGCACAGGGCTCAGCCTGTCTAACTGTAGCTGGTGTTCCTGAGGGGGCTGTTGGACATGCCCACAAAGATGTCTCCCAACAGGTTACACTTCTTCCCCAGTTAGTGGCACCGCTTTTTACCTGCTGTGCCAACTGGAGCTTAGAAAATCCTGGCCTCCTACTTGTCTCCACAGTACAAATTTTATCTGCAAACACCCTCTGCCCACTCTGGAAGTCTCTATCTTGGGGTCACTTCTCTACTTCTCCACTGCCCAAACTCCCAAGCCTGGCTTTTAGTTTCATGGCTAGGCCTCACAATTGCACTGTGAAGTTTGAGACCTCCTCATCTCTGAGGCCCTGTATACGTGAGTGACTTTGTGTATATATCCTGACGTGTGTCACCAAAAATACACAGGCTTTCTACTGCTGCAGATGCTCAGGGACAGGCTGCTGACCAAGACTGTCTGATATAATGTTGGAAAGGTTTGAGTTAAGTATTCTGGAGTTGCCAGGACTACTTGGGACCCCAAGTCTTTCCAACAGGTTCCTGGTAGCTCCAGGTAGGTCTCCCTGGTTCAGGTGTGACCTCACAGGCCTGAGGACTTTGATCTATTCACTACTGTATATCTGGGCCTAATTGCCACTTACCTCTCCTCTGTGCTTTATGAGTAGCCTGGTCTCAGAACACCCATTTCTGCCTTTTCGTCCTGGGCTTTGTACACCCTGAATCGTTTTTGTTCCTGACACATTGTATTCTGGTTGCTCCCAGACATCTCAGCTCCATGTAATTCCTAGGCCAGGCAAGGAGCAGGTCCAGAGTGAATGAACTGGAAGGGTGCCATTGCCCTAAACTCTCTGGTTCACAGACTTTTGTAACCCTCTCATATTTGATGCTCTGCCTCCTGAAGGAATGATACCACCTGAGAGCCTGCTTAGAGCTGTGTTCAACCAGAAGGCAGCTTCCCATCTCCAGCAGGTAGGGGGTGGGAGGAAGAGGCTCAGGTGGCCTCAAAGGACACAATGGTCAACATAGGATGGTCTCTTGGCCATAAGGGACAGCTGCTGAGAAGGGCACCGGTGACTAGGAAAGCAGGAACTTCATGGGAGTTTTGAGGAACCCCGTGATAAGGGCCTCTCCAGAAGAATATTTGCAGAAGGAATGGGTATCACCGAGAGTGAAGAATAGGGGGACACAGAACCGGACTGTAGCTGACATAGTTGGCAAGAAAGATAGGGTGTCTCTGGTACTCTACGTGGCTGGCTCAACAGGTGCCGTCAAAATGTTGCCGCAGTCTGTGCAAGCGAATACCGAGAGTTATGAAAATGACCAAGTGTCAGCTTTGCGTTACACCGTCACTTTTCAGGGAGGAAAGAGAGCCTGACAAAATTAAAGAGCCAACTCAAGGGTCTGGGAATATGGCTGAGTAGGTAAAAGGGCTACCTAAGAAGGCAAGTTCCAGGAACAGTGTAAAAAGCACTCAGGCCGTGAGATAGGAGGGGGAGAGGAAAATTGCCGGCAAACTTAGCCTGGCGTGCACAGGGCAACAGAAATAAAACAGTGCCTCAGAAGGTGGAAAGCAAGAACCAACCGACTCTTGAAAATTGCTCCCTAACATCCACATACAATAAACAAATTTGGTAAACTTGGTAAAGATTCACCACTTGGTCTCTCCCATGAGGCTATGCCCTGGGCGACCTCAAGGGGTCGCTGCGGCGTAGCCGAGACTGTCACGTCACGTCTTGGGGGCGTGGCCCTTCCACTCTATCTAGGTCTGTGTGGAGAGTGTGGGCCGGTGCGCAAGCGCGTTGCCTCTCCTTCCCGCGGGGTTGGCTGGACACCGGGGACGTCTGCGGTGAAACCGGGAAGAGAGCACTGCCGGGGACATGTGGCGGCCGGTGAGGACCCCGCCCCCGCACGCCCTGGACCCGGGCTCTGACTCTGCGCTCAGCATCCCTGCGTTGGGATTGTCTCTGTACCCGGAGGTTCTGGATCCAACCCAGGCCCGGGCCCTGCCCATCGACCCCAAAGCTTTGGAGAACTCTCTCAGATTCCCGCTTCCTCTTTTTTTTCCCCAGAGACTTTGGGAAGACTCGGCATCATTTACCCTTACCCCAGGGTCCTCTCCCTCCTGCCTCTTTCCTCAACGCATCCCTCGGGTCTCCCCGGGAAGTTTCTCTGTACTCTCTCTCCGTCTGCTTCTGGGAGGGAGACAAAACCGCGATACTCGCTGGGTTAGCATGCCCTCGCTCCCTTAGCTCCTTGTTCTGGCCCTGGGGGTGGCCTTGTCTATCCCGTCCTTGGAGTATGGCCCTTCCTCAGCCGTATTGTTTTTAAATTTCTCCGAAGTTGTTTTTCTAGTACATCTCGTCTTGGAGGTTTAGATAATGAATGATAAACAAGGAGTTGGGTTAATTTTTGGCTTGCAGTGTGTGGCCCTGCTGGGGGCGGGGGGGGCGGTGCTTTCTGATGGAGTCCTGTTGGTCAGACACACGTGCTGGCCTTTACACAGCACTTTACAGTTGCAAAGCTTTCCCACATATCCGTATCACTTGTCACTTAAGCCTCCAGACAGCCCTGGGGAGCTTGGGGTTTTTTGGTTTGGTTTGGTTTGGTTTGGTTTTTTCTTCCTCCAAGACAGGGTTTCTCTGTATAGCTCTGGCTGTCCTGGAACTAACTCTGTAGACCAGGCTGGCCTCGAACTCAGAAATCCACCTGCCTCTGCCTCCCAAGTGCTGGGGTTAAAGGTATGCACCACCACCGCCCGGCTTTTGTTTTGTTTTGTTTTTGAAACAGGGTTTCCGATTTGTAATGGCCCTGACTGTCCTGGAACTAGCTCTGTGGACCAGGCTGGCCTCCAAGTCAGAAATCCTCTGCTGGGATCAAAGCCATATGCCACCACTGGCTAGAAAGGGAAGGTTTTTTTTTTTGTTTGTTTTGTTTTTTTTTGGTTTTGGCTCACCACCACCCCCAAGGCAAGGATATTCAGTTTTAGCTCTGGCTGTCCTGGAACTCACTCTGTAGACCATTGTGGCCTTGAACTCACAGAAATCTGCTTGCCTCTGCCACCCTAGTGCTCGGATTAAAGCTTTATACCACCACCACCCTACTGGAAAGGCAAATTTTAACCTCTGATTAGGAATTGCTCCACAGTACAGTGGAGTCCTTCCTGGTGACAAGGTCCACTCCTGCTAGCTCAAATCCCTAGTCTGCCACCTACTAACTTTGGGAAATGTTCTCTGTCTCAATTTCCTGTTAAGGTGCCTTGGGCTTTCTGTCAAAGGTCATAGTCTCGTCACCTTTTTAGGGCCCCATCCTGAGTCTTGGCAGTCTTTTCATGGTGCAGGCTGCTGGCTTAGATGGGCATCTTCCTTTAGCCCGCTGTGTCTAGTTATAAGCTTCTCTGTAGAGCAGGATTTTGCTGCTTCATGCAGCCACTGAGTGAACTCTGCTTGGATGTCTGTGTGTCTGTCTGTCTGTCTTTCTTTCTTTCTTTCTGTCTTTCTTTTTTTTTTGGTTTTTCGAGACAGGGTTTCTCTGTATAGCTCTGGCTGTCCTAGAACTCACTCTGTAGACCAGGCTGGCCTTGAACTCAGAAATCTGCCTGCCTCTGCCTCCCAAGTGCTGGGATTAAAAGCGTGTGACACCACCACCCAGCAAAATATTATTTATTTTTATTTATGTGAGTACACTGTAGCTGTCTTCAGACACACACCAGAAGAGGGTGTCAGATCCCATTACAGATGGTTGTGAGCCCAGCGTGTAGTTGCTGGGAATTGAACTCAGGACCTTTGGAAGAAAGGTCAGTGCTCTTAACTGCTAAGCCATCTCTCCAGCCCTGAATGTTTCTTTCTGCAGACAGAGAGTGTACACATTCATTCTTTGTAAAAAGGCTGAAAACTACCAGGCACAGTGGCACAGCACTTAGGAGGCAGAGGCAGGAGGATTTCTGTAAGTTCAAGGCCAGTCTGGTCTACATAGTGAATCTCAAGCCACATAGTGACCAAAAAAAAAAAAAAAAAAAATCCAAAACAAACCCATGAGAACTAGGTGCAGGGACCCTCTGTATGTCACCCTGTCTAAACTGAAAGACATGGAGGAGCTAAGTGACAGTTGCAGGTCAACATCACCACAGGCTGGTGAGTATGGACCTGCTCCAGTGTACCAGGGCAGTATTCTTCTGGGGGGGGGGTGCAGAAAATGTACGGATACCCTCTTTATCAGCTTGCCAGGAATGTGGTGGTTTTGTTCTGGGCTACTGTTACCAGCAAAGCTGAGGGCATCGCAGGGACCTGGAGAGGAAGGTCATGGTAGACAGACACACAAGAATCTGGGTTCACCTCAAGAATAAAGTTTGTCTTTTCCCTGTTGCTGTATAATGTTTAATGCCATTGCTCTGCAGGCAGCGCCTGAGCAAGCTGTATCTTTAAGCCCCTTATCTGAGTCTTCTGCACTTCCCTGCCCCTGTGGCCTTGTTTTGCCCAGAGGACACTCCTCCTTGACCTTATCTCCTGCCTTCATTTTTCTCCACTGTCACGGAAATGACTTCGTGCGAGTTGGGAACCAGGGACCCTAGACCTGCTCTGTTTGGAATTTGTTTGGGTTTTGGTGAATCTGACTGTGGGCTTGGCCCCCTCTGCCCTTTAGGGGTTCAGATTCTTTCTCATTTGATAGAGATTTCAGAAGATAGCTTAAAGGGTTCTGGGTATTCTTTCCCAGAAGGACCCAGGCATTTATTTGAGTAATCTTGGCAGTAACCCAGGGTGGTAGGTGGCTCTGGAGTTTTGGGCACAAAATCTACTTGACGTCATGCCCAGAGCCAGACTGGCATCTCCTACCTGACTGTGACCTTTTATTATGCATGAATCCTGGTGGGGCAGAGGCCATTAACAAGCACCTCCTAAAAGAATCTTTGTTCTATATCCTTTGTGGGGAAGGGAAAGAGACAGCCAGAGCCGTTCCATTGCAGTTCTGCTAGAGCTTGCACCATACCAGCAGTGTGGGAGAAGGCAGCGTGCTCTGGCCTGTTTCCTCGCCAGAGCCCTCAGGGTGGTAGCCAGTCACCGGGAGTCAGAGTCTCCTGTATAATAAACGCCAACATGGGTTCTGAGTGTGCACATCTAGAAAGAGGGATATGACAGAGGTCCCCTTCCGGGGCATTCTGGCTGGACTGATCTAGCCAGCCTTGTGCTCTCTGCAGTATGCCTTCAGTATGTGGTGCTGTCTAGATTCCTATGTCACCAGAAAACCCAAGGTGTCACTGACAACTAACTGATGCGTGGCTGAGGCAGCACAGGCTTCTGCAGACAGGCCTCCTGGTACTGTCCTGGGTCTTTCTGAAGGACTTTTTCCCTTTCTGGGTGCACACTTTTTTGGTTATGAGGAGTGAGTTTTCTCAGCTTGGAGCTCTGGGCTACCTCTTTTTAAGTCAGCATATAACCCCATCTGCAGGCCCTTCCCAGCCTTGGCATAAGGTTGGACTTCATGCTCTGTTCAGCCAATGACTCTGGGCAGGTTTTTGTGAGCACAAAAAAAGCTGCAGTGGGTGAGGTTTCCCAGCTTCTGTTGTCTCTGGTAGATAGATGTTTCTAGGCTGTCTTACTCTCTCAGCTTCCAGTCTGTTCCTAGCAGTTTGTGCATCACGTCTGTCTGCCTTAGTCATTCCATGCTTCTGTGTTCTCAGCAGTGACCTTCCTGATTCAGTGGCCCCTTTGACGTTCTAAAGTCAAGATCCCACCCTTTGCCCCAGTTTTAGTGAAAGTCTTTCTGCATTCTCAGTGTGTGACCTGTCTGCCTGTGTTGTAAATGGTCTCACTTCCAAATGGTCTCACTTCTCAGGGAAGTAAACCATTTTTTTTTTCCTGTTGGAAAAGCAATGGGTGGTGGAAGCTCACATCTTTTAATTCCAGCATGTGGGAAGCAGAGGCAGGCAGATCTCTTTGAGTTTGAGGTTGGCCTGGTCCACAGAGGGAGTTCCACCACGGCCAGGGATATACGAGAAACCCTGTCTCGAAAA
>NW_022196893.1:7362000-7363189 GCF_008632895.1 Mastomys coucha
GGAAGGAAGGAAGAGGGAGGGAAGAAAGAGAAAGAAAGGGTGAGGGAGAAAAAGAAGGAAGAAAGAAAGAAAAGGAAAAGCACTGGGAAGCTGATACTCAGTAAACGATTCAGTCTGGAAAGCAAGAATGAGCATTGTCACCTGGGTTAACTGGAGAGAACAGTAAGCATTGGGCTCAACAGGGAACTGGCACAGGGCCTTGGAGTGCTGTGTGGGGAATCCTTGATCCCACTGTGGCCTTGGTGCTGGCCTGCTGGACACACATTCATACTGTGTGGTATGAATTTGGCACTGTTCCAAGGGCTTGCAAATAGTTTTGTGAGCTTAATTCACTCTGTAGTTGTGCAGTAAGCCAAAATTTTCGATGCAAGAATCTGAGGTCTATTGAGGAAGATGAACTTCAGTCCATAGCTCAGTAGCCAAGTACCACAGCCAAGAGCCTATCCAGAGTCACCCAGGGGTCTGCAGCAATCCAGGAGGTGCATTTGCCCTGCAGATGTGAGTAGCCTTTACCATAGTCTTAGTCCTTAAAAGCCTCTTCTTCCCTGACAGCATGGGCTCCAGTGAGACCCCATCTCAAAAGACAACTGAAAACACACAGTTTACCCCAAGTCAGGTCATACGTACTAGAGTGTCTAACTGATGGCAAATAGGCTAGGCACTGCATCATCGAAGATTAGTGCCTCTGCCATAAAATAGCTGCTTCATTCGCAGAGTGCCTCCTCAGACCAGGGATTTTGATATTACAGGAAATCTGTAACTTGCTCTCCCTTGCGCCGCTGGAGGTTGTGCAGGGCTTGTGCACACTTAGCTCTTTCTGACTCTTACTTTGAGACGGGTTTGCCTCGAACTCACTGTGTAGCCCTGACTGGCCCTTGAACTTTCAGTGATGCTCTTGCCTGGCCCACTGGATGTTGGGATTACAGGTGATTGTCGTTTTTCTTCAGTATACAAGTGTATGTATTCATTGAGTAGGGACTGTGTCCTCATGTGTGTGGAATCAGAGTAATGAGCACCTGCCCTCCCTGTTAGCATCTCCCGACTCATTTCTGCATTATTGAGCAGCAATAACAGTGATAATAATTGATTGGTTTATATGCTTAACTGTTGGTACCCATTATCTGAATCTACCTATTATTTTTGGTTATGCTCCTAGCTTTTTTTTTTTTTTTTTTTTTTTTTTTTTTTT
>NW_022196893.1:7363547-7389829 GCF_008632895.1 Mastomys coucha
TCACAGGTGGTTGTGAGCCACCATGTGGTTGCTGGGAATTGAACTCAGGACCTCTGGAAGAGCAGTCACTACTCATAACCACTAAGCCATCTCTCCAGCCCTGGCCTAGATATTTTAATACTTAATTTTTAAAAAATACCTTTTTGAGACAAAGTCTCACACTATGTAATTCTTGCTGGCCTGAAAATCATTACATAGACCAGGCTGGCTTTTAACTCACAGAGATTCACTACCTCTGTCTCTGGAATGCTGGGTTAAAGGTGTGTGTGATGTTGAAACTTGTCTTCCTGTGAACACCTCCTGAGTACTGGGGTTACACAGTGGCCTTAGCTAAAACAGCCTCTCCACACTTCCATATGCACCTTCCCATGCAAGGATTTATGCTTCGTGTCCCTATGGTGGAGTTTTGTGCTTGAAAGATACCAATGGGCTGGAGAGATGGTTGGTTAAGAATGCTTCCTGCTGTTGGGCGGTGGCGGCGCACGCCTTTAATCCCAGCACTTGGGAGGCACAGGCAGGCGGACTTCTGAGTTTGAGGCCAGCCTGGTTTACAGAGTGAGTTCCAGGACAGCCAGGACTACACAGAGAAACCCTTTCTTGAAAAAACCAAAAAAAAAAAAAAAAAAAAAGAATGCTTCCTGCTTCAGTTCACTCACACTGGGTCACTGCGTGCCTTACAACCATCCAAGTCCAGATAGTCAGTACCCTCTTCTGCCTTCCTCACAAGGCACAGATCCCCACAGATGGACGCACATACACAAGTAAAAATATCACAGATCGCCGGGCAGGGGTAGCACAGGGGTGGCCTTTAATCCTAGCACTGGGGAGGCAGAGGCAGGTGGATTTCTGAGTTCAAGGCCAGCCTGGTCTACAGAGTGAGTTCCAGGACAGCCAGGGCTATACAGAGAAACCCTGTCTCAAAAAACCAAAAAAGAAAAAAAAGAAAGAGAAAGAAAGAAAGAAAGATGCTCCTCTGACCTGAGGTGGTAGTAGAGCTAATCTATGGATATAAACATAATTATTTAGCAGACAGTTAATTTGATGGGCAAATCATGTTCACTTAGCAAAACAGCAGCTGCCACTTCCGAGTTGGACCTGTGGTTCCCCCGCTTCGGCCCAGATTTCCAGTGGCAGCCTTCCTTGACCCTTTTGCTATCAGAACAGGGTCCAACACAAAAGCCACTCTTTAAGACCACCATCTTAGAATTGGTGAGTGGGCATTTGCTGACACTTCTCCCATGGTGTGGCCTACTTCCTGTGGTGACTGGTTAGTGGTGTCAGCACCAAGAAATAGTAAATGCCAGGTTAAGAGTGCCACCACATACTCGATGTTGGCCCTTCACCTCAGACAAGCCAGGTCAGGGTACACTTTGTTCCCTCAGAGATGAGACATTTTTCAGAATATCTGACCTCTCCTGCCTTCAGCTTCCTTAGCCAGTAGGCAGCCTGCGCCTGCATTGCTGAGGCTGGTATCTAGCCAGCTTCCTGCCTGGAGCCCTGGAATTACGGACAGCCCACACTGAGGGAGAGTCTGCTCCAGGCCTGTGTAGGTGCCAGGCAATGCTGGAGCACGGGCTGTGTCCCTGTGTCCCTGCCTCTGCCAAGCTTTGCTATCTTCCTTCTTCACAGATGGGACTGTGCCACTTCCACTCCACCCTGCTGCAGAGCAGGCAGAAGCCCTGGCCGTGCCCTGCTATATTCTTTAGGAGAAACTTCAAGAGCCCACTGGCAAGGTAATGAGACACCCCCCCACCCCCCGGCACCCTTCCCAGGCAGGGAGATGACCATGGGATCAAAAGGTTGGAGAGGCCCACACCAGACCTTTTCTCCTGCTGGGTTTGTAGATTCCTGTGTCTTGAACCTGAGACCACAGGGTTCCCAACCTATGACTGGTCACACTCTGTAGAGACAGGTGCTTCTAATAAGAACTTCATGATGAGCAGACTTTGGCAGATTGGGAGGACTGCAAATGGAGGTGCCCAGTCCACCAAAGAGACGGGGCTTATGTAGAGATGGAGAGTGGAAGTGTCTCACTGGGGCATTAAGCCAGGGGTGAGAGCGGCCAGAAGGGATGTAGAGCTGCATGGCTCTGTGAGCAGGGGGAGGCCTGTTCTTTTCTTTCTTCCCTCCCTCCATCTCTCCCTCTTTCCCTCCCTGGAACTCACCCTGTACACCAGGTTGGCCTCAAACTCATAGAGATTTGCCTGCCTCTGCCTCCGGAGTGCTAGGATTACTGGCATGCACCACCACCCAGTGGAAGGCCCTTTCTTTTCGTGTTCCATGGCATAGAAGGCTGTAAACGTGACCAATGCTCCAATTGATACTGTATTCAGCATATGTGGATTTTTGCCATCGAGGGCAATGTGGAACCCTATTCTGTCCCTTGTTTTGCATGTTTACTTAGTTTGCTTTGTGCTGACTACCAGGTTTCACTTTCTGTCACTCAGGATCTCTTGCAGCATCATAATGAGGATAGAGATGGTGGTCCAGTCTGTAGACTGCAGACCTCTACTGTTCTACCTGATGAGCCCTTCACACGGCTGGCCAGGGCCAGGGTCCAGGACAGCCGAAGGAGACCTGCTTCCTCCAGCATCTGTGCTGTTGTGGGGTCTAGCGAAAGGGCTGTGAATGTAATGGGGTCCTCTGATGCTCACATGGTCCCATAGACAGGAGTTGGTTCTGCAAAGGCGGGAAAGGGAAACTGAGGCCCCAGCTTCCTTGTGTAGGAGCAGCACTCCAGCCTCTTCCCATGTCTCCACAGGACCTCGAGAACCAGGCTGCTGTGGGGGAGGACACTCTCTGCCACTGTGGTGGGGACTCCCTTCCTCCTTGGAGCCCACTATTTCATGTTGGAGGCATCAGAAAGGAGAAAACTGCGACTTGCAGTCGATGGTATCGGGCGCTTTGGCAGGTAGGTGGGCCATGCCAGCCCTGGGAGAGGTTTGCTGGGATGGCCTTCCCCGAATCCCTGCCCTCCAAGGGGTGCATGTAGATAGGGCAGGGGGCAATGAGAAGAGCTCCCCAAAACCTGTACTAACTACAACTTCAACAGACTTTACCAGATCAGCCATGGCCTTAAAGGCAAGGGCTCCAGCCCTGGACATAGAGAAGCTGCCCTCACCCTGCCATCCAGGGAGACCTGGTGCTCCAGTCATAGAGTGTGGTAGCTGCCACCTCACTCCTGTCGCAGTGTGGAAGGTTTTCTGCAAAGTTCCTTCCTCTCCTTGGGTGGGAATTCCTATAGCTGATAGCCCCGCCTCATTGGTTTTTGTTAATGAGAAACACCTCATTTAACATTACTATTCTCTCACTTGGTTGACAAGAGAAGCCTTAACCTTAATGTATTTGACCTGGTAGAGGTCAGGGTCCCATGGTGCAGGGTGTCATCTTGCTCCATGTAGCTCTGAGCACTACTGCCTCCCTGAGCTGGAGCCACCTTCTCAGGAAAGGTTTAGGCAGGTCCTGAGATCCTTAGGCATATGATAAGAAACACCACCGAGATTTAATCCAGTTATTCCACAGGCACATCTGTGGTTGGATACCTCTTTCCAGCCTCGAGGCCCTGCACACCTGTCCTTCTGGTTGGTTTTCCCTGGAGCTCTGAGGCATCCCCACTGACAGGCTAAACAATGTGTCCTGTGCTCTACAGGTCCTGGCTTCTCACAGCCTGGGTCTGCTGAGAACAGAACCTAATACCCTTACTCTAATTCTGCTGCTGTGGCTGCACTGTGTAGGGCCCTTGCAGATCCCTGGCAACTGCTTGTGTGCAGCCCACTCTCACTAATGGGAGCCAGGCTTCACAGCTCACTGCTAGGGCCCAAACTGGGCCTTGGCCAGGCATTCAGAGAACATTCAAACACTGGTTTTCCTGGATCTCCAGGTTCTTTTTTTTTATTTGGAAGCCTTGCCAGGGACCAGGCCAGAAGGCCTGGGAGCATCATTAGCTGGGTACAGGGCCCCACAAAACACAGAACAGCAGTTGGGAGGAGCAAGCTGGGGAATAAATAACTCAGGGCAGCTCACCATGAACAAAGGCTGGAAGCACACTGGTGTACAAGGACAGAAGGGCAGGGGGCAAAGGAACCCTGTGGACTACCTGGGGCAAAAGTTTTTTCTGTATTAGAGCCTTGAGCTCTTTCCCGTTTTTTGGTTTGGAGACAAGGTTTTACTAGGTAGCCCTGGCAGGCCTAGGACTGAAGTACATCAGGCTGGCCTCAAATTCACAGATTTTTCTGCGTCTGGTCTCCCAGATACACACTGCTACACACAGTTTCTTTTTAAGCATTTGAGACAGCATTGTTCAATTGTTTACAGACCTTGTGGTCCTCCCACTTCAGGTTCCTGAGTACTGAGGATTTGAGGTATGCCGCCAACAGGCCCCCTACTTCCTTTTCTGTTTTGAAGTTATTTCAAATATCCGGAAATGGCTGAGTGCAGTGGTACACACCTTTAATCCCAGCACTTATGAGGCAGAGCAGTCGGATCTTTTGTGGTTGATGCCAACCTGGTCTACACAGTGAGCTTCAGACCAACCAGTGCTGTATAGGAAAATCCTGTTTCAAAACAAACAAATGAAGTGTCAGAATAAGCTATCAGTGTTCTGTTATTCCACTTTTATGCCTTAGAGCATACTTTATGTAAACAAGGATATTCTTTTATATAACTACAGTAAACATGGATATGTTACCAGGAATAGGGGTGTATTCTTGCATTCAGGAGTCAGAGAGATTATGAATCCACATCTCCCAACCCGTTTTTTTCTTTTTTTCTTTTTTCTTTTTCTGGTTTTTGGAGACAGGGTTTCTCTGTGTAGCCCTGGTTGTCCTGGAACTCACTTTGTAGACCAGGCTGGTCTCGAACTCAGAAATCCACCTGCCTCTCCTCCCAAGTGCTGGGATTAAAAGCGTGTGTCACCATTGCCTGGCTAAGATACCTGTTTTATTCAGTGTGTTACCTGTGTTGTTCTGTGGCCAAGACTGTTCTGTTCTGGGTTGTCATTCTTGTCTGTTCCAAGCTTTATCACCTATGTCTGCACCTAGATTTCACCATTTGCCTTCCCATGACCTTAACTCTACTCCCTTTTTAGGGCATTTTTCACCCTTCCTGGCATTAGCAGTGTAGGGCATTGTACTCCAGGCTCACACTGGCTGTTCTCTGCCCAGCTTCGGAGTCAGCCTTTCTCCTAGGAGCTGGTCCTTTGCAATGGAGTCAAGACCTGGGGCTGTGTTGTTAAGTGCACACGTCTCACACTGACCTGCTGTCATCCAGCCCTGGAGAGCAGAGATGGGCTGTACATCAAGTAGATGCTCCCTCTCTTAGTCACCATCTTATTTCATGCCATGTGTTTCTGGCATGCCCAGCCCTCAGTTGCTGTGGTCTGCACTGCCTAGAGAAGGATATTCCAAGTGAGCACAGTCAGTGGCAAGTCTGCAGCCCAGGCTCCTGCTTGCCTTCTGTGTACTGCGAGGCCAAGTGGGGAGGTCTGGTTTATGGAGTCTCCAAGTTTCTGGGTGTGGGCTGACTTCTTCCTTGCTTCCATAGCTAGGGAAGGAAGGGGAATCCCAGAGAGAGAAGGAGCCCTTTTGTGTCAGGTCAGCAACCTGCTGCCTTTTTGGTTATGGGCTCTCCTGTGGTAGAACAGTCAGAAGTGGGACCCTGCTGAGGCTACCCAGGGGGCATGGCTTTGGGTCCTCCCACCTTGTAAGACCCCTTCAGCTGGAGTCCTGCAGGTCAAGGCTGCCCATATTAGTCTACAGTATGGGATGCCAGTGGGATGCTCCTAGTCCTCACAGTAGTGGGTGATTGGCTTCTGTGGCTTTTTCCTTATTTTTTACATTCATTCATTCATTCATTGTGTATGTGTGTAAGTGCACCATGGTGTATATATGTAAAGGTCAGAGGACAAATTTGGGGAGTTGCTTCACCACATGGGTTCTGGAGTTTGAATTCTACTCAACCGGCTTGGTGGCAAATGCTTTTACCAGTTGAGTCATCTCATGAGCCCTTCCTTGGTTCCTAGAGATGGGTTTTCTTTCTCCCTTTTACCAAGTGACCTTCCTGGGACCATGCTGCAGCTACGCCCATCACCCCTCCCTTCTCTCACCATCCTCATCTCTCTCCCCACCTTCAGGATACTGTTATGAGTAGTAATAGTATTCTGAGCTCACAAGGACCCAAGTCACTAGAGGCCGAACCTCAGCCCAGTGTCACGTTGCACAGAGGGGCTGATGGGAGAGGCCAGACTTTGGTCTTAGAGCAGAGGGTCCCAGGACCAACCTGCTCGTGAACCTGTCTGGGGCTTAAGCTGCTTCTGTCTGCAGGTCTGTGCAGATTGGTCTGTTCATCTCCCTGGACTACTGGTGGTGCACAAATGTTGTCCTTCGAGGAGTGGAAGAGGTTTGTCCTCATATCCTGAGCACATGGTGGGGTGAGGGGAACACTGGAGGTGGTTAATTCTGGGAGGACCATGGAGTGCCTGGCCACCTGTCCCCAGCCTCTCCTCTATGTCTGTGGTCAGAACAGCCAGAAGTATGTGGAGATCATGTCTGCATGTCACCAGCGTGCGGCTGACGCCCTGGTGGCTGGAGCCATCCGCAACGGGGGCCTCTATGTGAAACTGGGCCAAGGGCTGTGCTCCTTCAACCACCTGCTGCCAACAGAGTACATCCAGACGCTGCGTGTGCTGGAGGACAAGGCCCTGATTCGGGGTTTCCGGGAGGTGAGCCCTGCTGATGGGAAGGAGGAAAGGGGGAAGAGGGGCCTACCTTACCAGTCCTGCAATGACCCCTAGTACACATTCTTGCCAGGTGGATGAGCTGTTCCTTGAAGACTTCCAGGCACTCCCTAATGAACTCTTTCAGGAGTTTGACTATGAGCCGATGGCTGCTGCAAGCCTGGCTCAGGTGCACCGTGCCAAGCTACACGATGGCACTGATGTAGCTGTAAAGGTATCTATTGTGCTGCACATTAGATGGATCCTGGGTCAGCAGTGACCCTGGGTTTCAGTGTACCCTGGCCTACTGCAGGTACAGTACATTGACCTACGAGACCGCTTTGATGGGGATATACACACACTGGAACTCCTGCTACGGCTCGTGGAGCTCATGCACCCCAGCTTCGGCTTCAGCTGGGTCCTGCAGGTAGATGCCACCCACAGCAGGTAGGGGAGTGGCAGCTAGTGGTAAATGCTAAACCTGGACCTGACTGATCTGTCTGCCCATATATGACCTCTAGGACCTGAAGGGGACCCTGGCCCAGGAGCTGGACTTCGAGAATGAGGGCCGGAATTCTGAGCGCTGTGCTCAGGAGCTGAAGCACTTCCGCTATGTTGTTATCCCTCGGGTGTACTGGGACAGGTCCAGCAAGGTGGGCTGGGTAGAGCTTCCCCTGAGGGTAGGGCAGCACATCCTGGCCGAGCTCACTCAGCCTCTCACTCTCTCCCAGCGGGTGCTGACAGCTGACTTCTGTGATGGCTGTAAGGTGAATGACATGGAGGGCATCAAGAGTCAGGGGCTGGCAGTGCAGGATGTGAGTACTAAACTAAATGCTGGGGCAAGACAGTGGATGCCGGGCAGTGGTTACTGATATACGTCTCCATGTTCTCCCTAGGTAGCAAAGAAGCTGATCCAGACTTTTGCTGAGCAGATCTTCCACACTGGCTTCATTCACTCCGACCCCCACCCTGGCAATGGTAGGAAAGCCCCCAGGGTGGGGTCCCAGAGGGGTGGCTTGAGCTGACATGCTGTGTTCCTAGTTCTGGTGCGGAAAGGTCCAGATGGAAAAGCAGAGCTGGTGCTCCTGGACCATGGGCTCTACCAGTTCCTGGATGAAAAGTAAGCTGGGGCTAGGCATGAGGGGAGCGGGCCTCATTTGGGCCCCTCCCTCTTCCTGCAGCTTAGAGCTTGGAGTTTATAGCAAGACTTTCCTGCAGGGACCGATCTTCTCTGTGCCAGCTGTGGCGGGCCATCATCCTGAGGGACGACGTTGCAATGAAGACACATGCAGCTGCACTTGGGGTCCACGGTAGGTGTTTGCCAGGGTGGAGCAGGCAGAGCCTGCCACTGAGCAGCATCCCAGGAACCCCTGCCTTTTCCACAGACTACATGCTTTTCTCTGAGGTGCTCATGCAGCGACCTGTGCGCCTGGGCCAACTGTGGGGTTCCCACCTGATAAGCCGGGAGGAGGCGGCCTACATGCAGGAAATGGCCCATGAGCACTTTGACAGCATAATGGCAGTGCTCAAGGCATTGCCACGGCCCATGCTGCTAGTGCTTCGGAACATCAACACGGTGCGCGCTATCAACTCAAGCCTGGGCACCCCTGTTGACCGCTACTTCCTCATGGCCAAGAGGTTGGTGAGCTAAGGGGAAGCCGGGAGGTGATTCAAGCAGGTTAGCAGGCTGATGTGTGTATCTGATGCAGTGCTGTCTGGGGTTGGAGCCGCCTGGTGGGTGCAGCGTACCAAGGCATTTACAGCAGCAGCCTCCTGCGCCACATCAAGGTCATCTGGGAGGCAGTAAAGTTTGAGGTGGCTCTGAGGTGAGCAAACATGGGGGCTGGATGGGTGGCTGGCCTGGGTCTGCTCCCATCAACTGATGACCCTTCAACCTGCCTTCCAGGCTGGAGATCCTAGCCATGCGGCTCACTGCCCTCATGCTGCGTGTTCTGGTCCGCCTGGGCTTTGCCCCCAAGGCTGAGGCTGAGGAGGTCTATCAGTACCTGGAGATGTAGTTCCCTGAGCCAGAATGACTGCAAAGCTGCCAGGGCAAACAGTTTCCATCCAGCACGGGCACACCGCACAAGCCCCAGTGTACTTCTCTACAACCGGGGCCTGCAATGGGGATACACTTATGGGGCTCTTAAACACAATGACCACACGCTCGTCTGAAAGAAATCGTTTCCTTTGTGTTTTATACAAAATGGGTAGAGGGGTGTGTACAACAGCAGGGCAGCATCCTAGAGTTAGAAGTGAGCCGTGACACGGTCTGTCTCCAGCAAGTCATCCAGGATCTGTGGATGACAGGAGGTAAGGGTGTAGACGGGAAGGGCAGTGCGGCCGACGGGCTGGGGCAAGAGTGATTACTCACAATGTCAGGCGTGGTGCCTATCTTCTTGGCCAGCTCACTGCGCTCCATGGTGCTGAGGTATAGGTAACGGTTCAGCAGTTCCCCATCAAGGACGTTGCGCACAGCATTCTGCAGGATGCGCCGGTCTACATGCAACATTCTGGGGTGGTAGACATAACAGGTCAGAGCATGTGTGGAGTATAGGGAGAGACCAGGGAAGGGGCCCACTCACCGGAAGGCTCGGGGGTTGAGGCCAGCGTGGTGGGGTAGCATGGTCGTGAGTGCATTCTGCAGCATCAACAGTCGTCGGTATGTCTTCTCTTGCATGGGCAGCAGGAGCCCAATGCCACCGTCGAGGGTTGCTGCGGAGAGACTGTGTGAGTCGGGCTGACCCTCCCATTCCTAGACAGCCCTGCCCCAGCACTCACCAAACCATGTGATATGCTTGTTTTCCCACACGACTGACTTCTTGCTGGGCCCCTCAGCAGCACCTCGGCATGGGGTCCTCCAGAATGTATTCACATGGGCACCCACATGGAAATCTGCTCTGCGGAGTAGGCGCATGCCCCCAAAACTCTCTTTGGCTGGACACAGGAACTCAGGTTATAAGCAACCCACTGCTTGGTACCCAGCCCAGGAAGAGGTCAGAGAGGAACCACTCACCTTCTGGCAGATACATATACACCATGAGATTGCGGTCTCGGTCAGACACTGATGATTAGAGACCCAGAGTTAGCCTCAGCTACCCACACACCACTAGTGTAACCTCCTAAGGACCCACATACTCACCCAAGAAGCCCAGCTGGGCATTGTCCACCATGAAGTCCACACTGTATACCTCCAAAGGCTTGGCATCCTGGGCAAAGGAAAGGACAATGTCAGGGCAGGTCTTGGGCTGCCGCCCACCAGCACACCTGGCCCTGTGAGTACCCGGGACACTAGGCTTAGGGTCTTGCTCTCCTCCTGGTAACGCAGCAGTGAGATGCTCTTCATGACATCTGCTGCCAGGATGAAGTTCTTGACACTGATCATCTGGTGGATGTACAGCTGAGTGTCAATGAAGGCCATGCCGGTCAGCTCGCTAGCCCGCAGGCTCCACAGGAAGATCTGAAGGGCAGGAGATGGTGAAAAGAGCAGCTGCTACAGGCAGAACAGCCGCTACAGTAGGGGAAGGGAGAAATAACACACTTTTTGGCCGATGGCCGACACCAGGTGGCCATTGCAGTGGCACAGCGCTGTCACAGGCCCTTTCTGCTCCTTCTCATACAGGACCTTGAACTTGTTCTTGGTCAGGGGCTGTCCAGGTTCAGGCACCACCTCAATCACATCCATGATCAGGATCTGGAAGGGCAAGAAAATGTATGGAGATGGCAGATGATCTACTCGGGGTTACCTGCCTCCCCACCCAAAGGCCCTTACCCGCCCACGGCACGTGACCTCCTCCCCCTGCATGAGGCAGGTCCCAGCAGCCACATAGCCCTTTAGGCCTGACACGGTCTCCTCACTGCGCAGTGACACTGTCTTCATGCACGTGACATGCTCCCATTCCTCTAGCTCGATCCTGCACAAAGCCAGGCTGTGTCAGCACTTCCCGCCTCCGAGCAAAGAGCAGCCCCTGCTAGATCCATCCTTACCTGGCATTGGGAATGGCCTCCCAGCTGACTGGGGAGATGAGCTGGATAGAGAAGGCTTCTTGCTGGGGGTGGATGTATCTGTCATCTGTAGGGACAAGGACATGAGTCACCTTGTTAGACAAAGTATACAGCCAAGCTCTGCCCCACTGTACCCTCAATTGTCACATACCTCTCTCAATAGCCTCGAATTCTTTTTCCTCACCCGTCATGCGTGGGATTCTGGTGCAAGGTGTGTTGGTGCTGGTGGCCACAGCATATACCTGTGGTGTTAGAGGGTGTCACATTCCAGAGGCCAGGCTCAGAAGGTGCCTGGGGAATGTAGGATAAGGACAGACCTTGGATTCTACATGGTAGGCCACATAGTGGGCTGTGCATCGGAGTGGAATCTTCCTGACAGGCCATGGGGCATCATAGGACAGGTATGCAGGCAGGACACTGATCCTCAGCTCTCCCTAGGGGTGCAGTGGACAGCAGAATCAGTTGAGCCTGGGGTTGACAAGGGCAGGGTCAACGAACCTAGGCCTCCCAAAAATGTTCTCTAGCTCTATGGCAATGGGACATGAAGTCTGCCATATTGGACAGTTGCCTGGAGAGGGTAAAGCTTTAGTAGCCTGACCAGACTCACTTCATGTTGGGGTACAACAGCACAGGGCATAGGAAGGCCAGAGACAGAGGACACTTGGAGGCAGTCAGCAAGAGGACTCCAGGAACTGAACACAATAGTAAGTCTAACGATAAATAGGTAAAGAGCCAATGTCAGTAACCCAGGCCACTCTTTACCAACAGTTCTGTGTCATTAGCCCCTGGAAAGCACCTGCCCCCTCAGGCAGTAGATGGCACAGATGGTTAAAGACTCAGAGGCATGTGCCTGCCACAAGCCATACAGAAGCTTAGAGACAGAACAAAGGCAAAGCCAACTCAGCCTGACTCTGGAACAAAGTATGAGGCTACACCAGAGCAATGAATTCAGGGTGTACCCCAAGTGACAGTGACCCCACCAGTCAGCCCTCCACACCCCAAGTGTCTCATTCTCAATCTTCCCAGGATAAACCCAGAGTTGGATTCCTTGGCTCCATCAGTCTCCACTATCTTGGAGCTGCTTCCACAGCTGCTCTGGCCTATGGCAATATCTGACACTGGAGAGAACGAGACAAAGCCTCCCTACCTGTCTGTTGAAGTACAGAAAACCACGGGGGCAGTTCACATTGTGGAATGGAGCAAAGGAGTCAATGGGGCCATCAATGCCCATGGGGTGCAGACGTAGAGCTCCGCGGCCAGTAACCAGGAGCCAGTGAGGTGAGGGTCCACAGATGAAAACCTGGAGACAGGCACTTTTGAGTGCACTTTGAATGAGGTCCCAACCTCAAATCCAGGCCCTTACCAAGTCACCTGCGTACCCCTGAATAGCCATAAATATCCTCAAAGTAGCGGAAACGTGCCACACGGCCCCGGACTCCAGATCCCTCCTCAGTGCTGCAACCTTCAGCCTTCTTCTTAGATGGCTTTGGCTTCTTTTCACGGAAGTTGATATTGTGGGGGACCTGTTGAAGGTGACAGTGTCAGGTCTTCCATATGCTGCTGGCTAGCCTTCTACCCCATGTCTAAGTAGGATCTAGCCACTGGCACCTTCTTGAAACGGACTTTAAGATTTCCCTGGCCAAGCTGAGAGTCATGGGGAAAGGCTTCATAGATAAGCAACTCCTGGTCCACATGTACCTGGGGGGATCCAAGCAGGATTGGTTAAGGTGGATATATGTGGGGGGGTGGGAGGGGCGAGGCAAGGCCCCTGGGAGGCAAGAGGCAGGAAGGTTCTTACCAGCAAGTAGGGCCTGCTCTGCCTGCTTCCCAGAGCAACCAACAACACCTCCTTGACCAAAGGCAGCTCCCCTTGGCGTGTGGCTTCTTCCTTTCGGGCTTCACCTTGTGTCGTGGGCTGTCCAAATGAACTGTCCACCAGGACTCGCTGTCCCACAGGGAAGTTCTTAACTAGGAATACCAGCCGCCAGTCTGGGAGCTGGTAGATCTGCAGAGAGGCAATGGTTAGGAGTGGGAGGAAAGGCTGCTGTGTGGCAGTACTGCTGGAAGTGTGTTATGCACCTACCTCCATGGTGCCATTCTCTCGCACCAGCAGGCACCAGTGAGTGGGGTCCGCCCTGAACGGTGCAGGGTCACGATCAGCTGGTGGCTGGTTGCTCCTACGGGCCTCCTCTTTGCTGGGGCTGAAGAGGGAACTGGAGTCCCCATAGAGCATCTCTTCCTCATCGTCCACTGTGGGGCTGAGACCCAACCAATAAGATACATCAGAGCCCGCCATAGGGACCCTGGCCTCTCACACACCATCCAGTGTGGGGCTGAGATCCAACAGATAAGACACATCATAACCCACTATAGGGACCCTGGCCTCTCACACACCAGTCCCTACCTACCTCGTTTCTGAGCCCAGGCCTTCAGCCTCTGAGCCACTTCGGCCACCCAGTTCATCACGGGCCCCACCCAGGCGGCTCTCAGTGGTGAACATGCCACTGACATCTCGGTACAGGCAGAGAGCAATCACCTTAGACTGCTGTAGGAAGGGAGATGGATCGGATTCAGATGAGGGCAGGGGGCAGGCGATGGGAAGACAGGGGCATCAAGAGTAGGGGACCTACATGATGCAGTGGAGGCTTGTGTAGTGCCAGCCGGTGGTGGCGGCCACCATAGGAATCACTCTTGAGTAGGAACATAGTAACATGTCCCTCAGCACTCATGATGACCACATAGGGATCAGCCACAGCACACTGCACGATGGGGGCGCCCAGGTCCACAGGGATGAAGTGCAATTGATTCACTGTGGACAAGGTGGTTAGGTCAGGTGGAGGCACATACTACCCGCCTTAAGACACACTCACACACTCCTGCCTACCTACCGCCTTCCAACAGGCGAATGCCCAGCGGTGACACTTGGACAATATAACGGTTGTCCCCAATGTTTCCAGCAAAGACAGTAGGACCCTGTGTGGCAAAGCCACTGGTGTCCAGCTCCATGATCTCCTGGCCAGTCTGTAGGATCTGTGGTGACAGAGGTGAGTGGTGTCCTTCCCCACGGGACCCTGTTCCCAGTCCCAGGTTCTACTTTTTTACCATGGTTGAGTCTTCCCGGCTAAGGATAAGGAAGCCATGTCTTCGCCCATCCTCCTCTGCTTTAGGGGCACTAGGTTCCTGCTCTGTGCTCTCTGCTTTCGGTGTTTCTTCCTGATAGGGTGAAGAGGATCAGGCCAGGGGCCACAGTCTGGCAAGGGCAGTGTGTGACTGTGACCACCTGGACCCCAGTGTCTCCAGGTGCTAAATGTACAATTCTTTGCCCCTTCTGGGTCTCCTCCTCAGCCCAGCCTCATCTACCTCCTCTTTCCGCACAGGAGCGATGACTGTCCACATATCATAGCAGCCAGGAAGTTCAAAGGTTGTCACCACCTGAGGCCGGATACTCTTCTGGAAATGAGAGGGGGTGGGAGTGAGGCTCAGCCCAGTCAGTCCTACCAGGAACCTCAGGAACCTGCCACCCCTGCCTGCACACACCTGCAGCACGGACAGGGCCCCGTTCTTCCCGTAGCCGGAACAAACCACAATCTCCAGGTCTGGCTCAGGGCTGTTCTGAAACTACAGAGTGGGGTGAGGACACAGCTTCCCAGCCACCCTTTGGGCTCCACACCTACAGTCCCAGCCCCTTGGGTACCTCTTCAGAGAGGAAGGCAGGCTCGCCCACAGCAGCGTTGGCACAGGGTCCAATGTTGAGCATGCTGTCACATACCTGTGGGCACAGCAATGGTCAGGTCTGGTAAAGGCGGTGAATACCCACTGCCTTCCCCAGTCTCACCTCAAAAGAGTAAGTAGCCAGCTGTGTGCCTGACTGAGCCTCACTGCCATAGACTTCAATCTCATCCACCTCATCCTGTGGCACCGTCTTGCCTCCTGTAGCAGACAGAGTCCAACTGAGTCCAACTATGGACTCTGGCCTCCCCTGCTCATCCTAGTCCAGTCTCTCACCTGTCCAGCCCACTGTAGGGTCCACTCGCTTCTTCTTTGAGGGAGGCTCTTCCTGTGAGGCAGGAGAAATGAGTAAGCAGTCAGTCCTGAGGGTCATGGCAGGACAGGCCCAGGCTCCCACAGTGTGGGCACTAACCTTGTCGGCAGCCTCGCGCACAGAGCTGGCTGGGGGTTCCTGTAGCTTCTCCGTGTACTTGAGGAGGAGGGAATTGCCCAGGCGAGAGCCTAGGAACAGGTATCCAGGCTCCATTGTGACCATCTGAGAGAGAGGTATGAATAAGGGGACAACCAGACCTGGACCCAGGACACACCCAACCCTACCCTACTCACACTGGTGGTAAGGACACTAGCAGCTGCCTTGTCAAAGTGAAACGCTCGGACACTTCGCATGCCATCAGTGATGAGGGTCAGCACATAACTGTGGGTGGGAGTAAGGGCACCGAGTGGGTAAGGGCGCCCACAGCACCCACAGAAGTACTGAGAAGGCAGAGAATATGCGTATCCCACAGGTCAGGGCTCATGGGCCATGGACTCACATCTCACCACCCTTGAGGGAGATGACCATCTTGTCATAAGAGATGAAGGCCGCCTGTGCACAGTCTAGGGTGATCCGTACACCCTCTTGGGTACCTATGGGGAACATGATCATGCAAACTGAATGCCTGGCCTTCACCATAGCCTGCCCTGCCCCAGGCACATCCCACTTTGACCAAAGTGACTTACGCAATGGGAAAGCAGTGGTGCCCGTAGTGAGACTATTGAGAGCCACACCATATGGGGGAACACTCTGGTTCAGGTACAGCAGTGAGTTGACAGCAAAGATCACTACCCCACCTGGAGGAAGACACCACGGTAAGCAGCTCATTGCTGCTCCCTATGCCCACTGCATTCAACACAGCCATACCCTCATTGCTGCCCCCTACCCCCACTGCATTCAACACAGCCATACCCTCACCTATGGGCTTGGGTACAGCCAGGGCCTGGGTACAGTCAAAAGGCAAGCTGGTGAGGGACCAGATGACTGGATGGACTTTCTGTGTGATGTTCAGCGAGATAGCCACAATGGAGCACGTGTCCTGCCTCACAGCCACCCGCCTAGAGCAGCAGGTAGGTCACCTAGAGGCAGTCACATTGCTCCCAAGGCCAGTGACACAGTCATCTCTAGCCCCACCACCCAAATACCCCACCAAGGCAAGACACCTGGGAGCCCACAGCAGAGGGCCCCACAGCTTTACCCTGGCCAGGTCTGGTTGGGCTCAAACAGAATAAGCAGGGTGGGCTCATAGTAGCCATGTAGGAACTGCAGGTCAATGATGTTGAGCAGCTTCTCATCCAGAGCCCGCACATCGATGATGTAGCTGGGAAGGAAGCTGGACCTCTGCCTACAGATCAAAGATGTCAATAGGGCAAACACCTCAGGGCTCTTGGGTCCTCAAAACCACAGCCAGCCCAGCTTAGTACTCACCCTTCACCCATGAGCCCCTCATGTTCCTCAGCCAGGCTCTCTCTGCGGAAAGGCAGAACTACCAGCCTTGTGCCATAGATTAGCATTGCCGCACAGCGCCCGTCAGGGTCCACCCGCACACGAGGCGTATGCACATTCTGCACAAATCCATCCTAGTGGCAGAGGGGACATCAGTTGGGCTACAGAGGACCAGAGGGAAGCACTACACCACTAGAAGGAAAGTGGAAGAGGAACTTGCTAGGCTTAGCCTGGGGCACTGCTGGCTTACCCGAAGTTCTGGCTCCTCAAAGTAGTGTAGAGACAGGGTCTTCAGGTCATGAGTGCCTGGGTCATACTCCACCACAGACAGCTGGAGGTAGGAGGTCAGAAGCATGGCCCGTTCAATACAGCCTTGATCACACTGACAGATCCCAGCCCAGCACTGCTCTGTGTAACACCACTGTGCCCAGCACCTCCTGCCAGGCTCACACTGCTTACCTTAGCATCTTTGAAACTCAGAAGCAAGGCATCACGCTTGGCGCCTGCAAGCTGCACACTGGCCATGGACATGACATTGCCAAAAAAAGAGAAGGAGGCTACCAGCTCTAGTTTCTCTCGATGGGCCTTCCCCTCTAGAGTAGGGATTAGCAAGTCAAGGCTGGGTCCTGTCCCCAGGCCACCCATCCCCAACCCATCATGTGCATACTTACCTGTGCTCCCATCATTCTTGGTCAGAGCCTGGAATGGAAAAGAAAGCAGTAAGAAGCCACACAGCAGATAGCCCTGTCTCATCCATGGACACTGCCATCTGAAGGACGGAAAGTCCACTCAGGGCTGGCCACTGCCGTCAGTGATCCTGGGCAAACTCACATTCACATATCCACAGGGCGCATCACTGGGAAGCCGCAGCTTTCCCAGAAGCCTACCCCTATGCGACACACAGTCATTCTCTATACTCTCTCAACTTGCTTAGCTGTGTACCATAGGCTTATACCTGAGATCAAGTGGCTCAAGGTCCATCATATATAACACAAGACATATGAGAGCCAAGTGGTAAAAGGCATGGTACCACATACCTGTGGTTCCCACTACTCAGGAGGTCAAGACAGGAGGATTCTAAGTTCCTGTCCAGGCTAAGTTACATGGCAAGACTACCCCCAAAAACAGTAACAACAATAAGACAGAACAATAAGCATAGGACTGTGCCCCCATAACACATGGCTGCGTTTTCTACTAGATTCACAGGAAAAGACACAAGCCACAGAAAAGGACTCATTTCCCTTTAAATGTACCGGGGTTGCTCTGAAGGATGGGGAGCAAGGCCACTGTGTCCTCCTGGCCGCCCTATTATGGTGCCTGGCAGCTTCAGCCTTGGTCTCCTAGAAACCTAAGTTCTAGAAAGGTGCCTGACTAATCTAAAGCCATCGAGCTGCCAGGACAGTCACACAGAGCACAGACCAGCCTGCTCCTTTCGTACTCTCCAGAACTGTGTGTCTTGGTGGACCATGCTATCTATGCCAATCTACCCCAGGGAGACTGTCATGAATTTGTGACTGGATAGAGACCTCTGTTACTTCCATTCACTGTCACCTTATACTTCAGTCTGTGGGAAAGGAGCAGCCATACTGTTCTGCTAGGATCAGAAAGCAGAAACTGCATCCTTTGTTTCAAGGATCTGTCTTTAGAATATTCCACAAACATCAAAAAATGCAACCACTCCCATTAATTCCCAGTGCACAGTATGCTGCTTTCTCCCTTACCTTTAAAATCCTCCCTATTGCTAAGCTGAGCACACAGGAGATAGAGACAAGAAAATCTCTGTGAGTTTGAGGCCAGCCTGGTCTACAAAGTGAGTTCCTGAACAGCCAGGCTACACAGAGACACCTTGTCTTGAAAAAACAACCAAAAGCATCAAAAACCCAAAAACCTGACAGGCAGTGGTGGCCCACGGAAAACAAAAGCAAAAGCCTTGCTGTCCACCTGAGTTCCATTTCTAGCACTCACATTTGGCGGCTCACAACCACCTCTACTCCGGCTCCAGGGAGATGCCATGTCTCTGCCCTCTGTGGGTACTTGCACTTGTGTACACCCACTCACAAACACACATACTGATAATTAAAAATAAAAACAAGGGATTGGAGGGGGCTGGAGAGATGGCTCAGAAGTT
The DNA here is from genome assembly GCF_008632895.1 of Mastomys coucha. Taxonomy (NCBI): domain Eukaryota; kingdom Metazoa; phylum Chordata; class Mammalia; order Rodentia; family Muridae; genus Mastomys; species Mastomys coucha. Next base: position 7,381,881 of record NW_022196893.1, read on the forward strand.
AAGAGCACTGGCTGCTCTTCTAGAGGACCCAGGTTCAATTCCTAGCACTTACATGCTGCTTAAAAACTCCAGTCCAGCCGGGTGGTGGTGGCGCACGCCTTTAATCCCAGCACTTAGGAGGCAGAGGCAGGAGGATTTCTGAGTTCAAGGCCAGCCTGGTCTACAGAGTGAGTTCCAGGCAGCCAGCAGGACTACACAGAGAAACCCTGTCTCGAAAAACCAAAAACAAACCTCCAGTCCAGGGGATCCAACAACACCCTCAGACAGACAAACATGCAGGCAAAAATGGTCACTTAGAAAGAAAAACAGTGGGCTGGAGAGATGACTCAATGGTTAAGAGTGCTGACTGCTCTTCCAGATGTCAAATCCTAGCAACCACATGGTAGTTCACAATCATCTGTAATGAGATCTGATGCCTTCTTCTGGCTGGTGTGTCTGAAGAGAGCTATAGTGTACTTTTATTTATTTATTTATTTATTATATGTAAGTACACTGTATATCTGACATAGGGCGTCAGATCTCATTACGGGTGGTTGTGAGCCACCATGTGGCTGCTGGGATCTGAACTCAGGACCTTTGGAAGAGCAGTCGTGCTCTTAACCATCTCTTCAGCCCAATAAATCAATCTTAAAAAAGGAAAACAAAGAACAAGACTGGAATGATGGCTCAGAGATTAAATAATAAAGAGCACTCATCTAGGATAGAGATTCGGTTCCCAGCACCCATGTGGCAGCTTACAACCATCTGTAAACATGACCATGAGTGCTTCAGATACCCATAGACACAAAAAAATAAAATAATTTAACAAGTAGAAATTAAAACAAAGCTGTAAAGCCCTTGCTCTCTACCCACCACGGCTCCACTTCTTTGCTGCTCTTGGGACAGGCCTTCTTCCAGCCAGCTATATGATTCTCCGCTACCAATTCTCCACAGGACTCAACCATCCTCAGTGCCCCTGCCCCTGTACCACTTTGTCACAGTCATGTAAGGCTCGGAGGACAGAGCCACAGGGCCCACTTCCACCATGTTATCCTCCCAGTCACGTTTCTTCCAACTCTTGGGTGGGTGACTGCTTCTGGTCACCTCACCTCCATACCCCTGCAACAGCCATCTCCACCTCAGGGAATAGCAACACCACCCCTGTAATTGCTAAGACCAAGTCCAGACGGGTTAACCCACAACAGTGACAGATCCTTGGAATTTCCTTGCGTTCCTTTCAAACTCCACCTCTATCAATCCTGAATCGTCATAGCTGCACTGGTCCAGGTCAACATCTAGCCAAACAGCTACAGCCGCTTCCTGACCAGCCTCCTTGGACTTCTCTCAAACATAAGCTGGGTAAGATTTTTTCTTTGCCAAATCTCCCTGCTTGGAGAGTGTATCCTGGAGCCTGTTACGTCTTACCTGTTCTTTCTCTCCCTTCCTCCTTCCCTTAGCCTCTATCACAAAAACATAACTTTACTTGCAACCACCTTGCCTAACTCCCACATACTTCCCCACACTTCTTTGTCTATTTAAAGCACATCTTCTATGAAGGTGAGATTTCCCTGTCCAGTTCTGCTGCCCCAGTGAAACTGCATCTCAGGGGAAATGCTCAGCCATCAAAAGTACTTGTTGCTCTTACAGAGGACGATGGCACAACCATTCATAATGCTGACCTCCAGGGACACCAAGAATGCATGTGGTGTACATACATATATACAAGCAAACACAAATGAATAAGTCTAATTTTAATTTTTTTGGAGAAAAAAAAAAGAAGCTGTGAAGCTGCCAGCCGGGCAGTGGTGGCACATGCCTTTAATCCCAGCACTTGGGAGGCAGAGACAGGAGGATTTCTGAGTTCCAGACCAGCCTGGTCTACAGAGTGAGTTCCAGGAGAGTCAGGGATATACAGAGAAACCCTGTCTCAAAAACTCCCCACTCCACCCCATTCCACCACCACCCCCCAAAAAGAAGCTGCCTTTTTTGGCTTTTTAGCTTTGTTTGTTTTTAAGAGACAAGAGTTTCACTATGTAGCCCTAGGTGGCTTGGAAACAGTTTAAACTGGAACACCCAGAAATCTGTCTGCTGCTGCCTGGGATTAAAGGAGCGCACTACCAGGAGCCACGGAAATTGCCTTTGGCAAAAAAAGCTTTCTGAACCGCTTTCTGTCTCTCTAACCCAAAACACCCCTGTATCTATGTATTGATGAATTCATTCCACATTACAACATCTGCTGACAAGAGTCTGTCCCCGAAGCCTTGCTCCTTTAGAAAGAAACGTTCTTCCACAACAAATTTGCTCAGTCTCAGAAAAAGCTCTGGTTGGTTTGTGTAGAAACACCCAGCCTCCTTCAGGGGTCTTACTCCTAGAGACACTGTGGCAGTCTGTGTACGGCAGTGTTGATTTAATGAGGGGTCATCTCCCTCAAGGAGTCTTGGTTCCTGCCTTGTCCTTGCTGCTAAGCACATGGAAGGTGTGCAACAATCTCCTGAAAATACCAAAGACCAAATACAAACAGTAGACCGTAGGGAGGGGTGTCCGGGCAGGGTAAGATGAAGCCGTTCATCGTGGTAGTGATGAACCGGCTCTGGGGACCAGAGACCTCTGGCAAAGCTCAGCTCGTACACTGGGGAACCTGCCGAGGTGACTGCGGTACGGCCTCGGCATCTCCGCTCAGGAGATACGGCCTACCTCCGCGTCGCGGTTCAGGCGGTACACATAAAGCTGCGAGGTGCCGGCCACCACGAGGTTGCGCTCACTGTTGTTGAAGAAGTTGCAGTACATGGCAAACTCCAGCCCGGTGGGCGGGTGCGCCTGCTTGTACACCGCGTACATATCGCCGCCACTGTCACGCCGAAGCCGCCGACTCGGGGGACAGGGACGGCAGCGGACTCGGTCCGGCCGCGCGTGCAAACTCAGCCACCGAGTTCCGAGTTTCTGCGCCTGCGCTTCCCGCCCGGATCCTTCTTCTAGGAGGACTAGGTAGTTGAGAAGCAAGGTTCCGGGCCGCTTCGCATCTGCGCCTGCGCGTCGTGGCTGCGCTCGAACAGCGGCCCCTAGTGGTCCAGCTTGATAAGAATTGATGAGCTGGGACTAGAGAGAAGGCTCAGCAGTTAAGAGTACTGACTGCTCTTCCGAAGGTCCTGAGTTCAAATCCCAGCAGCCACATGGTGGCTCACAACCATCCATAATGAGATCTGACGCCCTCTTCTGGTGCATCTGAAGACAGCTATAGTGTACTTAGATATAATAAATAAATAAATAAATAAATACATCTTTAAACAACAACAACAAAAAAGAACTGATGAGCTTGGATGAGGCGCTGGATGTCTGCTCCCTTCTGCTCCGCCCTCTCCAAGGTTTACCTCATTAGCTAAATCACAGAAAATAAAACAAGGGTACATAGGCTTGGAAAAGGATACAGAAACATGAAAAGTTCAATACCCCGCTCAGTAGATGAGGTGATTTGATAGATCACCCTGTATCACACTAAAGATCTCTTTTTAAAAGTATTTTGTTGTTCATTTTCTTCTTCTTCTTTTTTTTTTTTTTTTTTTTTTTTTTTTTTGGTTTTTCTGGTTTTTTCGAGACAGGGTTTCTCTGTGTAGTCCTGGCTATCCTGGAATTCACCCTGTGGATTAGGCTAGCCTCGAACTCAGAAATCTGCCTGCCTCTGCCTCTCAAGTGCTGGTGCTGGGATTCAAAGGCATGCACCACCACTGCTCAGCCCATTTTCTTGTATTTTGAGGCAAGGTCTCAACTATATAGCCCTGGCTGTCCTGAAACTCTGTGTAGACCCAGCTAGCCTCGAATTCACAGAGATTCCCCTGCATCTGCCACCCAAGCGCTGGCACATATATACATAAGTTTTAAAATAAAAATCTTACAAAACAATACTCTTAAGACCTGTGACACCACACCTCACATGTGCACTCCTAGCACTCTCAAGAACTATGCCCATTTGAGGCCAGTCTGGTTACCCAGTGAGACTCTGAGTTATGAAGCAATTGATCAACATTTCTTCCGAAGACAGGTTCCTAAGACTCCAGAGGTAAACAGTATAAGATTCAAGGGTTCCCAAAACTACCAGAGGGAGCTCTTAACCCCTGGAGCTCTGGAGTGAGAGTGGTCATGCAGGCAGAAAGAGTTTTTGTTTGTTTGGTTTCAGGTTGATTGGTTGTTTTTTCCAGACATATCTCAGTTAGCCTAGGCTGTGCTGGCTACAGAGGATGACTTGGAGCTCAAAGATCTGCCTGTCTGACTCCCTAATCCTCATTTTAAAGACATGCACGACCATGCCTGACTTTGGGTGAGCTTTTTGTTTTGTTTTGTTTTAGAATTATTTATTTTCTTTCCTTCTTTCTTTCTTTCTTTCTTTTTTCTTTTCTTTTTTTTTCTTTTTCTTTTTTTTTTTTTGGTTTTTCAAGACAGGGTTTCTCTGTGTAGCCCTGGCTGTCCTGGAACTCACTCTGTAGACCAGGCTGGCCTCAAACTCAGAAATCTGCCTGCCTCTGCCTCCCAAGTGCTGGGATTAAAGGCATGCACCACCACCTATTTATTTGTTTTCTGTATACAAGTACACTGTAGCTACCCTTCAGACACACCAGAAGAGGGCATCAGATCCCATTACAGACGTTTTGTGGTAGCATGGAATTGAACTCGGAAACTCTGAAAGAAGAGTCTGCGCCCTTAACTGCTGAGCCATCTCTCCAGCCCCTGGGTGAGCTTTTTGATAATGTAAAGGCTTTTGAGTCATTCTCCTGTAAGTATATTTACCTCTTTGGCTGTAAGTAGACCCAATAAACTCATTAATAATAATAATTTATTAGTAATAAACTGATTAAATTATGTAGTAGTTTGCCAAGTTGGACTTTTGTGAAGTCATTTCTTTGTTTTGTTGTGGTGATCTATCTGGGGTAAAGAGCCATGCCCTCCCCCAGGCTTGGAATGCAGAGGCAAGCAGATCTCTGAGACTACAAAGCTCCAGTTGGCCTGGTTGAGTTCCAAGCTGATCAAAAATACATAGTGATAGCTGGGTGGTGATGGCGCATGCCTTTGATCCCAGCACTGGAAGGCAGGCTGATCTCTGAGTTTAAGGCTGCCTGCTCCAGGACAATCGGGGCTACACAGAGAACTCCTATCTAAATGCAAAGCCGGGTGGTGGTGGCGCACACCTTTAATCCCAGCACTTGGGAGGCAGAGGCAGGCAACACAGAGAAACCCTGTCTCAGAAAAAAAAAAAAAAAAAAGAGTTGGGGCAGTATCTTGGGCACAGGGAAAGGCCTGGTTGTCCTGGAACTCACTCTGTAGACCAGGCTGGCCTCGAACTCAGAAATCCGCCTGCCTCTGCCTCTCAAATGCTGGTCCTGGGATTAAAGGCATGTGCCACCATTGGCCGGCCCTGAATTTTTTATTTTTATTTTTATTTATTTTGACAAAGGCTCATGCTATGTAGCTTCAACTAGCTTGGAACTCATGTTATAAAACATGCAGGCCTGAACTCACAGAAATCCACCTGCCTCCATGGCTCAGGAGTGCTGGTATTACAGGCATGCAACCTCATGCCTGGCCTAAGAGCTAACACTGTTCAAGTTTACCTCTCCCTAGCACCTGCACTGTCCTGCATTTGCCAATCAATCATGCAGGAATATGGGTCTAAGCTCTAACCAGGAACTGAGACACTGGATTCTTTTGAATTAGGTATTATAAAAACCTATCGATACCTTTGCTGGACATGCTTGCTCCCTTGCTTAATTTGCCACAGCCACATGCCCTTCTTGCAAAAGTAAAACTGTTGATCTTGCTGAAATTTTTTGGATTGGGTGGTGACTTTCTTGAGAAGCCAGACCCGTATTATTTTCCTTTTAAAGATTTATTGGCCAGACAGTGGTGGCATACATCCCAGCACTTGGGAGGCAGAGGCAGGCAGAGGCAGGCAAATTTCTGAGTTCAAGGCCAGCCTGGTCTACAGACTGAGTTCCAGGACAGCCAGAGCTACACAGAGAAACCCTGTCTCCATAAAAAAAGAAAAAACAAAACAAAAGAAAAAAAAGATTTATTTATTTTATATATGTGAGTACACTGTCTTCACACATACCAGAGGGCATCAGATCCCAGATGGTTGTGAGCCACCATGTGGTTGCTGGGAATTGAACTCAGGACCTCTGAAAAAGCAGTAAGTAAGTGCTTTTAACTACAGAGCCATTTCTCCAGCTCCCCTGCCCCCAGATCCATTTGTTTTTTGTTCTTGTTTTTGTTCTTGTTTTGTTTTGTTTTGTTTTGTTTTTTTGAGACAGGGTTTCTCTGTGTATCCCTGGCTGTCCTGGAACTCACTCTGTAGACCAGACTGGTCTTGAACTCAGAAATCCGCCTGCCTCTGCCTCCTAAGCGCTGGTATTAAAGGCATGCGCCACCACTGCCCGGCCCCAGATCCATTTCTTATGCCTGATTAAAAACCTGCTTTTGGTCTTCTAGCCCCCAGTCCTGAGAGAATAAATTGCTGTTCTTTAGGTACCTAGTCTAGGGTAAACAATTATGTCAATCCCCAAAGGCTAATAGGAGGGGATTTGGAATAGCCAATTCTGCCAAGAGCTATGTGTAGAGTAGCTCAATATCAACAGGTTGCCCTTTGGTTTGATCATCTCCAGGCTTCTCTTCATGGCAGAAATGAGCCCTCATATGTGTAAGCCATGTTGGTAATGTTTTGCCTGGAGACAGGGAACCCATCAGATCCTGGAGAACTCTGACCATTCTCCAAGTTTAATTATAGAAAGAACAAGCTGGCTGTCCACAGGACCCCCAGGTAGTTGTCCACAGCAAACCCTGAGGAAGGAGGCAGTGGCCTGCCCCAGAGCTTTCATCAGGAGACTCTACAAAAAGCGAGTGCAGTTGGGATTGATGGAGAAGTCTTTATTGAAGTCAGAGCAGGGAAATGAGGTTTCAACTCTCTGGCTACCCGTAGTGGGTCCAACAATTAGATGGCTTAAGAAGGTAAAGCAGAGTCAACAGTCAGGGACAAGGACTGGAATGAGATCGAGCTGTCAGAAGGTGATGTTGTCTTCGTACAGTGACAGCAGCAACAGGACGGTCCAGCCGCCCAGCAGACCCACGTTGTGGAGCAGGAAAAGAAGCCAGGGCCGCTGGTCCCGCACATTCATCATGGCTGGGAGCTGAAAAAAAAAGGTGGGCACCAGTTCAGTAGCCAGTTGGGTGAAGCCCCCGGTTAGCTCCCCACCCCTACATGGGCTCTCCCGCCTTTCTAACCATGTCACATAGCGCCACATAAAGGAAGAGGCCGGTGGCTACCGCCAGAATCCATGCCTCGCCCTCCTCGCCTACTCCGACTGCTAGAGCCACGTAGAGGCCAGCGAATGCTGTGAGCGCTGAGGCCAGATTTAGCAAAAGTGCACGCTTCACAGTCAGCCCGGAGTGCAGCAGAGCAGCGAAGTCCCCTAGAACAGAACGGGTCAGTGAGAGCTCTGGCCACAGGTCAGGTACAGCCCACCACACCAGTCCCACCCACATCCCAGACAGATACACCCAAAGGCAGTCCGGCAATCCAGCTTACCTCTAGCCACGCCCCCACGACAGGCTGCTCTCTTAAAAAGGCCTTGTCCCTTCTTCTCTGGCCTTGGTCACTTCCAGAATAGATCGCTCCCACTAAGCCCCATCCTTTCAAGCCACACCCCAGAGCTCACCGAGTTCGTGAGGCAGCTCATGACAGAACACAGCCAATGAGGTGGCCAGCCCAGTCTTCCACGAGGATGAGAAGGCGGCGCCCACAGCTAGCCCGTCAGCGAAGTTGTGCACCGCGTCGCCCAGCGTGATCAGATAGGGCAACAGTCTTAGCTCTGTGGGCATCGCAAGGGTGGGTCTTGTAGGCCAGGTTCTGCACATGCTTAAGGGCAAACCCCAGATCTGCAGCCCTCCAGGAACTCCCTCAGGGCTCACCTGCTCTCAGTTGCCGG
>NW_022196893.1:7389839-7460183 GCF_008632895.1 Mastomys coucha
ATACATAACTAAAGGGTCCCATGTGGGGTAGGACTTGCCACTTACCAAGTCTGTGCGAGAGCTCTCATGGGTCTGTTTGGACTGCCTGAGATTGCTGGGTGCCAGCTGCAGTGATATGCCATGGCTGTGCCCACCGTGGCTACAAGGCCCGTCTTTCTCAGAATCCTGTGGAAAAACTGGTCAGAACCCATTAAGCCCTTACCCATCCCACCTAGTGGTTCCCCAGTGCCTGACCTGGTCCCTGGGCAGTAAGAGGTTGAAGAAGCTCTCAAACAGGAAGAAGATATAGAAACCTCCAAGTACAGCCAGCAGGCGCCAAGTAGTCTGTCCACCAATGCCCACCTCCTCATGGGTGTGACCTTCTCCGCTATGTGTGTGCAGTCCCAGCACCTGAGAAGGGGGCGGGTACTGACTGGGGAACTTCAGGGCTACACGGGGCTTGAGGGCTGGGGCTAGGAAAGGGCAGTGGGAGAGGGAGAACCCTGTTGAGTGACCGCTGACCTTGGGTATCAGGTGCAGAAGAGCATCCCCCGTGAGTGCGCCCACAGCCAAGCTTAGAAAGGTCTGCATGATGTAGTGGGTGGCTGTGCTGCATCGGGCACAGGTCAGCAGCAGAAGACCGAACACAGCGCAGAGGCAGATGATCAGGGTAGCCAGAGAGCCATATAGATACCCTGTGGAGGAAGCTACACTGAGATTTCCCCTGCTTCCTAGAGAGGCAACCCCCGCCCCCAAGTCCAGCCGGATAGTGAGCCGGATTCTCAACAGATCTGTGGGCTGTCAGCAGGTGCCAGGTATCTATTTACACTGGCCCTTTAGCTCTGAAATCCACTACCCTTCCCTTTTTGGCTGGTTCCTCATTCCTTAGCGCCTACTCCCTGCTCCTTTCTAGAGTCCAGTAACATGAGGCTAGCATCCAGGGGTAGGGACTCACTCTCTGTTTGACTGAGCTGGTCCTTAATATGGACACTGGGGTGGGGGCTGCAGGCTCCACTTAGCTGCTGCTGGACCAAGGCAGGGGTCAGTTGGGCCCAGGCCTGAGGGCTCACCCCAGTCTTTTCAGATAGCCCATACACAGCCATGACACCTTTAGCACTCAGGCACAGCTGGAGGCAAAGAGAACAGGAAGGAGTCAGGTGTCTGAGGAGACCCATGGAAGCCCACTTTTTTCCAGAATTGCATGAGTGGCGTACCGTGTCCCATACACTAGAACTGCTGTTGTGGGTAGTATGGATCTCAGAGTCTGGGTGGCTGGCTTCCCTGTCCAGATGACTGTGGTCACCATGGTCACCGTGGTCAACATGGTCACTGTGGTCACCATGGTCACCGTGGTCATCATGGTCACTGTGGTCCTCTCCACCCACCCCAAGGTGATGCATCAAATTCTCCAGCTCTGGCAAGAAAAAAAAAAAACAGTCAGTGCACTGAGTGCGCTCAGCTCCAGCCTCGTCCCCTCCTCCAAGAGTAGAGGCTGAGGATCGATCGTAGACTAGGTCTCACCATGCAGCGTGATATTGGGAGGATTACTACTGTGTAGCCTGAACACGAAGTCCACAAAGTACTGAGGGCTAGGCAGGCCTTGGAAGCAGGACCCATTAATGACATGATCCAGCAAGGCAGTCAAGACCAAGCCGGGGCTTCTGGAAAGCCCGGTTTCCTCGGCCTCCTCCAACAATTGGGGAAGATCTACACAAGCCTGTAAAAAGAGATTGGCCTCAGCTTTCCCCTCAGTATCAGCTCCTGGAGTCCACCCACAGGGATGGGTCTCCCATCAACTCCCACCCTCCTCAAATTACTTTCCAGATTTCACCAAAGACATCAGCCTATGTCCTTATACCAGCTACCCTATACCATAAAACTAGGCTGCCCCAGCTAGTCACACACTGTGGCCTCTGACCTCCCTCGACCCCAGAGCTTTCCTGACCACCATTTCCCCACAGACTCCCACAGACCCCCTCCTACCCAACAGTGTACCCAATTCTGATTCCCAATATACTCTTAGCTACCTAAGTATCTCCACAGACACCAATGAGGGTGCACGTGGGACATCTCCCTTGCTGGGGCAGCCTCCTTTCCATGGCACGACGGTCCTGGTCACCAAGGCCAAAAGCCCTCTGGGTCCTCACCTTCTCCCCAGTGGGCTTGCTGGCAGCATGGGCTTCAATCTTCTGCAGTAGCTGTGTCAGACCCAGGGTCATGGCCTCTGGACTCTCCAGTGTGGCCAGGTAATCATCCACATGGGAGGCCAAGAGGCCAGCTTGGATGTCCTTGCATGTTTTCTCTGGGTCGTTAAGGTAGAGGGCAGCGGCGGCACTAAAGTAAGTAATGTATCTGGACTCCAGGACTGATTCTGGGGCAGGCTGTGGCTCGTCCCGTTTGCCTAGAGCCAAGACATTCTCTACCGACAGACACTGCGGGCAAACAGGTAGACAAGGTCTGGGCTAGATTGGGCCCACCAGGCATAGGCAGGGAATAGTGGATTCTATCAGCTATCTTATGTTCTGCTCCTTGTATGGTTAGCTTGACTAGGAGCCTACACAAAGGGATCCCCAGTAGTTACTCCCCCATCCTGAAGGTGAGAGTGGTCACCTGGAGTCACCACAAATTTGATAGCCTGAGGGAACGGAGCTGTGTGTTCCAGGATGGAAGCCCCCCAGAAACGGAAGGGACGCTCCAGCCTGCCAGCAGGTTCAGACACCAGCCTCCAGACCCGCCTCCTGGAGTTTGCCCAGATCTCTTTAGTGCCTGCCACAGGGTGGAGCGGGCAGGAAGGGGCCGGGGCTGGGGGACCCGTCGGGTGGGGGTGTTACCTTTTCACACGGCCCGTCGGTGCAGTGCACACGGGCCACCAGCGTATTTAACAGGCCGTCCAGTGCCGGGCGATCCAGAGCACCCTGGCCCGAGGTGAGCAGGCTAAGCAGGTTACTGGGCTGGGCCACTGCTGCTGTGCCCACTAGCAGAGCCAACAAGAGCCCCTGTGCGAGCGACTTTGGGGGCATCATGCCTCAGGCCCCCAAAGCGTTCCCTGCAGTGGTGCTGGCTTCTGGGCTAGCTGGAGACTGCTGGAGACTGCCTGGGGCCAGACTGGAGCTGGGTTCAACTTGCCTTGGCCCTAGCTCCAAGACCTCTCCCAGATATTTCCTGCAGGGCTCTGTGATTGGCTGCTGGGTTAGCCATTCCAGTGGCAGATCCTCCCTGAAAGCCTGGGGGAAAGGAGCTGCTGCCTCCTGGGGCTGGAGCTAAAGGTGGGTCCCTTTCCTTAGGTGGGCGGCTGGAGCCTGTCACACCCTGAACTGCCAGTCAGGGCTTTCTCTGTTCCCTGAAGAGTCCAGATCATCTTCTCCTGTTATCTTGCCTCGGGAGCACAAGCTAGGGGATTAGGGCTTTGAGCGCATAGATGTTACCAAGTCAAACATGGGTGTTCTATTTGACATTTCCAGGAGAGCCCTCAGGCTTACCTCCACCCCTCACCAGCTGCCTCTCAGCTCAAGCAGCTTAGACAAATTCCAAATCTTGTAGCCTGGGTGAGGGTGGGGGTGCTGTTCTTGGCTCCTGAGCTAAGGCCTCTGGGTCCAACATGGGCTACAGTGGGAGATTTCTGAAAGGTGCTTGCTGAGTCATGTCCCCCACCCCCAGCCCTCGGGGAAAATCCCCAGGAAATGGCTCAAGCCCGGACCTAGACAAACAGGAAGCAAAGATGTGACCTTGGACCTAGCCAACTTTTGGGGCTTTGAAGAGTTTGAGTTGAGCAGTAGGCGTTTGAGGATCTGTGGTGAGCTCTACGCCTGAGCACAAGAAATCAGAGGTGGGGCTGGGGCTCCCAGCTGCACCCCTCCCTCACTGAGCCTTCCACCCTTTGACCCCTGAGCCTTATCTCTATCCAGGTGGCAGGCTAAAGGAAGGGTTCAGCATCTCCAGGAGCTGACAACCCCCACCCCCACCCCGGTCACAAGGCATTCTGGCCTTCTGGAAGAGGGCTTCAGGTAACTCCAGAAGTACTGTGGCCCTCTTCCACTCAGGTTCACACCAGTCCTGACCCTAGCCCTCTGGGGTGTGGTTGAGTATGAACCTAATGCCTAACGGACTCTGTCCCCTAGTATTCTGGAGGGTAGGGCAGGGTGGGGAAAGAATCTTAGCTGAGTCTCCTTGAGCTCAGGGGTCAGCTGCTTCACACATGTTCCGAACATACCCGCGTCAATGTTTCTTACGGCCAGCATCCCTGCCAGGCAGCATCCCTGCTGGTCCTATGGAGGAACTATGGCTGGGAACTGGAAGAGCCAACATGAGAGCATTCCCCACGTGTAGCTCTGAAGATGTCATATACCCAAACTGCCTTTCCTATTTCTTTTCAATGCTGGGGGCGCTGAGCCTCGGTTGGTTATCTTCCCCCGTCTCCCATAGGGAGAAATCTTAGTGTAGACTTGGCTGTTTCGGCTTCCCTAGATTTCTCCCTCAAAGGGGAGACCTGTCTGAGCTCCGGAAAGCCAGAACAGCCAGTCCTCTCCTGTTCATTTCCAGCCAGCTCACCGCTGTTGCAGTCATGGAAAAGTATATAAACCCAAGTCTGGAGTAGGTGAGATGGCTCAGGGGGTAAAGAAACTTGCCAAGGACTCACGTGGTAGCCAGCTCCTGAAAGCTGTTCTCTCACCTCTATTGTAGGCCATAACAATTGTTCCCTCGGGCCAAAAAAAAAAAAAAAAAAAAAAAAGGTAAATAGTGAACTTCAGCACCTGGGAACTGGTTCTTCGCCTTGGGAAGATGAAGCTGTGGAAATGACCATACAGTGGATGAACTTAATGCCACTGAACTGTGATCCAAGTGGCTACAGTGGTGACTTCTGTGTGTTATCACAGTACAAACTTAAGATAGAGCCACACAATGCTACCTGGTTAGCATTTCCTTAGGACTCCCGCAAGAGTTAATTCAGTGGCTACAGATAAGAGGAAAAGAAGTAAAAACCAGGTATCACGGTGAATACCCCTAATCCCAGCTCTCCGGAGGCAGAGGCAGGCATATCTCTTTGAGTTAGAGGCCAGCCTGGTCCCTCCCCATAAGCAAGCTAGGCAGATCCTATCTCAGAAAACAAAAGTGAGGTAGGTTGGAGCAGGCCTGATCTGGGCCTGCTGGCAAACACCTGTTACTCCATCACTGGGGAGGCAGAATTAGGATTGTTTGAGGCCAGTGTGGGTTACATAGTGAGACCATCTCAAACAACCCCAAGAGGGGCTGGAGAGATGGCTCAGCAGTTACAAGGACTGACTCTTCTTCTAGAGTTCCTGGGTTCTGAGCATCAACGTAATAGCTCAAAACTACCTGGGACTCTACTTTCAAGGGATCCAATGCCTTCTCTGGCCTCTGGCACCAATCATGCATGTGGTAGACAGATAAACATGGAGGCAAAATATTCATATGCATGATTTAAAAAACAAAAAAGCAAGCCGGGCTGGGCGGTGGTGGCACACACCTTTAGTCCCAGCACTTGGGAGGCAGAGGCAAGTGGATTTCTGAGTTCGAGGCCAACCTGGTCTACAGAGTGAGTTCTGGGACAGCCAGGGCTATACAGAGAAACCCTGTCTTGAAAAACCACAAAAAAAAAAAAAAAATTAAAATGAAAAAAAAAAAAAGAGCTGTGAAGGTAGCTCCGTGGCAAAGCATTTGCGTAGCAACTCGCACAAGGCCTTAGGCTGCATCCTTAGCAGCAGCTTTGCTGTTATCCCTTGGCGGATTGAATGCCACATGGCAGGGTCCTGGTGTCTAACTCAGCACAGGACAGCAGAGGAGCTGAACAGCCTGTGCTCTGGATTGAATTCATGGAGTCTGTGAACTGCCTAGAGCTCTCTCAGGTGCTCTAGGAAGCTGTTCCCGGCAGGCAAGGAGGCAGCCACATGGGTTGCCAGATGCCAGCCATTCCAGGGGCTGTGAGGACTCACTTCATTTCCCCATAGTTGTTGGAGGTTGTTTAGGACAACAGCAAAAGGCTTTAGAACTCAAGGAATCCGTCCCACCCATGATGGGTGTGCCTCCAAGAGGCAGAGCCCTCTGTGTCATCCTGAGGACTTGGTGCTATTGTAGAGTTCTGTGCAATTTGTCTTCCCAGCCGCCACATCCCTTACAATCTATGACTTGTGTGAAAACTCCATGGGGGCTTTTAGCCCCACACTGGGCTCCATCACTGGCATTTACAATATTAGTGCTTGATCTCCTTCAGGCATGGCTGCTGGCGACAATAATCAGATTAATGATTCATCCACCACCCGGAGAAAGAACTTAAGAGAATGTAAATTGTTAGCAATGATCACTACCCTTATAAAGAATTTGGAAAATAGATTAAGATGTTTTTGTTAGTGGCTCTGATCTAGGAAATCTTGGGGAACAGTTTGAACTTCAGAAATGCACACTCTTAGTAGTTGAGCTAGAGGTTTTTTATGGTCAGGAAACAAGAACAATGGTAGCCTGGCTGGCACTGGCTAATGTGACTCCCTTGCTAGAGCTGGACTGGTGGTGATTAATTTCTTGTACCCATTTTTTTCCCTCAACTTCCTGATATGATTTAATAAAATTTGCTGCTGGGCGGTGGTGGTGCACGCCTTTAATCCCAGCACTTGGGAGGCAAAGGCAGGCGGATTTCTGAGTTCGAGGCCTGCCTGGTCTACAGAGTGAGTTCCGGGACAGCCAGAGCTATACAGAGAAACCCTGTCTTGAAAAAAAACAAATAATAATAATAATAATAATAATAATAATAATAATAATAATAAAATTTGCTAATGGGTAGATATACAACTTGAGGATTTAAAGTAGACATGGCTGGTTGTTTTTATACAAAAGTTTAGATTTGTGATTCTTTTAAGATTTTTATAAGATTTCTTTTTCTTTTTTCTTTTTTTTTTTTTTTTTTTTTTTTTTTTTGGCTTTTCAAGACAGGGTTTCTCTGTATAGCCCTGGCTGTCCTGGAACTCACTCTATAGACCAGGCTGGCCTCGAACTCAGAAATCCACCTGCCTCTGCCTCCCAAGTGCTGGGATTAAAGGCATGCACCACCACCGCCCGGCCAGATTTCTTTTTAAGATAAATAATCTTTTGTAACCACAAATTGCTGCCTGCCAGTCAAGAGAAACTGGCTGAAAAGAATTACCTTGCTTGCTTACACTTTGTTAATCTATAACTAATTTATAGATTTGTTTCGTTACCAATATATGTGGGTTCTTGGGAATAATCTGTTTTCACTTTTTTTTTTTTTTTTTTTTTTTTTTTTTTGGTTTTTCGAGACAGGGTTTCTCTGTATAGCCCTGGCTGTTCTGGAACTCACTCTGTAGACCAGGCTGGCCTCGAACTCAGAAATCCGCTTGCCTTTGTCTCCCAAGTACTGGGATTAAAGGTGTGCGCCACCACTGTCCAGCCCTGTATTTGTTTTTCACTCATAATACTTAAACATTTGATCATGTGAGGGTGTTAGGAAACATTTCTTTCTTTTTTTTTTTTAAGATTTATTTTTTATTTATTTTATGTGTATGAGTACACTGTAGTTGTATAGATGGCCGTGAGCTATCATGTGTATGGCTGCTGGGAATTGAACTCAGGACCTCTGCTAGCCCCCTCCGGTGTAATTCACTATAGCTGTCTTCAGACACACCAGAAGAAGAGTGTCAGATCTTATTATGGGTGGTTGTGAGCCACCATGTGGTTGCTGGGATCCGAACTCAGGACCTTCAGAAGAGCAGTCAGTGCTCTTACCTGCTGAACCATCTCGCCAGTCCATTTTTTTTCTTATGTATATTGTTATCATTTACTTAGAGAAAAATAGAACATAACCGCATTGCGATTTCTGTGCTGCTTGAAAGATTTTGCTGGGATATATAAGCTGTGGGAGAGTTGTTGGAGCTTCTTTCCATCCACCAAATATGTGTATATCTGTATAGAGTCTGTGGGAGCTTGTTAGAGTTTTCTCCATCCACCAAATAGGTGTGTGTATTCATGTCTGTTTGTGTACACACACACACACACACATAAAAAGTGGTTGGAGCTCTGCCCCATCCAACCAAAGTGTAAATGTATATATCTATGTCTGTAAATATATATGTCTAATCTGTCTGTCTGTCTATGTGTGAAGTTGTTGGAGCTTGCTAGCGGAGCTTGTCTTGCTTTATCCACCAAATAAACATGTATGTGTGTGTATTTTTTCTCTTCTTCTTCCCTTTTGTCTACTTACTGGCTACCATCAGTAGTAGCCCCTGCCAGGTACCATCAGCACTGGTCCCCACTGACTCTATGCCATCCCTCAGTTTACTCTGGTGTTGAAGCTGGTCTTTGGCGTATAACTGCCCAGCTAACATCTCTCACAGAGGCTGCTCTATGTATTGGATGAACAACAGAGGCAGAACCCCTTGCTGGTTTAGGGCAATGGCTTCAGGGGCTCTGTACCCCCAGGAGACAAGGTGCTACCTCAAGGTCAGACATATATATATATATATAAATCACACAGGGTAGGCTCAGAATTCCTGCCCACAGCAGGAAGGTTAGACAGATCTTTATTGTGGGTGATGTCCTGACAATAAAGGCATCTAGGATGGGTGTAGACACTGGGGGGCTGAAGCGGCACCTCTCTATCAGTCTCATTCCTGCCTCGGTGAGGCTCAGGCATGTAGGAAGCGGTTAAAGGCGTTGTAAGCTGACTCCAGATCGAAGAGCATCTGGCGAACTTGAGAGTCATCCAGCTCGTCAGAGGCCGACATACCACTCAGGGTCTGCAGCCTAGGGGCACAGAGTGTGTATGAGCAGCAGGACTAAAGAAGTCATCTTGAGGCTCCACCTGCTCAGGAAAGCCACTCACCATTGGCTGACTGTTTGGCGGCCCTCAAAGTCCGGAGGCAGGTGGCTCATTCTGTGCATGGTCTCCATCAGCTCCCGTAGGTCTGGCTGAATCTATAGATACAAGTGCTACCCTCATGAGACCCTATGTACCTTGCTCTGTTCCCCTCCATCCAGGCCCAGGGCTCACTGCTCTTCTGCACCTCATCCATGGCACGGATCTCCAACCGCAGCTTGTCCATGACCGTAATGAAGAGCTGGAGGGAATATGTGCATTAGGCATCTCAGAGGGTTTGTTTGGTTTTTTTTTGTTTTGTTCTGTTTTTTCGAGACAGGCTTTCTCTGTATAGCCCTGGCTGTCCTGGAACTCACTCTAGACCAGGTTGGCCTCGAACTCAGAAATCTGCCTGCTTCTGCCCCCCAAGTGCAGGGGTTAAAGGTGTGTGCTACCATACCCGGTACTCAGTGGGGTTTAGAGACCTTTTATAGCGTATAGGACAATTACAAGGGCCAGTGGCAGTCCCCCACCCATTTTTCCTCCCTGCACCCCATACTGTGGCTCCTTCCTGCTTGGGGGCTACACTGAAGACCTGCCTAAGTTGACCTTCTGGGCCTATGGACATTTGGGATCACAACTGTGAGAGTAATCTGGAAATCTGGAAAGCTCCACTACACAACCCCTTCAAGCCAAGGCCCTGCCAGAGTAGATCCTGGCCCCCTTCATAGGAAGGAACTCAGTCAGGTGGGCCTTAGGCTCCAGGGATGCTTCTCATCCTCCTCACAGCTGAGATGGTCCCTCCCAGGGTACTACTTAGGTCCAGAAACCCCAAGAATACACATTTATGACTGACCCAGGCCAGTAGTCCCTTCCCTCTAATCCCCACGGGGCCCTCCCAGGAGCTGTGGGACACACCGAAACGACGTCTGCAATGCAGCGGTTGAGATTGCCCTTGTCGTCTTTGATAGTGATGGGTCGGTCCTCTTTGATCCTCTCCATAGCAAGTGGGCAGTCCAGCTGAGAACAGACATGGGTACTGGGCATCACAGGGCCTCCAGGGGGACGGGGTCTCCTATCACATCCCACCACACCCTCTCCTGCACAATGGAAGGGAGGACTTGCTAACTCACTCTGAACTTTCGGCAAAATTCATCAATGGAGCTGATCTCTGAGCCTTGGACCTGTCGGAAGGCAGCTTTGTACTGGACCAGGAGCCTGGAGCAGGCTGCAGTGTACCTAAGAGAGGGGACCGGTTGCTTTCGGAGTCTGAGAACAGTCTAGCTTGGCTCATCATGCTCTCCCTCAACAATTCTAGACGAAGTAGCTTTCATGGTGGCCTAGGAGGGCCAAGGGCTTCCTGTTGGGTCCGTGTATGAAGGGAGCTCTGCACAAGAGGGGGGGGGAGGGGGAGGGAGGAGGTATGACAGAAACATAACTACAACAGGGGATCTGTGTGGGCCGATCTGGAGCTCAGCACAAGAGCGGATGTGTATCCCATTTGCCAGGTGTCAGACCTCTGTTAGCACCTGGCAGCTCCAGGTCTAGTCACACTGGCTTGCCATCTGTGGGCAAAGTCTCAGCATCCACACTGGGGACCTAGACTTGACAGTGATACCTTAGATCATGCTGCCCAAGGCTCCAGTTTGCCTCTGAAGTCAGAACCATACCCACCCTTTACAAAAGGTCCCTGGCTGATCCCTGCCCTGAAACTGGTAGCAACGAGGAACACCCTCATAGCCTGGGCTCCATTTGTGCTGCCTCCTGAACCCACAAGCTTCGTGGAAGGGAGACACACGCTTCTGAGGACTGGTGGCCATCAACGTCTGAAGCCACAGGCTTGCTCACTCATTAGGGGTGACACAGTCCTTGATGTATGCCTTCTCCAGCGCCTGCATCGTCTTTACCACCGCAAAGAGCTCTGCCATGTTGTCATACCTAAGACAAAGCCATCCATCAGGCCACAGTCGGCAGGGCAGCCCACCTCCCACTCCATCCCTGGATACTCCTCAGGGACCACCTTCCTAGCCAGACGCCATGTCCTCCCAAACCATTGGTGTGGTGGTGGGTTTGGAAGACTGCTGGGCCTGCCATGGAGGCTTGATGGGTGCACGTGCATGCGTGTGCGCGCGCGTGCGTGTGTTTGTGCAGCTTAGATACTTGACTTACTTCTCCCGCTCCCGAGCATTCTTGTACAGCTTTACTTCCTGTTGGAAACGTGGGCAAGTCAGTCAGCATCTCCCGGTGTTACAGAGCCAGCGACAGCCACATGGTGTTGGCAGTGGCACGGTCACATAAGGATCTGCTGCTTACCTCATACAGCTCCGGCTTGTTCCCAGGGGCTGCAAGAGAGCAAGGAGGAGCTGACAAGGTGACCCCAGGACAGAACCCATTTCAGTTATGTCCCAAGATGTCTCCCATGCCATGTCCCATAGAACTCAAAGGAAGCTACAGAATAGGGCCTGTAGCCTCACTTCCTACCAATATGGCCTCTAAGAGGTTACAGATTGCTAGGTTCTGCTAGGTCAAGATGACCGTAGTTTGTTTACAGAACCACAATTTGGTACAAATAAAAGTCTGTCACTGCTCTGCCGAAGGTCCTGAGTTCGGATCCCAGCAACCACATGGTGGCTCACAACCACCCACAATGAGATCGGACGCCCTCTTCTGGTGCGTCTGATGACAGCTGCAGAAAATTACGCCAGAGCAAGCAGGCCGGAGCAAGCGGGGCGGAGCGAGCCTGAGCAGAGGTCCTGAGATCAACAGCAGCTACACACATGATCGAACACAGTCATCTGTACAGCTACAGTGTACTCATACACATAAAAATGAAATAAAATCTTTAAAAAAAAAAAAAAGTCTGTCACATGCTTCCCAGCCCTGTGGTTGGAGACCCAGAGTTGCTCGGGATGCCAGAGGTTCCTGCCACCTTGGAGCTTACTAGCTCTCCCCAGCAGGGTATTGCTGGGCCCTTAGAATCCCACCATAAATAATTCTGGCCCTAGGGACTCTCCAGGGCCTATGAATATGGGATGAACGTAGCAGCACGGTCCTTTCCCAACAGCCCTTGAAGCAGGGAGAGCCTGGGCCCCTCCACTTCCTCCCAGTTTAGGCCACACTCACCTCCAACACCAGGAGTAGCTGGGATCCCGTGAAACATCCTGCACCCCGGCAGCTACAGCACAAGAGACCTGGGAAGCAGAGCCAGCACTAACTCGAGGGTCCTCTTATGTCTCAAGAACTGGGTTCTGGGGATCAGAGCGTTATGAACAGCTTTCCTACTCTCAACAGGAACGATGCAGGATGCTAAAGGGCTAATGTGGGGAAGTCAGGGTTTGAGGAAAACACTGAGTGCCATGGGCGTCCTGCCTGTTAGGTTGGTTAGGTTAGAGAAGAGCAGCTGTTAGAATTGGGGCAGTATCTCGGGCACAGGGAAAGGGCACACTGTTGCAACACCCTTCAATGGAAACGAACTGAGAACTAGGTGTCCCGGGCTTTCTGAGTGTGAGAAGTGTGGAGGTGGGTTACCCTAACTCTGTGGGAGATACTAGAGATGAATAAAAGCAAGCTTATTGGTTGATGCGATGTAGAAGTGGGGGCGGCAAGGCCCAGGATAGGTCCTGTTTAATAAGGACTTGGTGTCAGTGGCTTAGCCAGCTCTGACACGCCTCACGATTTGAAACAGGGTGAAAACAAATGTTCAAGGAAGATGGGCAAACTGAGATGGAGTGGCCTGATGAGGAGCCAGAGCTACCGAGGTCGCAGGAGCCAGGAACAGCCGGCGGGGTAGCAGAAGAAAGGTGGGTACCCTCACAGCCAGGGGAACCTGTGCTGTAGACCAGCAATACCACTTGACAGCGCCCATCGCCTACTGAGACACTGGCCGCGCGGCAAGGGCCTCTGAGCCCAAAAAGAGACGGGACTGGGACTCCTAGCCCAAAGGGTTCCTATGAGGAGGGGACCCGGCCACCGCCGCTGTGTACCTGGGGCGTTTGGAGTACCGGAGATGGCGACAGTAGCTCGGTGCTCGCTTTTTCCGCCTGCGCCTGCCGGGAAACCCGATCGGCAGCTCGGCGCTCACTCTCCAACCTTGAGCCTACGCACATAGCAAGCCCAATCCGTAGGTCGGCGCTCGTCCTCTTTGCCTAGGCTTGCGCTCTGGAATAGCTCCGCCTGTGAAGGCTTTAGAGTCTCACATTGCCCACCCTTTTCGCAGACAGCTAGCCACACAAATGAAATAGCAGCATAGTTTATTAAGGCTTTTTTTTTTTTTTTCCGGGGGAGGAGGTGAGGAAATGGCAGGGCCAAGATCACAGGCATTTAAAGAAGAGCTTGGAACCTTGGTCCAGTGTGCACGCACCCTCCGGCAGTCTTTGACACAGGGTGTCTCGGTCTTTTGTGCTCAGGGCTTTGCTGCACAACTGCAGCTCCTGCAACTGCACGAAGATCTGGTCCCAGAGGGCAGAGCTCAGCGGCCCCTGAATAGAGCAGCCTGTGGGGGTGAGGAGGAGGTAGGTTTAGCTTACACACCCACAGGAGGCACAGTACTCATGTTGTACCTCAGACCCTACATTTTGGCTTGTCCCAACATAAAAATGACTCAATATATCTGTATGCTGTGGGCCCAAGGATCTCTGGAGGCTAGTGAATGCCAGGACTTGATCATCAAGCCAGAGATTCCACTAGGCTCAAGGGTGTCAGGGCACAAATGCCAGAAATACCGATGTGTAGGGAGGAGGGAGTGAGGTCCAGGGAAAACCCAGGGGCTCCCCTGTGCTCAGCTTTTGTCCTCCAAGGGAAAAGCCTGCCATCCTCAAATCTCAGCTGGGTAAGACAAAGCCAGGCCAGGCCAGCAGGCACACTTCTAAGGTGGAGAATGCTTTGGTGTAACAGAGCAAGCTACCTTCTTAGCAGGTACTGTATGAGTGTGCGAGTAATCCCTCATGCCAGGAAGGAGGGAGGGAGGGGCACAGATTGAGAGAGCGAGCACCCCTTTTGTGGAGCTTGCATCATTCCAACTGGCTTCCATCTTCCCATGGACAAGACTGAAGAAATAAGGCTTTCTCTAAGTGACAATGATTTGCTTCTCTCTTGATCCAGAAAACCCCACAAAATCATGCAAATCAAGAGGTCCAATTCATGCCTGCCCTGGGGGCACCCGCCTTTAATCTCAGTACTCTCCAGGTAGAGAGGAACATTTACAGAATTCCAGAACAGCTAGGACTACACAGAGAAACCCTGTCTCAAAAAACATCAAACAGCCAGGCGGTGGTGGCGTACGCCTTTAATCCGAGCACTTGGGAGACAGAGGCAGGCGGATTTCTGAGTTTAAGGCCAGCCTGCTCTACAGAGTGAGTTCCAGGACAGTCAGGAATACACAGAGAAACCCTGTCTCAAAAAACAAAACAAAAAAAAGCATATAAAACTTTTACTTTATTTTATTTTTTTGGTTTTTCAAGACAGGGTTTGTCTGTGTATCCCTGGCTGTCCTAGAAGTTACTCTGTAAATCAGGCTGTCCTCGAACTCATATATCTGCCTGCCTCTGCCTCCCAAGTGCTGGAATTAAAGGCGTGTATCACCACTGCCCGGCCTAAAACTTTTAAAAAGGAATGAAGAAATATACCAGAGGAAAAGGCCCTTAATGCTTTTTACTTTCATTAAAAATTTTATTTTGGGGGACTGGAGAGATGGCTCAGCAGTTAAGAGCACTGACTGCTCTTCCAGAGGTCCTGAGTTCAATCCCCCCAGTAACCACATGGTGACTCAAAACCATCTGTAATGGGATCTGACGCCCTCTTCTGGTGTGTCTGAAGACAGCTACAGTGTACTCATACATAAAATAAATAAATCTTTTTTTTTAATTGCTTTTATGTGGACTGGTGTTTCATTTTATTTGCATGTATATCTGTGTACAGTGTGAAGTCGGCTGCCTGCAGAGACCAGAAGGCAGCTTCAGATCCCTTGGAACTGGAGTTACAAAGGTTGTGAGCTGCCATGTGGATGCTGAGATTTGAAATGGAGTCTCTGGAAGAGCATCCCTAAGTGTTGACCATTCCTTCAGTCCCTCCTTTGTTTTGTTGTTGTTGTTATTATTATTATTTACTTATTTTTTTGAGAGAGGGCTTTACTTTGCAGCTTAGGCCATGTTTGAGGTAGTCTGTGTAAGCTTCTAGTGCTGGGTTACAGGTATGAGTCATACTTGGTCTCTTCCTGCCATACTCTGAGCCACCAGTCAGTCTGTCTCACTCCTTGCCCTGGTCACACCACAAACTTCCTTTCATCATGATAGCCTGATAGAGACTGGCTGATGGCAGTAACTGCCTCTTCTGCTGGCAGGTCCCTGGAAAGTAAGCCCTGTGTTTGGTGAGGCACACACAGCAGGAGCCATTCTTGTTACGAGCCCTTACCTGACAAGCCAAGGAAACTGAGGCCTTGGGACCGTTCTTGTAGGGCAGACAAGAGCTCTTCCAGACTGGCACAGCTGATCTCAGGGTTGGCAGACAGGTCCAGAGAGGTGAGTGAGGGGCAGCAAGGGAGACATCTAGGATGGCACGCATGGGAAGTAAGGGGCTGAGCTTGCAGGGGAAAGTCATCTCTTTATTACTAGAGAAGGTTACCTCAGACAGACCCTTGACTCTGAGAGCCAAGGACCAAGCAGGACTTCTAAAGCACCAGCCAGAGGCAAGACTGCAATGGCTAGCTCTAGAAAACTCCTGCTCTAGGAGCAGGATTGGGGGTGGGAGGGAATGCTTTACCAAGGAGAATAAAAGATAGGCCAGAGTGGGAAGTTCTCCAGCCACGGGGGCATGGCAAGAAACTTGAAGGTAAGTATGCTTGCCAGAGCCATCCCTGGAGATGGTGGCCATCAGAAAGAGGTAACAGCACCTGACTCATCTTTGTGTCAGGCTTTGTCACAGGAGTCAGTGGCTCTGGGATGGAGTGTTACCTGCTCAGTTCTCTCACAGCCTTGTCACCCAGGCAGTTTGCAGACAGGGTTAGGTGGGCCAGAGCACAGCCTTCCTGGATGGAAGAACAGAGCAAAAGAGCATGCCGAGTGGGCGCCCGCCCACCTTCCTCCCAGCAGGGACCCTCTACCAAGAAAGCTGTTTGGAGATGGAAAGGAAACATCTCTCTTCCAGGGTACAGGTTACAGATGCCTTGTAAGACCACAGGGGCTACTGGGCGGTGGTGGCCCATGCCTTTAATCCCAGCACTTGGGAGGTAGAAGCAGGCAGATTTCTGAGTTCGAGGCCAGCCTGGTCTACAGAGTGAGTTCCAGGACAGCCAGGGCTATACAGAGAAAGCCTGTCTCGAAAAACCAAAAAAGACCACAGGGGCCTGGCGTGTCCCTTGGGACTTGCCTGAAGTAACACCACCTGGCTCCCAGGAGTCTATGGGTGTTCTTCCCAACCCCCAGCCCTTTCCTCAGACTCTGCACAACACTACAGGGTTTTAGCTGTAGGACTTTGGGTTTCAGGCCTTTGGATCCTTGTGTTCTGGTCTGGCAGTCTGCTCCATACCTCATACCTTGGTCAAGTATTTGATAACAGGCTCTATGAGACTCGAGTTGCTCTTGCTGGCCACCACGGAGCTAAGCTCCAATCGTAGGAGGGTGCAGGCGGGTAGGCTCTGCAGCACCCTTGCCAGGGCAGGAGTGCCGAGTGCATTGTATGATAAGGACAGGGTCTTCAGGTGTGCAGCATCTGTACGGCAGAAGAACTTTTGTCACCCAGTCAGCGCCCCTGTCCTTTCCCCGCCCGCCCTAGAGTTCTGACCCCAGAAGCCTCATGAATCCTTTAGAGGAACTGTTACCCTCAACTTTTTGTCAGGAAATTGAGAAGCAATGGCTCTTGTCTAATCTCTGAGCCCAGTTTTTACCATTTCATATTCCTGGCTGTTGGGTGTGAGGTTCTGGGCCAGGACATTAGTGAGTGAAAGTCAGGACACTGCTCTGACCATTGCCACCTAATCCCAGGCCCCTCCCTGCTGGGCTCCTCTGGGTAGCCCCAGTCCTCAGAGCCCTGTACTCAGGCCTTGTCACTGAATCAGGTGGGCTCACAATGAAATCGGCTCAGGAAAGTGAAAAGCGTAAGCCCCAGATATGGAGGGCCTTTGAGGGCAGCTATGGCCTCTCTGAAATCCTAATTGGGATGTGTGGGGGCTAGAATGAGTTCTGAGAACAGCCAAAGGTGGTCAAGAACTGATTTCTACTGGAACCCTAGCTATCCTTGGGTCCTAATAAGCACTGAACCTCCCCTCAGAAGCCAGATCCTGATATTCTGGGAACCTCCCCGCTCAAGGTCTTCAATTTTCTCAACACTGGGCTCAGGAAATACACTTAGCTGATCATCTTACCTTGGAAGGCGTTACCCAGGGCAGCCTGGTGACTCAAGAAGAAGCTGGAGCTGAAGCCGCAGGCCTGTAGGCGCAGGGTGCTGAGCATGGGGCAGGCCCGCAGAAGGGAGGCCAGGGCCTGACCACAGCCATCCCCTAGTGGGTTCATACTCAAGTCCAGTTCCTCCAAGATCTATAGAAGATATGGGATGGGTACTGAGCTCACAGACTCCCCACAGACTCTCGTCTCCACAGGGGTCTCATTCCAGGGACACACATTGCCCAGCTCTCCCAGATGCACCATACCACCAATGAATGGCTTACTGGGATTAGAGATGCCCTGCAACTGTTGGCCCACTGTACGCTGGGTCTTTACCTGCAAGGCATTCTGGCCCGAGGAGCCTTCAACAAGCTGACGCAGACCTTCTTGGCCCAAGTGATTGGAAGAGAGATCGAGGAGGACCAGGTTAGGCATGGTGCCCAGGGTGGCCAGCAGCTCAGGAGCACACGCATCACCTAGTCGGTTCCCAGCAAGGCGTAGCTCCCGGAGTGCTGTGTGTAACTTGAGGGCCCTCAGCAGGGGTGTGAGCTGGGCTTGGCTCAAGGCCAGGGAACAGGCACTAAACGAAGGGCTTGAACTTTGGTGCTCCATGGCCTGCAGCACTTGCTGGTGCTCCTCTAAGAAGAGAGACATAGGGTCAGGTCACCAGGGCCAGCGCTTACACCTGCCGTCCAAATCCTGCAAGCAAATGGTCCAGGCAGTAATACTGAGCCCGTCCCTAAGCCTTGTATTTCATCCCATGCATATAAACCTGGGGGTTCTGATCTCCTTCAACCACACTTACATCTTCCAATCACCAGTTCCTGGTGACCTCCAGCCCCCCTTAGACTCATCCCTGGGCTTTACCTGTGGCTTAGGTTGCTTCAGGAACTCTCATTCCAAGGGCCCACGATCTTAGAACTGTCTGCTCCTACCCGTCACCCACCAGGTATAAAGCTTGGGGGAGAGTTGGGTTTCCTTAGACATACGTATCTGCAGGGTAAGGGGGGAACTACAGGCCCAGATCCTCTTGCATAGGCCTGCTTCCATCCTACTAAGGCAGGGCTAGCTCACCTTGCCCCAGGCTCTGGCAAGCCCTTCGGTAGCGGTCCTTCAGTGGAGGAAGGTCCCACGAAGTTACTTCTGCCAGCACCTAGAGTGTACACGTGGTGAGGAGCCCCGCAGAGCCTGGCAGACAGAGGAACACTGTGCCCATGGCCCCGGCCTTGCTGTTCACCTCATCGTTACTTTGCAGCACGTCAGGGATGGGGTCCTGTGGGGCCAGCAGTGCTCCATCCTTCCGCAGGGTGAGCCTTGGGAGTAGCCCACAAGTTTGGAAGTAGCGCTGGGCAGCTTGCTCTGCTAGCCAAGCCACAGAACGGACATCACTGCTAAAGAGAACGGCATGCTGAGCTCAGGTGCACTGGGATCCTGCTTTGGTGTGCTGGGATCTCCAGCTCACTCACCGGATGCTCTCCACCTCCGCACCTCTCCTCTGAATAACTAGCCCCACCCGCCACCCCACTCCCAAGACAGGGTTTTTGTACAGCCCTGGCTGTCCTGGAGCTCACTCTGTAGACCAGGCTGACCTCGAACTCTCAGACACCTGCCTGCCTCTGCCTCCTGAGTGCTGGGATTAAAGGCAGACTGTCTGCTCTTCTGGCCATTTTTAAGGCCCACACAAACTTCCTAGGCTGTGCTGGGAATCCCTGCTGGAGCCTGTGCAGGGCTCCCTGGGGCTCTAGGGAGCAGAGTGCCAAGTCCAAGGGAGTCCTTCTCACACACCCCCTCCTGATATGCACATAAGGGTGCTGTGTATCGAAATGCTGTTACCCAGGCAGAGCTGCACGACAGACTGGGGATAGGAGAGAGCACATGCCTTACCTGTGTGGGACGGGGATGAGGAAAAGGTTATCCTGAATTTGAACTCGAACCCGGATGGGAGGGGGCTGGACCAGAAGCTAGCAGGTAAGACAGAGGGTGGGGATGGTCAGAAGCCAGCAGTTTCTACTGGAACCTGTCCCATGCTAAAGACTGGTTGTGCACCCACCAAAGGCTGGCCTGCTGCTGAGTTTTCCTTGCTGGGTCCCGAGGTCCTAGGCACGCTGGGGTTTCCTGCAGGCTCTGCAGTCAAGCTGCCATCTCCTGCTTTGGTCCGTGAACACCAACCATCAAGACTTGCTGGGCGACTCTGCTTGGCACGAATCCGGGACCTTGCAGGGCATCGCTCATGGTCTGAGACTGAAGTGCTGGTCCTGCTGCTGCGGGGCAGAGGTGTATCCACCTCCAGCCATTCACCAGCCAGGTATTCCTCCTCGGGAATGAGTGCTGTCTTGGGGGCAGGGACTTCCTCTGAGCCCAGAGGTAGGGTGGGCACCAAGCGACGGCTCTGGGCACTGCCCACGCCTCGGATGGCTGCTCGGTATGCGGCCCGGCAAGCACTCGAGGCGGCTGTGTCTCTACTTTTGGATGGGTCAGGCGCCTTGGCTTCACCCTGCTGTGTGGTATGTCTCAGTCTTTTCTGAGATGGCCTGCAGGGACTTAGGTCGTCCTCATCCTCCGAGCTGCTACTGCTACTGGTTGGCCTGTGCCGGTTCTTTCGAGGTCTGGAAACTGCAGACACAGTTTCCTCCAGAAAGACCTTAGCAGGGTCTGGAGACACCTCTGGAGGTCTAGGAGTATGCGAGGAGGGTTCTGGACAGGGGCTTGGGGGAGGAGAGGTCTCAGGGTCAAACAGATGGTTACTTGGAACGGTCTGGATGGCAGCGGAGCTGTGGGAAGCTAAGGAAGAGAGAATAAATCATGAGACAGGATCTCACTTTTAGGGCTAGAAAGGAGGAGAGATAGAGGAGGCTCTGTTTACCTTGGCCTGAGGAGGCCACCTGGAGCCTCCTCTCCATGGAAGCAGCCTTCTGTCTGGTCTCAAGGTCAAGGTCTCTGAAGTACAGCTTCACCCACTGCTGCAGTGTCTCCAGTGGGCTGAGGCCCTGAGTGGCACTCAGTTGAGCAGGGGAACAACAGACTATCACAGTCCCTCCCCACCCCCACCCCCACCCCCGTCCCCTCTCACGCCCTGACTCACCTTCCTGGTACGGAGAGTTACGGATGCCCCTCGCTCAATGAGTAGTTCAGCTACCTCAAAGTGGCCACAGTTGAGGGCATCATGCAGCGGGGTGATGCCATCACACCCCTGGCCACCTGGGTCATCCACTGCTGCTCCATGGTCCAGAAGGAAGCGCACAATCTCTGGAGAAGGGGACATGAACTCAGCTCCTAGTACCATTCATACTTGCCTCCTGACCCACACGTCTGCCCTGTGCTTGGCCTGACTTTACTTACCAAGATGCCCATAGTTGCATGCTTCATGGAGCGGTGTCCAGCCACAGTAGTCTCGGGGATTCAGGGGATGGCCCTATGTCCGAGGAAAGAGGACAGGTCCTGGTCCTTGCACAGAGTAGGCCTCAAAAATTTACTCCTTGGTATAGCCTTCTTTCCCTCTTTAGTGTTCCCAAAGAAAATGAAGATATGCCCTGCCCTTTCTGATGCCTAGCTGGCTACACAATCATAGTAGTCTCCTAGTCCATGTGCCATCTTATATCTTGGTACAAACAGTGCCTGACTACAGGGCTTAGAACAGGAGGGAAGATGCCAGGGGCCTCAGTCTATTGGTTACTCTCATCCTGGCTAGGCCAGCCCACTCACCCACAGCAGGAATGCTAGACAGGTACTTGGCATCTCTTCTATTTTTAAAAACAAGCCGCCTGGGTCCCTCGCTCCCTGAAGAAGCTAGGGTTCAGTGTGCCCACCTGCTTCACAAGATCCTGGACACGACGCAGCTGGCCTTCAATGCAAGCTCGGTGCAGCAGGGTCTCTCCCATGTCATTTCGCCGGTTCCACTGTAAGTGTAGTTGCCCCGGCATGGAGCAGAAGTGTGAGGGGTGGAAATATTACTGGGCACAGAGCTGCTGGGCAACAGGAAGGGGGAGGGCATGTTGTCCTCACCTTGTTTACCTTCCGCCGGCCCAGACAGCCCTGGAGCTCCTCATCTTCCTCCAGTTGCTGAGACAGGCCTTCAGCATCATCCTCTACAAGAGTTAAGTCTGCTGACCCTGAGCCTATGGTATTCTGGCTCTCCTGATTGCGAGGGCAGAACAGCCACAGCAGGAAGACTCTGGGGTCTGTGAGCTCTGTAGCCCCGTAAAGCAAAGCTGACTCCTAGCCCAACCCAACTCCACTAGAAGCCTCCTTCAACTTATTTGTTTGTTTATGGCTTTTCAAGACAGACTTTCTCTGGCTGTCTTGGAACTTGCTCCTGTAGACCACGCTGGCCTCAAAGCTGACTCCTAGCCCAACCCAACTCCACTAGAAGCCTGCTTCAACTTATTTATTTGTTTATGGCTTTTCAAGACAGATTTTCTCTGGCTGTCTTGGAACTTGCTCTGTAAACCATGCTGGCCTCAAACTCACAGACCTGCCTGCTTCTACCTCCCGGTGATGGGATTAATGGCCTGTGCCACCACCTCCCAGCTAACCCATTTATCTCACCACTGCATATAGGAACTAAAGAAAGGCAGTTGCCTTTCTGCCCCATCTTCAGAGGAATTGCCCACTCTAGTCCTGTCCATTATGTGCTGGCCTATACCCAGAGCCTGCCCCACAGATCAGTCTTGATTACAGACTTTCCCTCTGAGAAAATACCCTTGTGAGGGTAAGTCACTTACTTAGCCTGTAGCCTGTGTCTTACTGGCCTCTAGGCTTCTCCCACTAGTAGTGATTTTTCTCAGAGGCTCCTTTATAGGACTGATGACCCTCCTGGCCCTTTCTCTGTTTTCTTCTCTGCTCTTTCTTATGGATGTGGCCACCAGCTGAAGGACAGACCCTAAAGTTGAAGTACTTGGTTCTCCCTCCTCCCTCATAACACCAAAAAATACCAATATTCCATTTGTCTCAACTTCTAAGACATGGCCCGACTTATCAGGAAATGAGGCTCCAGCCTTGTAAGTTTGCACTTGAAGTCAAGGTGTTTCTAAGAATCTAACCCACAAACTCACAGTTGGGTCTTGCATGACTACCACCCGACTGGAAATCAAGCCTCAGCTCCATTGCTTCCTGCCTGCCTTGCCCAACAGAGCGAAGATGCTCTCATTCCTAGCACTGTACCACCGGACCCCTCAGCACACTGGTCTTAAGTTCCAGGAACATCCTGTAGCAGCTGGATCACTGCTAACCCTGCTGGACAAATCTCATAAAGGGGCCCCAATCACAGCCTACCACCCACAAGGCCATCCGGAACACACCATTGCACCTGCGCTGGTTCTAATAGGACCACCTCCTTAGGCTCTGACCCTAGACAACTGACTTTCAGCTGTGTGGTGGTCACACAAAACCCTTGTGTCTGACGCCCACTCTGCCTCTGACCAGTTTTTTTCTGCAAGGAGCTCCTGATTACCATGTCCCATGCTCCATATACATGCCCCGCCTCTTCCATAAATTTCCACAGAAGCACGTGTCATCCCCTCAGGTCCTCAGGCTCCATAAAGACACATCTCTAATGCATACCAGCCCATCCCAGTCATCATCCCAGAGCAGAAGCAGGCAGAAAGGGCAAGTTCAGCCAACCCCAGCACACAAGGCAGCATTTGTCCCTCACCGCTCTCTGAGAGCTCCAGTTCACTGGTCTCCAGGGCCTCACTGGCTTCTTCTTCCTCTTCCTCCTCCTCCTCTTCCTCTATGTCTTTTGCCATACTCAGTTCCTGCAGTCTGGTTTCAGTGTCACGGGCTTCTTGGGGCTGCAACTTTAGTTGCACGGTATGAAGGTGCTGTAAGATCTGCCTCTGGGGAGCAGAGATGTCCAGTTCAGAAACAAACAGAACCACAGAAAGCAATTCATGCAAGGAAAGATAGGATTAGGCAGAACTCTTAAATTTCAAGGCCAGCTTGGGCAACTTAGTGAGACCCTGTCTCAAAATGAAAATACAAAACAGGCCAGGGATAGGTAGGTCACGATTAAGATCTTAAAGTCAAAAGCCAGAAAAAAAAAAATCTATATTTATTTGGGATGGTGAGATGGGCTCTCATACCTGTAGCTGGAATCGCTGGGCCTGCTGGGCACAGCAAAAAGCCTTCTGGAAGCATGGAGCTAGCAGTCCATATGCATCACCAGCTTCCTCACGTGACAGTGCAATGTTGAACCATGTCTTAGCTTCCTGAAACAGAGAGAAAAACACAAGGCTGGCGGATGCCCACCACATCCAGCTGCCCAGAGCCAGAAGTTGGCTTCCCTTAGCTGCTTATATGAAACTGGAAGTTCTGCTTTGTTTCTGTCCTATCTCCAACTGACAGACCATGACAGTCCTCGGAAGGGGCAGCCTTCCTTGGGGAAGCATCCACTCGCACCCACTACTGGAGAATGGGGGGCTCAAAGTAGAGTACCCCCTATATGTGCACAGGGGACAAGGGCGTGTCACCTCCAGGGCATTTCCCTTGCGTAGCCTCAGTTCTTCCTCATAGTGGTGTACAGCCTTGTGGTGATCCTTCATGTCTCCCAGTGTGGTGGCCAGGGATACATGGATGACAGCCAGCTCCAGATCTGGTCTCTTCAGCAGCTGAGCAAAGTGCAACTAGGAAGGCAGCACAGTAAATCTCAGACCCTCTTTGTATCGCTGCCACTCTCCTCCCGCCCCGTGAGTGTGTGTGTGTGTGTGTGTGTGTGTGTGTGTGCGTGTGCGCGTGTGTGTATGTAGCTCACCTGCTTCTGGTAAGCCTCAGATGCCTTGGGAAAGTCGCCCGCTTTGGAGAAAAGATCCCCCAACTGTTCACAGATAGCCATGGCACCTTCAAGATCATTGCCCTCAGTCTCTTCCAGCTGCTGCTGCAGCTGGATCACTGCCAATACTGTTGAAAAAAATCTTGAGTGGGGGAGGGCCACACAGTATAGGGAGGGCCCCAACCACAGCCTACCACCCACCAGCCATAGTTCCTCAGGCTGGCAACCAGGGAAAGTGTCTCGGTGTGACGGTTGGTAAACGTGGGTAGTGGGGAAACTAACCATTTGGAACTTTGGAAGGTTAGAAGAGTAAGTATGCTTAACAGCCTAGAACAGTGCTTGAACAGTCTGAAGATCTGAACACTAGTGACCGTCAGTGTCAGTCTCTGGGGCACAGTATGCCGTCTGTGCTCCCATTTGCTAATGTTGCTTTGTGACAAAGGTCCCGTCCGTTTCCCACATACCCTCTAGTGTCCTAGACACCCTGTGCAGCAGGCTCAGACAAAAGCAAGGGTCTTCAACTGACAGAAATCTACCCTTGCAGTTTGTCAGAGGCGCATGCCCACACTGCTACTTCCCCAAGAACATAAGCTGGGTCTCTCCTGCTGGGAGAGCAGAGCCCTTCTCCAAGCCCTAGAGCTCTCAGTTCCAGGCCCCCATGCAGCCTCACCATACTTGAGACTCTGACAGACAGCCGCTCTCTGGTTAGGCTTCTGGGAGCCCAACCTGTAGGCCTTCTTCAGGGCTCGTTTGGCAGCCAGAAAGTCCCCCAGATCTTGGAGCACCTGGCAAGAGGGGAAAACACTAAGGGCTGTAGACTCACTAAGGCCCAGGCCCAAACCGACGACGAAAGGAGAAGTTACCTGAGACACGAGCACACAGCATTCACTTTCCATGAATCTCATCTTCATGGCACGTGCACATTCCCGGGCCCCCTCTAAGCAGCGTATGGCCTGAGAGTGCTGCCCTCCGCGCCAGTGGATGGCACCCAGGTTGTATCGGGCCCGGAACAGATCTTCATAGAGATGGTTCTGCCTGTGGAGGACGGGGTAACAGGAGCTCAGAGTGTCCAGTGTCCACCAACCTTGGAACAATAAACACCTAAGAAACTACTGATGTTCAACCAGTTATGGCTATTAATGCCACATAGACCCCGGCTCTACCACGCTACAGTTTCAGGCCTAAATTCACTCTTCCTCAGCCTGCAGCATAAATGTGCGTGGCAAATGAACTCAGGCAAACCTGCCCTTTTGGAAGGATCCCAGGGGACCACCTACTCCCTCTTGGGGACAGGGATGGCGTCTCCTCACTCAGCGAGAAAGATGCTCTTTTTGAAGTAGTTGTTGCACAGGGCCGTCTGCTGCAGGCTCTCACAGGTGAGGCCCAGATTGAGGTAGAGACGGGTCCTCATCTCACTCAGTTCCCGCTGGGTCAGCATCCCTGGAGAAATAACAGCTTTAGGAACTCAATTGCCTCCTGTGGGTATGGGGTTTTCAGGTGCCCCGCCCCTTATCCCATCTCCCATTGAGTGAGACAGGAGTCTGCTGCAGACAGAGTATACAGGAAAGGAGCAGATGTCTGACAGGTTCAAGCTGAAGAGCAACACAGGCCTTGGAAGGGGCGGGGCAGAACACAGGATAGGGGGAGAGTCCGGGAAAAGGGCACCTACCCTCTAGTTTCTCATCCACAATAGCCAAGCTCTTCTCAAAGGCGGCCTGTGCCTGCAGCAAGGAATCTCTTGATTGGCAGTGGTCATACACATCCAGATGGGTGCGGCCAATGGTGGCCCAGGCTCTCTGTAGTTCGGTGTGGTTAGACAGGGAACCAGCCAGGTCCAGGTAGAGATGCTGGTGCTAGTGCAGAAAGAAAAAGCATTTGAAGTGACCCGACTCCCAGTAACCCCAGCAGTCTGATACCAGAGCAAGCTACTCTTATAAAAGAGAACCTTCTGTCCTATCTTTTCTGTGCAAAAGGACTGTCTGTGGTAATGGCTGTTACGCCCGCCCTGCAGCAGTGCTGCCATGGGAGACCACTAAGCGCTGCCTGGAGTGTTGCTGGAAATAGCAGTGGGTCCTAAGTCTTCCTCTTTCAGTTGTCACAAACCCATCCACCCCCGCCCCCACGCAAGAGTCAGGCAGAGTCCCCAGTAGACATAAGGGTGTGACTGCCTGCCACGCCAGTGGTCGCTGAATACTCATTTGCATACTAGGCCCCTCTCCTCCACAAGTGAAGGCCCTGTACCTTCAGAGCAGCAGAGTAATTCTCCATTTCCGCCAGCCGCTCTCCAATCTTGCGGTGGGCCACAGCGCAGCCTAGGGTGTCCTGGACGCTCTCTAGCAGATGTAGCTCCTGCTGGTGCTCCTCCAAAGCTTCTTTGAAGCGGCCTGCCGGAAGAGGAGCGTGGGGGTGCTCAAGGTGTACCATCACCCAGCCAGTCCCCTGCTGCCAGCCCGCCCTCTCAGCGCTCAGGCTCACCGTGGCTAGCTAGCAGCTCCCCCAGCTGGTGGCAGTAGACCGCCTCCTCGCGCAGCTGTCCATTCCTCTGGGCCCTGGCTTTAGCCTTGCTCAGCTCTGCCGGAAGAGAGAATCAGGTCTAACCCAGGACACGATCCACACCCTACGTCCCGACATGCACTCCCCAAAATACTCACGGCGAAGCTCCTGTTCCAGGGTCATAGTCACACAGCCTCCACCGCCGTGGAAATCTGGACTTCCCGCGCTTCCCTAAGCCCACGCCCATTACCTCGCTCCACCCCTAACGCGCAGGGCCCACCCAGTCTTCTGGGCGCATGCTTAACCCCGCCCCTTCGGTGGCCCAAGTGCGTATGACTCCAGGCCTCCTGGGATTTGTAGTCCGAGGAGCTCAAGCATGGCGCGATTAGTGGGATCTGGGCCCTGAAGGCTGCTGTCAGAGTGCGGGCATTGAAGCAGGCAGTGTCCTTATTTAGAGGCCCCTTCTGGTGAGTTACCAGGACTACCGACAACGTGTGGGCACTGACCCTGCTGCCCTGAAATCTACCTGCCTTTTTTTTTTTTTTAAGGATTAGACGGGCTTGATGGCGCATACCTTTAATCCCAAAACTAAGGAGGCCAAGACAGGCAGATCTCTAAATTTGAGGCCAGCCTGGTCTACAGAGCGAATTCCCGGAAAGCCAATGCTACACAGAGAGACAAAAAAAACCAAAAAAAAAAACAAAAACAAAAAAAACAACAAAAAACAAACCAACCAACCAACCAAACAAACAAACCGATTTTTAAATCTCACGTATGTATTTACCTATATACATATGCATGTGCATCTCCAGTGTGCCTAGTGGCTGAAGAGGCTTGAAGAGAACAACTGGTCTCTTGGAACAGGAGTTACAGCTTGTTGTGAATCATCGTGTGGATGCTAGGAACCAAACTTGGGTCCTCTGCAAGAGTAGTGTATGCTCTTAACTACCGAGTCAACTTTCTAGCTCCCAGCCTGCCTTTTATTACAGGTACCCTGTAATGCTACCCCCATTTCCTCTAGAAATTAAAGCACATACCACCTATTTACATTTGTGAAAAAACTTAAAAAAAAATACAGGTGCTCATATAGCCCTGGCTAGACTCAGATCCCCATCTTTGTCTCCTTCCTGCTGTGATCAAAGGTCTGTGCCACCACCTGTACCACCACACTACACTTGTAAGTTTTACCTTTAAAGTTTTAAATTATTATCTTGTGTGTATGGGTATTTTGCCTGTGTATCTGTGTTCCATTTGTGTGCCTAGTGCCCATGGAGGTCAAAAGAAGGCATCCCTAGAATTGGGGTGTGGGGGGGTGAGGGGTACATGGGAATGAGGGGAATAGAAAGATGGCTCAGTGGTTAAGATCACCGGCTATTCTTCCAGAAGACCAGGGTTCAATTTCCAGCACCCACATGGCAGCTCACAGCTGCCTGTAACTCCAGTTCCAGGGGATCTAATACCCTCTGACAGCCATACACACAGGCTCAACACCAATGCACACATAAATAAATAAATACATAAATAAATAAATGGATGAATATATAAATAAATAAAAGTGGTGGTACACACAGTTATGAACCACCATGTGGGTGCTAAAAATCAAATCTGGGTTTTCCCCCAAGAAAACTTTAGCCAGCACTCTTTTTATTTATTTATTTATTTATTTATTTATTATATGTAAGTACACTGTAGCTGTCTTCAGACACACCAGAAGAGGGCGTCAGATCTCATTATGGGTGGTTGTGAGCCACCATGTGGTTGCTGGGACTTGAACTCATGACCTTCCGAAGAGCAGTCAGTGCTCTTCCCCACTGAGCCATCTCACCAGCCCGTAGCCAGCACTCTTAATCAAGGAGCCAGCTCTCCAGCCCCTACTCTTGTAACTTTTAAAAAGCAATATAGCTGGGCAGAGGTGACCCACGGCTTTAATCCCAGCACTTGGGAGGCAGAGGCAGGCAGATTTCTGAGTTTGAGGCCAGCCTGGTCTACAGAGTGAGTTCCAGGACAGCCAGGGCTACACAGAGAAACCCTGTCTCGAAAACAACAACAACAAAAATAACTAAATAACTAAATAAATAACTAAATAAATAAAAAGCAATATAATACAAAAAAATGTGAGGGGGACGGGGAAAACACATGATTTTTACGACTGGACATGAGCACTTCATGAAACTGTTGGGTACCCCGGGGAACAGCCCACAGGCAAAGGACACAGAATGGCCCTGGAGAGAAGGGGAGGAACGGGCTTTTTGAACTCAACAGAACAGTTTGTCCCATGTGGTATCAGTGTTCCCAGAAGATGCAGTAAAGGCATCTGAAAACTGCCTTGTACTGAAAGGCGAGGGAGTGAGAGTGTAGGCTGGAGAATGGAAAGCAAACCAGACTCCTTACCTGCAAAGACCTGGGAACTGGATCTCGAACTGGATCTGGAACTGTGATTTGGCGTGTTCTGTTCTCCATTACCTTGAAGGCCAAACACTTGCCGTGACTTGGAGCTCTCTTCCTCGGCTGTGTGACAAATTAAACCTTCACCATCTACCAGGATGTGTACAGAAAGCCCCACTGGAAATGTAGTGCAGAATCCCACAAAGCCATGGGCATGAGGCATGAGAGGAGTCAGTTTGTCTTTTTCTTTTGCGTCAGGATCTGATGGAGCCCAGGCCAGCCTCAGATTCAGCTGGTGACTGAGGATGACCTGGAGTTGTGTTCCTGACTTCACTGGGATTACAAGGGCTGGGATTACAGCCATGTGTCTTCACATTTATAAGCTGACAAGTTTATTTTTTATTCTGATCAAAGCAATGGGGGCACACCTTTAACCCCAGCATTTGGGAGGCAGAGGCAGGTGGATCTCTGTGAGTTCAAGGCCCACCTGGTCTACACAGTGAGTTCTAGGACAGCCAGGACTATATAAAAAGACCCTGTCTCAAACCAAACCAAACCAACCAACCCAAACCCCAAAACAGTGGAGTAAAACACCCAGCCAAAGGACCGATAGTAATACCTGTTGGGAAGAGAGTGATGTGGAAGGCAGACAGGCCTAAGAAGGGCCTCCTGCTATAGGCTAGGGCTGGGCAGGTTTGGATCCTACCACCTGAAAGTTGCAAGGATGTAGCAAGATCATTCTTGCAAAGTTGTGCAAGGTGAAAAGGAAAATCGGATGCAGGTGGACCTCCTATGAAGGGCTGGTTTGAGGCTAGGCCTTGATGGGTCCCAGGATGTCAGAATGGCTATGGAGGCCCACCCTGCTTGCCCTTTCCCCATCGGAAGCATGCCTCTGAAGTCAGGTTTACTACCTAGAAGGCAGGTTGCCAAGGTGTGTGAGGGGCACAGTACGAGGCATAGGGTGGGATAGGAGGAAGGTACGGAATCAAGAAACGTCAGACATGGGGAAGTCCCTCAGAGTTGTTGTGAAGACCTTGACTTGCTTTCTTTCCGTCTAGTCCTGGAGTTCATAAACTAGGAGTCAACCGAGACGGAGCTATTCTAATGTATTCGGAGTCAACCGAGAAGGAGCTATTCTAATGTATTCTATTGTGTGTGGTTTTTTTTTTTTTTTTTTTTTTTTTTTTTTTTTTTTGGTTTTTTGAGACAGGTTCCTCTCTGTGTAGCCCTGGCTGTCCTGTAGACCAGGCTGGCCTTGAACTCAGAAATCCACCTGGCTCTGCCTTCCAAGTGCTGGGATTAAAGGAGTGCACCACCATGGCCTGGCTAATGTATTCTATTGTGTTAAGATTCTCTTAGGTTGTTACTTGTTCTGAAAGACTGTATTCTACAAGCAGTTTTTAAAACCTTTATTATTATTAGCTGGTATGTGTGTGTGTGCACATGTGTGCACACGTGCCATAGCTTGTGTGTGAGTCAGAGACGACTCTGTAGATCAGTTTCCCTTTACTTAGTCCAGCCTCTCTCCGGGTGCTTCATAGGGCTGTAGGCCTGGGGGGTGAGGCCCAGGCTGATCAGCAAGGGAGGCTACAGACCACAGGAAGCCCCACCATGAGGCTGTCTTCTGGTAAGGAAACACAGACAAAACATGGTTTGGAATATTTTTTTTTTTAACTACATGTGCATACAGAAAATATTCAAAGAAAAATGCAAACCACAAAAACTGACATATAAGTCATTTCCAACAACCATAAAAACACTTCTTGCTCTGCTCTTTAGAAAATTATTTTTATTGTTTTGTAAATGTCTCACTTTGGGCAAACTGAGGGATGTGGTGCTCACAGGAAGTGGGGGCGAGACAGGTGGAAGGAGGGGGAGGCCTGGCTTAGCCTGTGCGACCCCCTCTGGCAGCCTCCCCAACACCAACTGAGGCTGAACCCTTCTCCCATCCTCAGAGACAACAGATAAAGAACCAGGTTAGGACAGCAAGAGAACAAGATTCTGGACACAAGCCAGGAGATATGGTGGCCCCACCCCTAAATAAAGGGCCCACAGTGACAGTGCTGAAAGGTTTGTTGTATGCCAGTCCCTAGCAAAGCCAAGAGACATACTGGTCTTCTCCATGTTTGGTTCCTCTAGGCTGGAGGGCTCAATTGTTGCACATGACAGTCATGGTGTAGGGACCATACTGGGCATGTTGGTGGGAGGGCTTAGCCGTTCTCCTGGGTACCCTTAGACACACTTTACCCCTAGGCGGGCCTTACCTGGGCACACCCCCTAGCCCTATGTACCTTGGGGTATACCTCTCAGTGCCACATACAAATACCTAAAGCTCTGTTGCCTCTGAGCCTCTGCCAGCCCAACTTTTCTCCTCATGCCCACTGTGTCCCAGTTGGCTTTGCCTTGGGGAATAAACCTCCTATCCTGCTTCCTCCTGAGAGACCTTCAGGCTGCTTTCTGAGTCAGTTGCTCACACAGCCAGACATGGGTTATTAGGGCAAGCTAGCCCTGCCCCACATTTTCACACACATCACCTTAGAATCTAGAGGGACTCCCAGAGGGGCCCCACTGTTTTCCAAAGATCCTCTGTGCCTGCCAGATAAGCATGCTTGGAGGAGTTGCCCCTAAGGGCAGAGGACATCAAGGAGCCTTATCAGAATTGAAGGCCACTGCATTCATGGATGTGCTGTACTCTGGCATGGGGTCCTTTGTTGTAGGCAGAAGCCAAATATGGGGCTTCCCAACCCTCCTGGCCAGGCCACATTTGTAGAAGAGAATTCCCACAAGCCCCATGCAGGAAGCCAAACAAGGTGCTGAAAACTTTCAGCTTATGAGAAGACAGGAGGGCCCCAGTGGCTTATTCCTGGCTGTGCTCAGGGAAACAGACAGGGCCTGTACCCCGTGTCCTCTCCTCATTTGTCAGCCCATTTGCCCTCTTGAAGGTCAGGGTGGAACATCAGTACTTGTACCCCCATGTCCAGGGCTACTCTGTCCCTTGGCTTGGAAGGCACAGGGCAATTCAGGCCCAGGCCCAGGCAGTTTGCATGGGTTGGTAGGGACTACTTTGAGGCATGTGAAGGTCTGGTTAGGGCAGAGGAAACCGGTTCTTTGGTATTAAAGCAACGAAAAGCTATGACAGAAGAGCCTCATCGCCTAAGCGAAGACTGAAGGAGGCAAGTCCTACCCTTCTCAGTATCTCTGAGGAATCTAAGGAAAAAGGAGGACCAGGGCCTAGCCCTATTCAAGCATGGCTGCTTCATATTCTGTGAGGCCCTAATACTTGTCCTGCTTACAAGCACCACTCAGAGCATCTGTGAATGGGCTAGCAAGGGGAAGGCCTACGTTGCCTACACAATAAACCA
Organism: Mastomys coucha; assembly: GCF_008632895.1. NCBI lineage: Eukaryota > Metazoa > Chordata > Mammalia > Rodentia > Muridae > Mastomys > Mastomys coucha. The sequence goes on from NW_022196893.1 coordinate 7,422,021, forward strand.
TGCTGTTGTCTTGGTCCTGTGGTGCCCCCGCTACCACTAAATACAGGTCTCTCAGACAATGGCTGCCTCCTTGGCACCCTGAGGACACCTGGTCCTCTCTGCTGAGTAAAGCAAATGGGTCCCTTCTCACTAAAATTGCATCACTTAAAAGAGCCTGTACATTTAATTTTTTTTTTTCCTGGAAGAGACAGAATTTCACCCTGCATTCCGAAAACATTTGTTGAGCCCTACCAGCCAAGTCCTGCTTCCTGTGAGTGGTCAGTGGCTGGGGAAGCCCAACCCTTTCTGGCTCACCGGCCAGGCCTTAGTCCCGATCCCTCTGATAAGACTGTGGGGGTGGAGGGGCAGTGTCTCTTAAGTCTCTCCTGGAACGCACACATAGGTGCAATATCAGAGACAGGGTAGGTTCTGACCACCAGGCCAAACCAGATCTCCCATGAAGTCCATTCACGGCCACGCCTTCCCCTCCAACAAAACAGAAAGTAGGAAACAAGGCTGCCTTTTTAATTGCAATCAAATATGCTGTCTGAAGTCAGCCAGGGCCCCTGAGCCCGGCCAGGGAACCACCGTGCCACCTCGGTGTGAGGATGGGAGCTGGGATAAGGGTGGCTTCTTGCCCTCCTCGGCACCTGTACCTGAGGAGCCCAGAGTGCTGTCTCCACTGTGGTCAGCTCAGCCTCTGGCTGCCTGCAGGGGGTGGGAGGCAGAGGGGAGGAAGGTGAGCCAGAGGCAGGGACCCCGTTGCACACGCATGCAGACTTTCTCAGTGTTTGATTTTGTTTGTTCTCCTCCTTTGCTAAAATGATCATAGAGTTGTGTGAAGCTGCTGCCAAGCCAGGGATGGGTGAGACAGCACTACTGGACTGCAGCTCTCTGCTCCTCAGGTGCCTGGGTCCATCCTACTTCTGTATTTGGAACAGGAAGAGCCGCAGGTTAATGTTCTTGGCAGCCAGCAGCTTGTTGCACTCCACAGAGTCGATGATGGGCAGCGGCACATAGTCTGTCTCATTGCTCTCATTGGTGAAGACAAAGTGGTAGATAACAGGACTGATCCTCACATCATCATATGGGCCCTTGAGCAGAAGAAAAGAGCACTCCAGGGGTGCTGTGACCTTGCTCTTGAGGAGAAGCTGGAAGGAAAGTGTGCGCTTGCACGACAGGTTGGGGTTGCGCTCCGAGTCATTCACACGAGCCTTCAGGACCCATGTCTGGTTCAGTACTGTGAACCGTGGTGTTTCATAGTACAGGCGTGTGATGAAGTCATCAGTGCGATAAGGCCGGAACTGAACCTCTGTGGAGACAGACAGGGCCAGACAGCCAACTGTTAGTGCTGGGGAAGGCCAGTGGGTGGCGCCTTCCCCAACAGGCCAAGGATAGGCTCAGCCAGGGAGGAAGGCAACTTACCCAGACAACGCGCTCTACTTGCCACAAGGTAAGTCAAACGCAATTATGGCAAATGCAAGTATACAAGCTTTGGGGGACAACTACAAACAGAATTAACACCAATTAGCTGGAGAGTCCTGAGGCTGTGGGACATTAGGCCATGTGGCCAAGGTGTGGCCAACCCACAGAGCCACCCTCCTTACCCTCAGCCCCGTGTCCCCAGAGGGGCGGGGTAAGCAGACACACAGACAGGATACAGTTCTGAGAACAAGTGCACTTTATTGGTTCTGATACAAAGCTGCCAGAAGAGCCAGCAGGTGGGCATATGGTATCTGCTCCTGCCCAAGGGGAGTGCCAAGTCCTCAATGTTGCACTGTGATGTGGATTCTGCCCGGCTGTTTGTGGGGCTGTCGCTTAGCAGGCAAACCTGCCTTTGCAGTCCTGGGGCTGGCACGTCCTGCTGTGGATGTGTGGGTTCTTAGGCAGCCAGTCCTTCCTTCATGGACAGGGCTTCCCACCCAGCCTCTGCTGTAGCCATATGGCCTGGCCTACCTAGACCCACAGACCATGAGATCTCAGCCAAGGCTACTCTTAACCAAGAGCCATAGTTTTCTGCTGATGCAGGCCCCTGGGCCCTTTGCATCTCAGGCCTGTTTGGGCTAGTCTAGGCAGCATGGCATGGCTGGCTGTCCAAGACTGCCCTGGGTGCTCTGAGCTGGCCACCTGCCGCAGGCTGAGCAGTAGAGGGAATGGAGTTTCCCTGAGTGGCCCCAGTCTCAGCAGGTGCTTCTTGTTCTCTGGCCTGGCTCTCGCTCCCCGACATGTTCAGAGCTGGTGACAGATGCCCGGGAGCCATGGGATCCAGTGAGCATAGGCCTGCTCCAGCTTACTCATTTGTGGATATCCATTCCCAGTTCTACAGTTTGAGCTCAGACCCTCAGCTTGTTCTGGAACCCTGTCTCCAAACAGCTTCTTGCCAGCCTTGGGAGGCTCTGTGACCTTCAGTAAACATCTGCAGACAGGACCTGACTTGATGGAATGCTCTTCTTGCTCCGTGCTCCAAAGGTAAGGCCCCAAACACCCAGACTGCCCAAAACATACCCAATTTTCTAATTAGATCCAACCATCCCAAATATGTGGAGCCCCATACAGTGAGGGAGGGGGTCATCTTGCTAGGGTGGTGGGCAGAGGGGTGGGATGGGACAGGTGGGAAGGACCTCTGTAGGAGCCATGCAGGTATATCCCTCCTTCTGCAAAATCTCCAACCTATCTTCTTCCCCAAGGTACCTTCCTGCCCATCGGCGCAGCCTGTGCCCACTGCCCAGAGCCTACTGCCTCCCCTGCTCTTGACTGCCGCCCTTTAGTCCCAAACAGCATCCGTGTGGCATGCAGAGGAATATGGGATGCCTCACCTGTGTAGCCGATCTTCTCAAAGCTGAGCAGGCTGAAGATGCTGTTGTAGAGCTGCATCTCCTTGCGGTGGCTCTGGTCCATCTCATCAAGGATCTCCATCAGCTCATTGCCTGTCTTGGTTGGGTGGGCACATGCAGCTTCATGCACTGTCAGCTCATGGAAAGGGCCATGCCATGGGCAACCAATACGCTTATACTTGCACTGTGTCACCCTAAGAGGAGGGGGAGAACAGTGGTCAACTCTGTGGCTGGAACAGATGGTCACGCCCAGTAGTCTTTTCAGAGACTCCTTCTGCCCAACTATAAACCGTTCCCTGTAGGATACTCCGAATTGTGAGGCCAGCCACTTAGAGCACATGCATATGAGAGACTGAGGAGAGAGAAGCACTACAGCTGGTAGTCAATATGCCTCCTGGGCCCAGTATTCATGGCGCTCTGCCTAGGGTTAGCTGGTTGCTGACTATAACACGGGACTTCACACAGCCTCATTCTAGGACAGCTCTTGGTGCCAGGACTTTGTCATGCAAGTGGCTGTTTCTATATGTTGGGACTGGGTTGCCAAACAGAGTCTCACTCAAGCTTTCTAGAGCTCTTGAACTGATCCTAGTGTAGTGGACCTTCCAAGGGCCTACCCAATACCCACAGAGAATCCTACAGGGCTAGCTAGCATCATATTCAAAGAACACTTAGTGGAGACCCTAGCTGTCTTCTGTAGAAAGGTATGTTCTTACCAACTGGGGCCTACACGGTTATCATTGGGCTGCATATATGTGGTCTCCAGGGCCCAGACAATGACGGCTGACCAGATCTCAAGGCCACACCTTTACCATGGTTACCTGTCCTGGCATTCCTCTTTCTGGTGCCTCTCTAGGAGGGAGCGAGGGAACTGGCGCAGACAGAAGCCACACTCTGAAGGCAGCTCGCTCACAGCTTTCTCCACAGCCAGGTTCCGGCAGCAGAGGCTCTTACTGATCTCACAACGACAGTTGGGACATGTGGCCTGCTCCTCCTTCAGCCGGGCATCTGCTAGTAGGTGGATAAAACAGCCAGCGCACATCAAGTGACCATTAGTACACTGCGAAGAAGGAAAGGGAGGTGAAGCTCACAGACCTGTGGGATGCTTGCACGCACATGTGCCCTCCCACACTTGATGGCTCCAGCCAGAGCAGTTGTCCCAAGGGATTCTAGGTGAGGAGTACCTGCTGGTTCAAGCCTTGCTGGTATCTAGCATACACTGAGAGCTGCTTGGGATGTCATGCTAGCTCTGGTTTTGTGGAGAGCAAGGTCTTATCAGGTCATAGGGGTCCTGGGTACATCTAAAGCAGGCAGGCCTGGCTGGCAACTGACCTGACCACATCTGGGCTTGGAGCCTGGCTTTTCCACTTAACCTATCAGAGAAGACTAGCTCTTGGCCTAACATGATAGGGCCACACAGCCAGCAGCTGTTTATGGGGTCATGGTTACTGCTGAAGTAGGCATTTTTTTCTTGGCTTTCAAAAGGCTATTCATGTGGGGACTAGAAGTGGCTCCAGCTGAGATCCGCCCTGGTCCCCCCCATCTAGCCCTTGCTGATAAATACAGGTAAGAATCAGCAGTTGCAATCAGAGAAGGCAACTACCTACTGGGGTTGCTCCAGCACCAATGGGCCAGAGCCTATGGCAGGGAGGAGGATATGTTGGCTCAGGTAGGACTTGGTACTGAATTAGGCTGATATAAATGGGATCACCAAGAGCAGACCTGCTAACCTATATCCTTGCTTATACACACACAGACTTAAAATTACTTTTGTCCTGGGTCTCTTATTGACTCAATATACACTGAGTTCCATTTGGTGCTACAGATACGGGATGGGCTGAGAACGCTATACCAGGGTGGGTTCCCACATTGTGAGGGACTCGGTGTTAAAGGAGAGACCAATATGTTAGGCCTACCATATTGAAGGTAATATGTACAGTGTGCATTAGGGGAAGATCCATATGCAGCCACTGCCAGGCTACATGTGCATCACTGTCTTGCTTAATAAACCCTAGCTGCCATCTTATTGGTTCAGCAGATGCTCTGAGTCCTCGGTGATGCTGGAATCTAAATGCTGAAGGCTGACAGTGATAGAAGCCTGATGAGTACCCCATGCCCATGGAGACAGCCCATGATTATCAATTGAAAAATTAAAAAAACAATCTACTGAGTCCATCCCTAGAAGTCAATGGACAGGTTTGGAGTAGGGTGTAGATGTGGCAAGTGCTGATCAAATCTTTCCATCCCCCATCTGTCTGAGGACTTCCTGGGACAGTGACTATTATTCCTTCTGCAAGGCAGGAGGGAATACAACACAAAGTAAAATGTTCATGTGTTTCAGAGAGGCAGTCTCAGGGTGCCCCCATGGAAGTGTGACACAGCATCCTTCAAGAACTCTATCTAGAACTGGGAGTGGTATAATCTCAGAACACAGGAGGCAGAGACAGAGGCAAAAGCAGAGGCAGGACTGTTTGAGGCCAGTTTGGAATATGAAGTGATTTCTGGGCCAGCCTGGGCTACATGGTAGGACCCCTGCCTTAAGGAAAAACAAAGAACGTTCACTCAGCAAGATACCAGCACTAAGATTCCCAGGACTCCTTGGCCCCACTACTCTAAGTGCTTTTGTCACTTTCCAGTAGCAGGCTACCTGAGGCTTAGGTGAGACTCAGGGCTGTAGTCACTTTTAGGATTTACCAGTCTGAGTAGAGGCAACAGTATTTTTTCCTCACTGTAGCCTGATTCTCTCAAGGTTTCTAAGCCAGGCTGAGGATACCTGCTCCTAATCTCAGGCCAGGCAGACTTGGGAAGGAGTCCTGAGCCCTCCTAATGGGAGCCGAGGGGGCCAATTCTATTACTAATTCTTAGTACCACTCCTACTCTGTCCACCCTGAAAGCCCCCTAAGCCCATTCTCCTGGGAACTGCAGACTTAAGTCAATCCCACACCAAATGGAAACAGTGCTGCTCCTGCTTTCTTCTAAGTCCCCGTGGGCCTCTGCAGGAATCTGCAGGGTCTAGGAAAAGTGGGGTGTCAGAGCCCTGAGTGGCAGAACAAGCCCCAAGATGTTCTGTAGTGTACTCAGGCCTACCTGAGGACCAAGACACACCCACTTGGAGCCACTTAGCAGCCATTCAGGATATGGTCTCTAGGTAAGCTCTATGTAAACAACGTACTTAACCTGGAACCCTCTCATAACTTCCTAAGACCTACCTTCAAATATAAGTGCAGGACAGCCATAGTTAGCTGGACAGACTGCCTATCCCCTGACTTATATAGCCCACTGTCTATTCCAAAGCTTGGCCACAGATGGTTCCACAGTGTCCACTACAGTGCCTAGGTACCTCCAGAAACTGCTCCTAGAATGGCCAGGCCAGGCTACCATCCCACCATCAACCAGGTAAATCCTAGACTTCTAGCCAAGATGACACTGCAGGTCTTTCTGGGCCCTCTTATCACAGATACTGACTTGGAGCTCACAGGATCGAGATCATCCCTCAGCCACAGATCACCAACAGCATGATCTTGGATTTATCATCTTCTCTCTGCAGGTCTCAGTTTCTTCCTGGGCACAGGATATCACAGGAGAGCAATACGTTGCAGCAAAGCTTGACACTCAGATTGCAGCAGCCTCAGTACAAATGCCACTTTGCAGTTACCCATGTCAAAGCTTCTAGGGGTCCATCTCCAGGGGGCTGAGGTCCCAGGCTCCTCTAAATAATCATTGCTCATATACCCCACAAGCTAGGATCTAGTCCTTCCATCTTCCAACCTGCAGGCAGCTCATGTACTTAGTCTATGCATGCCCAGGGCAGGAGTGTTCTATTTGAACTGGATTCTCATTTGGGTGAAAGGAACTAGATGGAATAGCTATGGTTAAGAAGAAGCCTTGGCCCTGAGCCACAAACTGGTCTTGGAAATAGGTCCTCCTCAACTTATAGTTGATGGCAAGTTCCCTGTGGTCAGTTAGAATCTTTCAAACCTAGAATATATGGTCCTTGCAAACACTGGGAGCCCAAAATAAGAGTATGGATGGTACCCATACGAACAGCCTACCCTCCTCCTCAGGGCATCAGACTCTCAGACTCTGGACAGAAGCCACCAGCACCCAAACGCACTAATGCCAAGGTGCTGCCCAGCCACCTGAGGGCTGCTTTTCTCAAGTTCCCATGATGTCTCGGATATAGTTAAGGCTCCATCTGGCCTAGTGGCACCTTGAGAGTTAACCCAACTTCTTGAACCTCTATAGCCAAGCATGGACCTGAGCAGAACTGGCTCCTTGTCCATGGGTACACAACCAATATGGGGGAAGCAACGACAAGAACCTTCCGCTTAGGCTGGATCTGAAGTTCTAGACTGGCCATATCCAAGATTCAGATAGGGCCCAGCTAGCCCCTAGAATGTGGCTTTTACTCAGAAATGAACACTGCTTATAGTTAAAAAGCAACTCAAAATAACAAACCACCAGTATGCATGCACACACACACCAAAACCCAAAACAAAATCCTAGACTCTAGGAAGCCTACAGTCCTTTGGACACCTAAGCTGTCCTGTTCCCAAGACTCTTTCCTGACTGAAGGAAATGAGGGGCTGGAGAGTTGGCTCAGCAGTTAATAATACCTGCTGTAAATCACAGCCATCCATAACTCCTGCTTCAGGGGATTTGAAGCCTTGTTCTGAGGTTTGAAGGCGCCAGGAACATACACGGTGCACATGCAAACAAGTGGGCAAAACACTCACATACATAAAAATAAATAAGGAGGAGGAAGAAGAGGAGGAAAGAGCAAAGAGGCAGCAGCAGCAGTGCCAGGGGATCCCAAGCCCTGGACAACAAATAATCTCAGAAGAGGCCCCGGGCAGAGATGGAACAAGTGTTTTCTGGGCTTTTATCAGCCAGATACCCATTTTCTGACATTCAGAGGCAAAGACAGAAGCAGAACATGCCAACCATCCTCTGGGGCAGGGTAGGAAAGGATGGGGATCCTTGCTGAAGGGAGAATAAAAGGCCCCAAGATGAGATTTTGTTACAGTCAAGCCCAACAGAAAGTACAGAGGCAGGCAGAGATGTGGACAGGGCAGCTCAAAAGGGAAACAAATAGAAGCAATAGTGAAACAGTGACACAGGGCCCTGGCCATGGAAATCATGAGTCCACACTAGCTATATAGCCAGGTCACCATATTTTGTGGCAGAGACCCACTTAAGTGATCCCTGACTTCAAAGTCTTGTGAAGACTGGAAGGAAGAAGCAGTGCACGGGGCTGAGCCTAGTTCACACCCAAGGAAAGGGTCAAGGCTATCTTGCAAAGGTCCACACTGGGCAGTATGTGAAGGACTGTAGCAGGAAAGCTATGGGAAGTAGGTCAGGGCTCAGGCTGCAACATCCCAGGCTGGGACTCCCCAGAGAAAGCACTTCCATGTGTAGTTACTGACTTGCTACATTGTCCTCTGGGCCTATGCATACATCTAGAACAGGGAGCCAGCACAAAGCACCTGTCCATCTGCCCAGTCTGGACTAGCTAGAAGTTCTAGTGTTGGTTTGCCTCTGGCCTTCATGCTACCTACCAGGCACCTGCCATAGTGGTTGCCTGACTTTGGAAGGGTCCTCCCTAGACCCAGGAAGGTGGCTTCACACCTTGCTGGGCCAGTTGCCCAGGATGTACCTAACACCCGCACAGACATCAAAGCACGCACCTGTTGTAGCAGTTGACACAGGCCCCAGGGATAAGAACTACTTGGTTGACAGCCTTGATCAGACAACCTGAATAAATTTCCTAGTCTGTGATATGTCAGGGTATGAGTATGGCCCATGGGAATTGGTCCTGCAGGTCCAAAGGCTGTCTCAGGCCCAGGTGGATGAGCCCACATACACAGGCTGAATCTGTCCTTGTCCGCTTCCAAAAGCTCCCCTGGCAGCACAGGTGGCATATGGATAACACTCTCAAGTTACCACGCACCCAGCCAACCTCAGCAGCCCGTAGTTTCCCCCCAAGCCCAGTGCCAGGCATAGCATGGTTACCCACTTCTTTTCATCCAAGCAGAGCCAAGAGTCAGCCCCCAGAAAGCACAGCATGGCTGGTGCCACCTGGAGCTAAGTGTTCTGCTGAGGTCAGGCAAATGTTGCCAGCAACAGCTGAAGGTGGAAACTAAAGAGACATGGGCTAGACGGGAAGGCTAGCAGAAGATAGAAGAGCTGAGCTCAGGCAAAGGTGGTGACCCACAGTAGATCATGACCAGGGAGAGATAGTCTGTGCTCAGATCCTCAGAAGACTAGGAAAGAACCCTGGGGAGGCCTGTCTGGTACCTTACTAAGACAGCAGCAGGACCCTCCAGGGCTGCACCGCACATTCGAGGAGACTGCCATGATGCATGTCTGGCAGCATTCCTAGACACTAGGACATTCCCTTCCTTATTCTTCTTGCTGCACTCCCATTTTACATGCTATCTGTGGGAAGTCAAAGTTCCAGCATTTACCCAAGACTCTTCCAAAACGACATATTCTAGAGGATTCTCCCAGTCTTTATTACAGGGAAACATTTAGGTATCTACCCCAGCAGAAGGAAGGTGGGAAGGAGGCTAGCTGCAGAGCTTGGAGATCAATGTCAATGCCCATAGCTGGCTACCTTCCCCCTGGGACAGTACCTGGGAAGGCAGCCCCTCTATACACTTCATCTAGTACATCTCCTCAGCTAAGCCAGAGCAACAACTAATGCAGTGTGTAGACTGGTTTGAACTAGCTAGTCTCATTAGCCACTCTGGGCAGCAGCAGAACTGTGGCTCTCTGTGTAGACCAGGAGCCAATGCCATGTGGCCTACCATCATGCCAGGACCAACTAGGAAACCCCTGAATTCCTTAGGACCACCTTCCATTGGCCTGGAAGTGGCTGGATTCTCACTAAATCCTAGGAAAGGAAGAGCTCTCCCACTAAGAAGGGCCAAGAAACCAAGACAAGAAAAAGGGTAGCTGTGAGCGGTTTCCGACGGCCCCTAAAACGAGAGATAAATACGGGTGCTAATGTCAGCAGCTGTGGGAAACCTGCCTCCAGTTCACCCGGCCTAACACCTAGGAAGGTGACTGTCCCATCCAGGTCACCGGAATCACCCCTCGCCTCCCCCAAAACCTCAAGCCAAGGCAGAAAGAACATGGAGATCCAAAGGAGAGGGAGAGAGCAACACAGACAAGACCTCTACTGGCCCTCAGCCAGGTCTTCTGTTTAAAGAAAAGCAGGGAAACAGGCCCCGCCGGCCACTTTTAGCTCCTGAAAGTACAAAGAAAGCTGACAGAGACTCTGCTTTGCTTTTCAAAGAGGCTGGGAACTGAGGCAGAAAGACCAGGGGGAGGTGGACAGACAGTTCCCACTGAACCAGAGGTCTGCTCTCTTTTACCTCGAAGAGGCCACGTTAGACCCACATAAACAGGACTCAGAGTCCTATTGGTACACTGGGTCTTCAGATGGGAAGGTAGGACAAAGTTCCTATGTACTGGCAACCTTGGAAGTCAGCTTGGCATGGGTGAGGTGGGCCCGAGTAGAAAAACTGGCCAGGCTGGGGCAGGAGAAAGAACCCAAAACAGTAAAGTTTGCTGCAGATTGCTTCCTCCAGATCAGGCTTGGGAAGGGATGAGAGGCCCTCCCTTCTTCCAGTTCTTCAGAAGGAAACAAGACTCCACAGGGCACAAAAGAAGACAGACTCAGCTGTTCAGACACGGAAGGCCACTTCTGGGGGGGGTGTGGCTGCCAGAACTGGAGCCCTATCTCCAGGAAAGAAGTTTCTTCACCCAGGGGTCAAGAAGTGAGGGACAGCGTTGATGAGCAGTAGAAAAGGGCGGGTACCTGTTCACAGATCTCTCCATGGTCAGCTGAAAAGGACCTGGAAAATATCAAGGGGGCACCCTGGAGGAACCAGAAGGTGAAGAGATCTAAGGAGGAGAATGGAGTCTAAGGAAATTCACACTGGGAAGTAAAAGGGAGCATCAAACATAGAAAATGAGACTCAGAGCAAGAAAAGATAAAGAGCCTCGAGACAGGAGCGGGGTTCCGTAGACCTGGAAGATGGTTGTTTGGCTAGGAAGGGTTCCCGGCCACCGGCCACCGGCCTCCAGGCAATGCCGCGCCGGGCCCGGCCGGCGGCCCTACCTGGTACACAGAAGCCTTGGGCAGGTCCAGGCACACGGTGCAACACAGCACCGAGTAGAGACGCTCCTCCAGCTTTCCACTGCCCGCTGCCACCGCCGCCGCCGCCGCCTCGGCTGCCTCGGCCGCCCGCAGCCGCTTCTTGGGCGGCGCGTCGGGGTCGCCGGCCGCCTCCTGCAGCTGCCGAGCGCCGGCCAGGGCCGCCTCGTCCGGGATCCCGGGCCCCGCCGCCTCGCCCAGAGCCGCAGCAGCCGGCCCCGCGGCAGCCCCAGGCCCGGCCCCTACCCCGACCCCGGCCGGCACGGCACCCGCGGGCCCTGCAGCCGGGCCACCCCCGCCGGCCTCCTCGGCGCCGGACATCACGGCCGGCCGGCCCGGCGGGCGGGTGCCGGCGCGCTCGCCGGCTGGAAGTTAGGGTCGCCGCGCGCCCTTGCCGGCTTCTCACTGCCGCGGCGACCCCGCAGCCTGCCCACCGAGCAGCTGCCTCAGTGGGCCTGGCCCGCGCGTCGGCCCGCAGCCGCCCCGGCTACCAGCCCCGGCGCAGCCGCCATCTTTGTTTTCGCTGCGGACCCCCCCACGCCACCGCCCCCTCGTCCTCCTGGTCACGTGGGTGCCGCGCAAGCCAATGGAAGCCCCGCAAGGGCCAAGACGACGCGGAGGCCACCTCCAATGGACGAGCGAGAACGCCAGAGAGCCCACCCACCCTGAAGGCGAACAGAAGGGGGTGGGGTCCAGGAGCGACCGCGAGAGGGGATGCGGGGCGGGTGTTGGGGGGAGTCCGCCCTTGGAGAAGTACAATCAGCTTCGGGGTCTCGAGGGGTACCCAGACTTCAAACTCCTCGAGAGTGCAAAGCACCCCTAGACTCCCATGTCGGGGAGTGCCTGTGCCAATGTGTACAGAAATTCGGGCTTGTGTGTGCAAGGCTCCGGCCTAGCTGACCAGAGTATTAGAGCACGATCTTGAAAAAACCCACCTACCACACACTCTTGCGCGACGGGATAAAAGGTCAACAAGATGCAAGTTCAGGAACAGCGAGGGACTGGGTACCCACCTCTTTCGTCCTAGTGTCAGGTTGGAGAAAGAAAGACTTGGAGTAGAAGAAAGTGGGGGTTTTAAGTTCTAAGATATGTCTTGCACAGACATGAGAGTGTCAAACAGGTAGTAATCAAGTCGGTCCAGAGAGGTGTTGCAGTTTCTGGGAATCGCTGAGGTATAACAGCCCTCCTCTGCCCTTTATGAATTCAGCCATCAGTTTGTGAAGGTCATTGTCCCAGAGGGCCACCTGCCAGGTCCACCAAGGATATATGCAAATTTACTATGCCCCAGGAAACCAAGGCCCAAAACTCTCTTAGCAGAGAAGTGTTTATTTTTTCTCTTTTCTTTTTAAAAAAGTCTTTCTTTTTCTTTTCTTTCTTTTTTTCTTTTTTCTTTTTTTGATACAGGGTCTCACTATAAGTTGCACTGGCCATTCTGTAACTCACTATGTAGACCTACAACTCACAGACATCTATCTGCTTGGCTCTGCCTCCCAACTGCACCACCATGCCTGGCACTCTGGGGTTCTCTTGGCAAGTCTACCAGGATGCCAAAGTAAATAATGCTTTATGCTACTTACAGCCCATCACCCCTCTCCCTTACTCAAGGAAACCAACAGATACCCTAGAGGCCTTTGGAAACTAGCTCAAGAATAAGCAGATTCCATACTCCTGTGTATTCCTAACGTTTATTGGAAATCAGGCCTCTGACTCACAACCATGTTCCTCCCAGAATCAGGCCCCAAGGGTCCTAAAGACCTGTTCTTTGCATTCGGGTTTAGGTAAGCTTCCACACATGCATGACAGGAGAAGGGAGTTACCCAAGCCCTGCCCCACTAGTAAAACTATAAGAGGCTCTACATGTGGGCCAGCAGGAGGCGTAGTAGTATCCGGCACAGAAGCCCTGAGTTGCTGTCAGTGCCACAGTCACTCCCACTGAAGGCGCTGTGTGTGCAGGGCACGGCAATAGGCCCAACTACCTGCAGCCAGGGCCCATCGACAGACATCCTCTTTTGGCAGCAGGAGCAGCCTGTCCTCTTCCAGCCGGCTCAAGAGGCCTGCCACACCCAACATGGCACCCCCCCACATCCCATAAGTGTTAGCTGTGAAAACAGCCACAATAAGGATGGTCACTGCAACCACCAGCAGTACGGCCTGCCCAGCTACAGAGCACCCTTCAGGGCCAAGGTGACCACCAGCCACTGCCAGCACCATGCCCCCTCCCAGGAGCAGGTTGGCAGAAGAGCGGTCCCCATTCACCCAGTGAAAATCAAAAGCCAGAAGAGGCAGACCGATGACTGTGGCAACCCAAGCTCCAGCAAGACAGTCTTCATGTGTGTTCAGCCCTGGGGCCAACATAATAATGGCAGCAAAGGTCTGGAGCAGGAAGCCAGCAGCTGCTCCTCGACTGGACTGTTGACACCGGGAAAGATAGACAGACATGGTAAGGGAAAAGAAGCCATTTAAAAGCAGCCACTTTTAAACAAGAAAGAGTTTGGGACCGTCAAGGAGTCCCAGCCTCCCCTGCCTCCCATCATCTTTTTTCTAGTGCAGGGATCTACATAGTTTGTGAAAGTAAGAATATTCACCTGTACAGAGCTCACAGCTGCATGCAGAGACACCCCTGCCAACACCAGCTGGGACAGGACAGCGCTCCATTCATTCCTGGGTTTGGAAACCATGACACGTTGAATAGTAGTTGAGTTTGAGGAGCTAGGAAAGGAATCTTCAAATTTGGAGAGAAGTCTGTCGATCTGGAGTCCTTAGTGCAGCTCTTCAGGAATCTCAAGTTTCAGAGACCTTCGAGTAGACATTAGAAGAGATTCACTTCCAAACTTTTTGGAGCCCTGAGGTCACTCGACTCACCTGCAAGGAAGGTAGTTTACCGGGGAAGGGGGAATGGGATTGGAATCTTGGCGCCCAAGCGGGGTGTCAGGCCAGGGACTCGGAACGGCAAGAGGAGCTGTCTCTTGCTGTGGCCTGGGCACGGTCCTAGATATGGCCTTCCACGCCAGAGAAGGGAAGATGCGGCAGCGAAGGCCTGCCTGAGACAGGCGGCGCGCCGCACCTGGAGACGGCGGAGCTCACGGCCCGAGCCCGCCCACAACAGTCAGCCTCGCCTCCTAGCCCGCCCTCGCCAGGCGCGGACTGGAGCAGCCGGCTTACATCCACCAACGAGAGGAGCTCGGGCTAGAGCGGCGGGGCGGAGCCTGTGGAGGGCCGTGGGAGGCTCTAGAGGGGTGGGGCTGGGAGCGTGGAGGTTCAGTGCTAGTTTGTGGTTTAGATAGAGTCTCTTTACATAACCCTGGCTGTCCTGGAACTTCCTGTATAGATCAGGCTGGCCTCAAACTCACTGAGATTTGCCTGCCTCTGCATCCTGAGCGCTGGGATTAAAGGCATGAGTCACAACCCATGGGCTTCAGTGAAGGTTTGCTGGAGCACTGAGATTGCCAAGGGTCCAGGAGCTGAGCCGGGGATGTAGGCGGGGCTTCGGGGCAGTAGGCTGGGACTGAGAGCAAAGAGGTGGTGCTTCGAGGGGTCTAGGCGGAGCTGTGAGCGGGGATGGGGTGGGGCTTCGAAGTAGTATTGCTTAGCTGTGGGAGGGGCGAGGTTATGACCGAAGGGGAGGTTCGGGAGGGGTGGAGTCTGGGCTGGGCTACCGGAGGAGGCGAGGTTGTACACCTGTGATCTGAAGGCTCCGTTCCTTTGCGCGTACCTTGTTGGGGGTTTCTGCGCGATTCCCAAAAGAGGCTAGACAGCGGTTAGAGTTCTTTGCGAACGAGGGACTAAAAAACGTTCGATAGGGCCTTGAGTACAGGTTTTGCAGCTCTTCGCAGTCGCCCCTCAGTGTGGGCCCTCCGCCCGTGGAAGATCGTCCGTGGGGGCGACAGCCGCGAGCATGCGCATGGGCACTGCGGCGGGCGGGTGCAGAGACCTGGTGCGGGGACGCGGGGCGGCGCGAAGAGGTGCTCTCTGCCGCCCCGCGCCCCCATGTACGCCTTTTACTCTCTGCTCATCTACATCTTCTACAGTCTTTTCCGCAGGGATGGCGGGTCTGCGGCGGTCTCGGACCCCGGGGACCCCACCCAGGTGAGCGGAGTGGGCCTGCATCACGGTTGGTTACCACCATCATTCTGAGATCTGGTCGTGGCTGACCTGTGCAGCTTAAGTCCTTAGGCACCTGCTCTGTCTGGGAAATAGGGCTTGTCTCTGTGTATAGGTTGTGGGGGTCAAAGACCTCAATTCCAACCCCTTGGCCCATTTCAGAAGCGAAAGAGTCACACATTCTGCCAGCACCCTCACTTGCGCCCCATACTCTCTTCCCAGAAAAGCGGCGGCCAACCTAGGGGTCGTCGCCGTCCGGATCAGTTCACGTCAGAACTGTGGACCGAGCTGAACAGCCTGGCCGGTAGGTGCATGCCAGGAGCTGCTGGGGGAAGGAAGGGTCTGGGGATCCCTGCATTTGGAGTACTGTAACCTCACCGGGAGGGAGAAAGGCCTCCCTTCCATCTAGTGATGCAGAATGCTTTTTCCTTCCTTACTTGGCCTCGAAGGCTGCTCAGAATCTGAGGATGGCCAGAAAGGAGCGGAGGGTGGAGCAACTGAGGTGTCCCTGGAAGAGGCACTCATGCGTCTTGCTGAGTTCCTCTCCCTCCAGTTGGGGGCAGAAGAGAGCTGCGGGAAGACTCCTGACCTGGGCAAGGTGAGCAGCACTACCTCCAGCAATTATTCCTTTCCCTGGTCTCTGGTCCTCACACCCCCAACTCCTCTGCTTTGGTTCTTACTTCCTTCACAGCCTGGTGAAGTCCCCCCACTGTTGACAGTGACAAGTCAGCTCTTGGCCCTTCTGGCATGGACACGGAGCCCCCGGGGGAGGCAGGCCCTGCTCCAGGGGACTCAGCCAACCTGCTCAGTGCAGCCCTCCACTCTAGATGGTCTGTAAAGAGTCTCATCGTTAGTGGAAGGAGCAGGGTCTATCTGGCTCTGCTCTCTATGCCAGACATTTCCTCACTTGTAACTGGGCTCATCCCTTTCCAGGGTCTCTTTCACAAGAAGAAAGCTCGTCTCAGCCCGCTCCCATCCTTGATGAGGTCCCAAGGGATGAGGCCCAGGAACATCAGCCTCCCCAGCTAGAGGAGGAACAGAGAGTTTGGCAGCGGTTGGAACAGCTCATTCTTGGACAGGTAAGGAATGGTCAGGGACTGGGTGGGTGTGAGACCCACAAAGGGATTCTGTCCTGTCCCTGACTCCTCCACAGCTGGAAGAGCTGAGACAGCAGCTGGAGCAGCAGGAAGAAGAGCTGAGTAGACTTCGTCTGGGAGTGGTGAGGCTTTGGGGTGGGCATAGGGAACAGGTTGAAAAGTCAGGGGAATTTCAGGTGGGTCCTGATGATATCCCTCTCTGTCAGGGGGTGACAGATTCAGAGAAAAGAGTCCAGCACCTCACATTGGAGAATGAAGCCTTGAAACAGAGTTTGAGCCTTACCCGGGACCTCCTGCTACACTGGGGGCCTGGACCACTCACCAAACCTCCCCAGGTACTCTGCCATTTGGCCGCTATGGCATCTGCAGTCCAGGTTCCTGTATACCTGGCATCCAGCAACAGTACCTGAACTTCTCAGGACTTTTGTGTCTGCTTTAGTGGGGGCCATCTCTAACTATGAATAAAGTCAGTGAGGCTGATTGTTGTAGAAATCATCCCCTCCCCCTCCCCCATTCTTGGTCTCTCTGAATAACTCAGGAAAATAAAGAGCAAAGAGCCTGGGTCAGGGAGCCTTGCACGGAGTTGGGTACCGTGGATTTAGCCATTCTTCCTTTGGCCTGAGTCTGTGAAATGGAACTATTGGATGCTCTTTCCTGAGCCTGCATTTGGGTCTATGGCCCGTCTGTTTCTTGCTCTCTCTAGGAGGAGGCAGGGGCACTGTTGGAGCTGCAGGGCCAGCTTCAAGAAGCTCAGGACACTACAGAGGCTCTTCGAGTCCAGGTGGGCTAGGGGACCTGGGGGTGAGGAAGGATGGGAAAATGGGAGGTGAAGTCTGGGGCAGGGCCTGGTGCCTGTTTCCTCAGTGACAGAGTGGGGTCGGGAGGGACAGCTGGGGGTCCAGGAGCTGCAGCTGCAGGGCCTTCGAGGGGCCCTCCAGCAGCTCCAGCAGGAGACAGAGCAGAACTGCAGACAGGAATTGCAGCAAGTTCACGGACAGCTGGCAGGTAAGGGATGAGGAGGTGGCTTCTGGGAAAGCTCTGCAGTCTACTATTCTCCCTCTCAATGGCCTTCCTCCTCTAGGACTGCGGGCACGGATGGCCAGCCTTCGTCAGGGCTGTGGGGACCTCCGAGGACTGGTCAGCACCTTTACCCAGAGTTGTCAGGGCTCGCTGAGTGAGGCTCAGGGCCAGGTCAGAATCCCTCCCCTCCTGCTACCTTTTCTATAAGCAGTCTGTCCACTGTCCATCTCAGGGGAGCTTCTGTTACTGTTTTCCCCTTCCCATCCTTAAGGAGCTGCCTATACCAGTGGGCCAGTTGTTGACACTTGGATCCGAACAATTTCTGAGTAATCCAAAGTGTCCTGATTTCTTTCTTTTTTTTCTCTTTCTTCCTTTCCTTCCTTCTTTCTTTCTTTCTTTTTTCTTTTCTTTTCTTTTCTTTTGGTGGTAGGGGAATTGAAACAGGTTTTCTATGTATATATATATCCCTGGCTATCCTGGAACACACTCTGTAGTCCAAGCCAGTCTCAAACTCAGAGATCCACTTGCCTCTGCCTCCCAAATGCTGGGATTAAAGTATGCACCATCACCACCTGACTGTGTCCTCATTTCTGTACTATGAAAATTGGCAATTGCTGGGAATCCCAGAAGGACAAATGATAGAATGAATATTCCTGCCTATGATTCCTAGATTCTCTTTCAGTCCCACTGAATGATGGCTTCAGGTCCATACCCACTAGAAGTTGTATTCCACTACAAATGATCATTTTGCTTTCAGTACCCTGCTTCACTAGGATGCTCTGACACCTTTCTTTGTTTTCCTCACAGGTTTCCTGGGCCCTTGGGGCCCTGTCAGCTGGGAAGGCTAAGACTCAGCCCCCAGAAGGCCACCAAGCACCCCCAACTGGATGCTCAGGGCGGCTTTTGGAACTCAAGGGTGAGATTGGCTTTAGAAGTGGAGCCCCAGTGACTACAGGATAGAAGAGTCTCTTGTGTTTTAGGGCTACAGAGGCAATATGCTGATGTGGTCCCCAATGCAGGGAATATTCGTGTTCTGTGTCGGCTGAGACCAGCTGAGGGGAAACCTTCCAGCCTGGTGAGCATGGAACCCGGACAAGGGGGAACCATCACCACATGCTACCGAGGGCGCCAGCATCGCTTTCGCCTGGACTGGGTCTTTCCTCAAGATGCCAGCCAGGAGGAGGTGACAGCTACCATTGCATCTGTCCTGACCCTTCCTCAGAGTCCCCTGGGTCCAGAAGAGGCCCATTCCCTCTTCCATGGCCATCTGAATACCTAGATGGTGGGAGGCTGGGCTCCATCAGGGAAGGGAGCCATTGAAAGTCCTTGGAGGCAGGATTGGCTGCCCAGCTGAGTGCTAAGGAAAATGCCTGCTCAATGTAGAACTGGCTGCAGAGCACTGATGCTTCCCCAGTGCTGAAGACAGGGCTGTAATCCCATGGGTGACCATAGGCTGAGCCTCTTCTCGATTTGTGACCCTAAGACAGGTTATGTGGGAATCCCAGCGCTCCCCCACTGCCCTTTTTTCTGGCCAGACCCCAGCTACCCCAGCTTGTTTCACACATGGTTTCCATTCACACAAAAACTATGCCGCTGGAGCTTCTGTGACTAAGATGGGGGCTCAGAGCTGATAGGGGATCGGGTAAGGGATAGAGCTGGCAGAGAAGACCTGCTGCTCTCATAGAGATGGTATGCTGTAGTGTCTAGCAGGGACAGACTCATGCTGACTGATTTCCCACCTGTCTCTGTCTGTCTTACACTTGCCCCTGGCATCATCTCCCATCCCAAACTGCAGCCATGTACAGTTCCGTAGACTTTTCTCCTGGGCAGCCTGCACTGGGTGATCGATCTAACAAACGGACCAAATGTATCTTTCATGAAGTTTCTCACCTGTGTTTTCAATTTTTGCACTACCTAGCCCTGAACTTTTTATCCTTACTCTGCTAATTCTAGACATCGTTTATATGACCATCAATCAGAAGTGACAGCCAGTCAATCTCTAAAGACCATCTCATAGGAAAGTTGGCTGTGTCATTACTCAAAAGGCTGTTATTGTCTTCACAATAGTTCTGTCCAACAGGTTGAACGTTTCAGCCCCATGTCGTCTTCAGCTTCTCTGAGCCTGATTTCTATAGTCTTTCCTGGTCATTATCACCTATACCCACAGAGGTCCTTCTTGTTTATTTATCTGTTTTTAAGATAGGATCTCACTGTGTAGCTCTGGCTGGCAGGGTACTAGCT
The DNA here is from genome assembly GCF_008632895.1 of Mastomys coucha. Lineage (NCBI taxonomy): Eukaryota > Metazoa > Chordata > Mammalia > Rodentia > Muridae > Mastomys > Mastomys coucha. The sequence goes on from NW_022196893.1 coordinate 7,441,454, forward strand.
ATGTAGACAGCCTGGCCTCAAGCTCAGAGATCTGCCTGCCCCCACTTCTGGAGGACTGGAATTAAAGGCATACACCACTCCTCCCTATTTAGGTTTATTATTTTCTTGTCTAGTATGACTCGGGTTCTCCAGGGTACATTTCCATTAGTTACCATAGAGAGGAATGACCCAGAGAAGTATAGAAAGGATGATCAGTACTTTAGTCACCCTAGGTTTTAACCTGAAGTCCAGCCCGGGCATCTAAGCTCTTGACCACTGCTCTCCCCCTACCCCACCTCACCGGGACTTCCTAACTGGTCTCTAGGACTGACTCTATGTTGTCTGCCAGGCTGATCATTTTGCTGACTGCACTTACAACCCCTCCAGGTCTTGAGCAGGGACATAGGGAAGGCCTGAGAACACTTCTCCCGCCTGTTTTCCATCCCCAGGTCTTCAGGCAGCTGGAGCCAGCTGTGTTGTCCTGCCTCCAGGGGTACAGTGTCTGCATCTTCACTTATGGTCAGACTGGGACAGGGAAAACCTACAGCATGGAGGTAGGCTGGAGCTCACACTTGGGGGCCAGAGGAGGGGAGACTGGGGGCTTTGTATGAGAGTCCAATGTGGCGCTGCACACTGTCCTCAGGGCCCACCTGAGGACCCTGGCATAGCTCCTAGGGCATTGCAGTTGCTGTTCCGGGAGATGGGGACTGGAGGGCACCATCATGTGACTCTCAGCATGGTGGAGATCTACAACGAGGCAGTCAGGTCAGGGATGCGTGGGCGGCTTTGCCCCTGGCCCAGGGTTCTGTAGCCACCTTTAAAACCCTTAGAACCAAACCTACCCTCTCTCACCAGGGATCTCCTAGCTACGGGACCTCCAGAGCGCCTGGTAGTGAGGCAGGGACCTGCGGGGCAGGGGGGAATTCAAGTGGCCGGCCTCACACACTGGGACGTACCTAACCTGGAAACCCTGCACCAGGTAAGGCTGCCCTCGAGGGTCCTTGTCTGCTCCCACCTAGGGCAGGATATATATATATATATATATATATATATATATATATATATATATATATATATATATATATATATATATATATATATCTCGTACATATATCCGCTTAGCCTTGATGATGCTCTGCTCTCCAGATGCTGAGTCTGGGGAGAAGCAACCGAGCTACAGCAGCCACTGTCATGAACCAGCACAGCTCACGCTCCCACGCCCTAGTCACGCTGACTTTACGTGCAGCATCTCCACCTCGGGCTCAGGGTATCACAGGTACCACTGGTTGTGCTTAAGTCCTGCTGATTTTCCAGCTTTCTGAAGGTCTCCTCCACATCTTGTTCATTTGCCCTGCAGGCACACTGCACCTGGTGGATCTGGCCGGGTCTGAACGGGTGTGGAAAGCAGGGGTGGCCAGCCCGGTACAGAGAGACCCGAATGGTGCCCGGCGTCTGCGTGAGGCCCAGGCAATCAACCGCTCTTTGCTGGCACTAGGAGGAGTGATGGCCGCGCTCCGAGCTCGGAGGCCTCACGTGCCCTTCCGGGACTCACAGCTTACGCGCCTGTTACAGCCGGCGCTTGGCGCAGGCACCACTGCAGTTCTGCTGCTGCAGGTGGGTCACTGGGCTAGTGCAAGCCTGGGGTGCTGCCGCCGGGACTGTGTATGACTTCCCCTCTCTTGTAGATCTCCACAAGGGCGGAAGATCTCGGGGAGACCATCTGCTCGCTCAAGTTCGCCGAGCGAGTGGGCCAAGTGGAACTGGGTCCTGCCCGGCGCCGTAGAGCCCCACGCTCTGGAACCCCTTCTTCTCTCAGTACTGACACCCCACTCACCGGAACTTCCTGCACCCCTACACCATCTCCGGGCAGCCCTCCCAGTACCAGCCCCAACAGCTGTTCTGGCTTGACTCTTGAACCTCCAGGGGACCTGCCTCCCTAAATCTGGGTCAAAGCCCCTGGACCTGGGCTTGAGAACATGCCTCTGCTGGCAGAGGCAGCTGTGAATCCTATATCCCACTTCCCAGGTCAACCTTTAATAAACAAAAACTCTGGGGCTCTAACTGCCCCCAACAGAGCCCTATAGTTTCCCCCTTCCTCTTCTTGATCTGGCCAGAGAATGTTGTGCTTTGAGAAGGATTGCCTTCACCTTCCACCCCCAGCTGAGCCATTGGCCCTTAGTTCTCTCCTTATCGCCATTTGCCCTTATCACAGCACACAGCAGGGGGGCCGGAGCTGCAGGAACCAGACCCCCAGACCAAGTGGTTTCTCAAGTCGCCGCCCTGCCCCCAATATCAGACTTGGAATTAAAATGTTGTAAATTCCTTTACTGTTAAATCGCTCTCCTACTTCCATCACACCAAAATCATGTACGGTCCAGTCTTGCATTTCTTAATCCTTTCCCTGAAAGGTGCTACCCTCTACCCAGGCAGTTGAGAGAGGGCAAGACTTCAGATTGGACCCACTTTTGGCTCTCCCTCCCCCAGCCTGGAGCCAGGAAGTCACGGTGACAGAGGGATGGATAGATGGATGGCTTGAGGGCCTGAGAAGGTAGGATCAAGAGGAGGCACTATCCAGGCTGAGCCCTGCTCCCTGCATGTGAGTGTTAAAGGCATGAGTGGCCAGACCTTCCTATCTAACAGAGACAGAACCCTTTCTGAAGTAACCTAATTAAAGCTTGGGTTTTCAGCAAGGCTATGCCTGGTGTTTTAAAGTTGTTGCTGTGAACATGCTCCTAGCTCTGCCTCATCAAAATGATATTCATAGGTGACAGAGAGAAACAGCCCTTTCTGCCCTAGAATATTACATGCTGTACCAGGAAAGGAGCCAGCCTGGGGCAGGAGCTGCCAGGTCCCTGGGGTGGCTGACCCACACATCATAGATGCTCTTGTTGGGTGGCACTCCTTGAAAGAAGGAGTCTAGATCACAGAGCAGGTCCTGGGACCTGTGGGATTCAGTGCCCACGCCCCAGTAGGCTGGGCTGGCTGAAGATGGGCACTGGGGACAGGAGGTGGTCGGTAATGTGGCCAAGGGCATTACTACATTGGGCGTATAGATGGGCAAATAAGAAGTGGGTAGCTGTCCCCACAAGGAAGCTCTGCTCCCCCTCCTGGACATTCCCAAGGAATCTGCAGATTCCTGAAGTAAATGAAGGGGCCAGGAGCCCTGATCTGAGGAGACGGGAGAAGGCCTGATGACTTCCCCTTGGGAACTTTCTCCCTCTGTTCTTGTGGGCCCAGGAAGGGAGCAGAGGGGCCACAGAGGTTTATCAGAGTTCTTAGAGGGTCCCGTGCCTGCCCCTTCTTCCCCCTTTGACAAGGTGCCTGCCTGAGCTGGGGTGTTCTGTCCAGCTAACCCAGGATGCTGGGGCCATGTGGATTCTTCCCCAGGGTCCCCTAGCAGGGACTTGATGCTGAAACCCTCCCTAGATGGTGGCGGGGGACTGGGTGGCTGATAAGGCTGGCCGTGGAGCACGTAGGGGCTCAGGTCCTTGGCGAAAGCTCTGTGTGTATCCCGGTTCTGCCATCGACGGCACAGCGCAGTGTTCTGAAGGCGCAGCGCCTCTGCAGGAATAAGGCTCACGTCCACCGCCCAGAAGTTGCCTTTGGCCTGGGGCTTTGCAGGGTCCTTGGGCACCTAGAGAGTGGTTGGCTTGGGTGTGGCTCTTCTACCCAGAGATTCAGGGGTTCCAAGCCCATGCCGCCCCCGGAATTCGATACCCCACCTTACGGAAGCACCGGTTAGAGGAAAGGTTGTGGCGGATGGAGTCCTTCCAGCCCTCATAGTCGTCCCTGAAGAAGGGGAACACTGCCTGGACCTGACGGATAATCTGAAACCAGGCAGTATTTGGCGCGGTGAGGTGGGGATTGGAGTAGTACCCTCTCCCTCTCCTACAGCCGACCCCGGGGCATTCCTTCTCAGGGAGACAGACTTCTGTGCCCGAGGGCAGAGTGGGTGGGGGTTGTGAGAGAAGAGTCTCAGGACCGGTCTCACAGGCAAGGATAAGTGGGCTAGGCAGAGGCCAAGCATGAGCCTACAGTAAGTGGGGATCAGGCCTGGGATAGTTGTGCCCCAAAGCACTGAAGGACTCTCTCACCTGAGCCAGTTTCAGCCTGCGGAAGGGTGCGGCCTGAATTACCAAGGCGATCATGGCCAAGTAGGTGTAGGGGGGCTTGTCATGCCGTAGGTATCTCTTCTTCCTCCTCTTGGGGGTCTTCGAAAGAGACTCTGCCTCTGGAGGCCTCAGCTGAGAGTTGTCGCGAGGCCCCATACAAGGGAGGTAGCCCTGGGCGGATGCCTGGACTAACTGGGGGCTCAGGGTAGTCGGACTGTAAGTTGAGGCCGGGTCCCGGCCCGAGGCCATTCTGGAACAGGCAGGCCAGGCCCTTTCTTTATCATTCTGATGAAAGGGGGAGGGGTGAGAGAAAGAGGCTGTGGGGGAGGGGAACGTGTGTGGGCAGCCACAATTAGCAGGTTTCAGTTAATCTTGGAGGGAAGGGCAGAAAAGATTCCAGTAGGGACTTTTGGTGGCCTCCGAAATCAGTCTCCACTCCCAGGTTGCCTTTGGGTGCCTGGGCATACCCTATAACCTGAAGGAAAAGCCCTTGAAAGAGGTCTACCCCAGGATACCTCATCCACTGGGTGAGGTCCCTAGCTCCCATTTAACAGCCGGGAAGTGACTTCTCTAGCCAAACTACTCGGAGAGGGGTGGGGAATTCCTAGGGGTTCGAGACAAAGCGGTCAAAAGAAGTCAAGCCTTGCCGGACAGTGGTGGTGCACGCCTTTAATCCCAGCACTTGGGAGGCAGAGGCAGGTGGATTTCTGAGTTCGAGCCCAGCCTGCTCTACAAAGTTGAGTTCCAGGACGGCCAGGGCTATACAGAGAAACCCTGTCTCAAAAAAAACCAAAAAAGGAAAAAAAAAAAAAAAGAAGAAGTCAAGCCTTAGGTGGGGAGTCTGCTCAGGACTTGATGGGGGGGGTGGGGATACAGATTGACAGATCTTCTGAACCAAAAAGGAATAGAGTCTGTCCCCCAGGAGGGAGAGGAGAATACAGAGACTTAAGTGATCTTTCCAAGAATATGCTGTAGATGCCCATGTAGGCATGGTCATTTAATTGGTGGCTCTATCCTTGGGCTCAGTCACCATCTATGTTCTACGTTCTCCTGGCTACTACAATGGGCAGGTTTGAATTGAGGGTCTAATGAGGACGCTGACAGCAGAGGTTGGTGTCAGAGTCAACAGTCCAAGACCTTCATCAGCACTAAAAGCTTTTGAGAATTCACCTTTTCCTGTGAAGCCCCTCTCCATTATACCATCAAAGGACTGAGATCCTTGCTGGTGTCAAGGAAGGTACAGTCATGAGTGCAGGAGGGAGTGGGGACACATGGAGGATGAGCACAGTGGGACTTCACTTCCTTTGACAGTCCTACCCCTGGCTGGGTTGTGATCTTATCTCAGATTCTTTTAGCTCTCATCTGTCTTCCCCCGGAATCCTATCACCTCCTGGCCGTTCTCGGGGCTCTAGCTGAGAGTTCCTGTGTCTCACCTGGCAGATATCCCTGGTCTCAGACCTAGTCACTAAAGAAGTCATTCTCTCCTGCAAGTCTCCCTTTCTACTGCTCCTTCCTTGCTTCTAGTTAAAGCCTGGCTCCTTGGTCTGACATTTAAGGCTCCTCATCCTGGCTGCTTCTCCCTGATCACAGTGTCCCAGGGTCCAACCATCACTCAAACTGCTGCCCATCCTCTGGTATTCGCTGCTTCCTCTTTCGACCAAAGATGGACTCCTACCCTTTTATCAAAGAATAGGATAAATAAAGATCACCCTTCCGGGAACACTCGAACACTTGCCCTTCCTGTCCCACCCGGGACGTCAGGGTGTTCGTGCCATAGAATAGAGCATGAGGGGAAAAAAAAAAAAATCTTCCACAGCATCAACCAATCATCTACCGGAGCTGACCCCGCCCCTGTCAATCTAGGGAGGATGACCCCGTCCCTGGAGGACGCTCCTTAGGCCCCGCCCTGGCAGAGCGACTCTGCCCAGCATTCCCACCCACCACCGCGGCTTCCGCTCCGGACACCTCGGGCCGGAAGTGTCGCGTTGCCATGGCGAGGATGGGCGCGGGGCCCGCCCCCGTGGCGCCTGGAGCAGCGCCGGGCTCCAGGGTCGGCCGGGCCCGGTTCAGGGAGCGGCCAGTGAGGTTCCAGGTGAGAGGCCCGGTGATTGGGAGTGAGGGTCGGGCTTTTTGGGGAACGCAGGGGAGGCCCGGCACGGCTGGGCGGGGCCTAGCGGGTGAGCCATCGCCGGTTCCTCTGCGGCCCGGTACTGGCCGGGCAGTGGAGCGGGTCGTGAGGGGCCTGCAGAAGGGGCGCAAGCGAGGCGGCCAGCGGAGGGTGGGTTGTTTTGTTGTTGTGGTTTTTTTTTTTTTTTGTGAAACCTACCAGTGAAGGTAGTTCTTGCAACCTGTTGGTCGGGTAAATCCACCGACAGTCTTCATTCTGACATTAGGACAGCGAAGGGACTTTCCTATGCTTCATGTGGGCTTTGGTGTTCAGTAGAAGCACACTTTAGAGCCTCTTACGGCTTCAAGTGCCCCTTTCCTGGAGGCTGTGCCTCATGGATTGTGGTTAGAAGAGGAATGTAGATCAGCCTGTGAAAAGTGTTTGGGCGCTCCTTAGGGTTCCTGACTAGACCAGTGATAGAGGCTAGAGACAAGGAAGATTAATTATTACGGGTGCAGAGGGGAAGTGTGTATTATTGGCTTGCTTCAGACTCGGGAGATAGAGCAAAAAGTTAGCTGAGCTCTGGTTGCTCCACCTTTCTCCCATGTCCTTACTTGGGGATGCGGGTAGAGGACAGACCTCCGTGAGGCCTCCTAGCTGTCTTTGCTCCCTAGGTAGTAATTCCTTTATAGGACTGGGGTTGTCTTTGGAGGCTTTGTCTTGCTTTAAGCACCATGGCTCTTTAGAAGGCCACCTGAATCGCTTCATGGAAACCAAAGCTGCCTCTAGCCCAGCATGGGAGCCTATTGGGTTGAGGGACTGTTTGGCCTAGTGAGACCTGCCCTGACCTGATGGCTTCACGTTGTCATGGTGATGTGACTTTCAGGTCTCAGAAGGACTGCTAGTCGGCCTCTACTGCTAGTTTTGGCCCAAGGAGGGTTTTTTTTGGCGGGGGAGGGCGTGTTTTCCTCTCCTGATGCCTGTGTTGACTTTCTTCCCTGTTGGCTCAGGCTTTCCCACCTACTTTTTGGTTGTTTTGTTTTGTTTTTCCGAGACAGGGTTTCTCTGTATAGCCCTGGCTGTCCTGGAACTCACTCTGTAGACCAGGCTGGCTTCGAACTCAGAATCCACCTGCCTTTGCCTCCCAAGTGCTGGGATTGAAGGCTTGGGCCACCATTGCCCGGCTCTACCTCCTCTTTTAAAGGAATAATTCTCCGCCTCTCAGGTGTGGACAAGTCATCCAACTCCTTTCCAGTAATTTCAAGTCTTTTTTTTTTTTTTGCTTATGGGCTGTGTAACAACAGACTGACCCATGGTTTCCTGAGTCATAGAAATGAAAATTGCTATATATACAGAGGAGTTTTTTTTTTTTTTTGGTTTTTGGAGACAGGTTTTCTCTGTATAGCCCTGGCTGTCCTGGAACTTACTCCATAGACCAGGCTGGCCTCGAACTCAGAAATCTGCCTGCCTCTGCCTCCTAAGTGCTGGGATTAAAGGCGTGCGCCACCACTGCCTGGCTCAGGAGATATTTTTAAAAAGAAAGAAAGAAACCTTATTTTAAAAAAGAGTTGTCCTTATTAGAACCTTTTTTAAGGTTTATTTCCACTTATAGCATATAGTCCATCATGAAACAAGGTCAGGACAGGAACCTGGAGCCAAGAACTGAAGGAGAGACCATGAATGAATGCTGCTCACTGGATTGCCTCCAGTGAGTGCTAGGTCCCTTGAGACTGAATTACAGACAGTTAGGATCTGCTGTGTGGGTGCTGGGAATCAAACCTAGGTCCTTTGGAATAGCAGCAGCCAGTACTCATAAACTTCTGAGCTTATTCTCCAGCCTCCTATTAGAATTTTTTTTTTTTTTTTTGGTTTTTCGAGACAGGGTTTCTCTGTGTAGTCCTGGCTGTCCTGGACTATTAGAATTTTTTTAAATTATATTTTGTGTTTGGGTGTTTTGTTTGTATATATGTATATATACTATGTGTGTGTAGTGCCCTTGGAGGCCAGAAGAGAGCAATGAATACCCTGTGTCTGGAGTTAACAGTTGTGAGCCACTGTGTTAGTGCTGAGGATTGAACCTGGGTCCTTTAGAAGAGAAACCCGTGTTCTTTTTCTTTGTATGTGGGTGTGGGTGTTTCTCTGTGTAGCCCTGTCCTGGAACTCACTCTGTAGACCAGGCTGGTTTAAAACTCAGAGGTGTATTTGCCTCTGGCTTTCATGTGCTGGGACTAAAGGCATGGGCCACCAACCACCAGTGAGAAGCTAGTGCTCTTAATCATTTCAACTAATTTTATTTTTATTATTTTAAACTATGAGTATGTGTATGTCTGCATATGTTGAGTATAGGTGCCCTTGGAGGTCAGAGGTGTTGGATACCCCTAGAGTTGGAATTACAGGCGGTTATAATCTGCTCAATGTGATGCTGGGAATTTAACTCAGGTCTTCTTGAAAAACATCAAGTGCTTTTAACCATTGAGCATCTCTTGAGTCCCCCATGCCTCCCCTAATCCCCCTCCCTTTTTTTTTCTGAGACAGTCTTACTGCATAATCCTAGTTGGTTTGGATCTTGCTATATAAACCAGGCTTAAACTCACAGAGATGTCTGCCTCTGTATCCCATTATACATTGTGAATAAAGATGTGTGTCACCACACCTGGCTAGGCTGTCATCTTTTAACTCCTGACCTAAACTGATTTTACATAAAAAATCTACAGGGTTGAAGTGACTCATAGCTTTGATCCTTGTACTCAGGAGGCAGAAGCAGGAAGATCTCTGAGCTTGAGCCCAGCTTGGTCCTCAGAGCCAGTTCCAGGATTACACTAAGAAACTCTGTATTGAAAAACCAGGAGGAAAAAATGGAAATAGACTTGTTTTATTCTTTTGATGGTCTATAGTAGCTGTAGGATGTTCCTGTGGGGGTCAGTGTGGGGTGAGGGTTGGGGTGTGTGGGGGTGGGGGTGCACGCGTGTGTTTCTGCACACATGTACATGTCTGGTTTAGTTTTGGTGCTGCTGTGGATTGAACCCAGGGTAACAACCAGGACATCTCACATGCTAGGCAAGTACCTTGTTACCTACTACTTCGTTTTTTGTTTTTTGTTTTTCTCCTCCCTTCCTTTGACGAAGGATGTTACTATATAACTCAGGGTGGCCTTAAACTTGTCATCCTTCTACCTCCACCTTCTTGTTGGGATTATAGATACATGCCATCATTCCTTGCCCCAGCACTCTGGCTTTTATTTCATGAGATGGTGTCTTGCTGTGTACAGTCAGGCTGACCCGGAACTGAGCTTCCGAAATGCTGTGGCTACAGGAGTAGACCACCATGCCTGGCTTCTGTTTCCAAAATTTCCAAGATAGAAAGTTTGCATCCATGGAACAAGAACCTCTGTTCCTCCTCCTCTAGATGCAGAGGCTGTGCTGTGCTCCCTTTCTAGGAGTTTGCGTAGTACAGGTACCTCACACAGGTGGAACCATACAAAACTGTCCTTTTGTGTCCTGCACCTTTGTAGCATGTGTCAGAATTCCATCCCTTTTTATGGCAGGGTAATACTCCTGTGTGTGCATGCGCCCAGGCTTGTTTGTTCCTGTTTTGATGGTACTTGGATTGTTTCCTGTTCTTCTCTGCTGTGATTGCTGCTGCTATGAATATAACCGTGTAGCTAACTGACTCCTAGTTTGTCTTTTAGGAATGAGCCCACAAAATAATGTGGTTCTTTTCCTTTCCTACTGCTGGGTTGACAGAGCTACATCTCATTCTTTAACTGTGGTTCATAGTCTTGTAATGCAAAAAGGGAAAGAATATCCATCTCTCTTCAGAGCAAGGCGTGCAGAGTAGATCGTCTGCCTGTACCCTGTGACTAATAGCCATCTTCAAAGGGCGCTGCCCTCTCACTTGTCACCAGCCCCCCAGTGTTAGCTTGGTTAGAGGCTTTCCTTCTGCAGTCCAGGCTGGTCTAGAATTCAGTGTGTAGGGCAGGCTGTCTTTGAACTTGTGAGGATCCTCTTGAGTGCTGGGAATGTACCACGTTTGGCATTCTTGGGGGATTTTATCTGTATGTTTTGTTTTGTGACAGGGTCTATATAGCCTAGGCTGGCTTCAGAGTTGCTAAGTAGCAGAGGCTGGCTTCGATCTTCCTTGAAGTAGCTGTGTGTGGCACCATGGTTGACTTCCTTGAGATATTTGGCCTCCTTCATGCTATGGACCATGCTGTTTTCTTTCTTCTTCTTTTTCTTGGTGACTACAAGGGCTCTGTAGTGTCCTGCCAGCTCCTACCACTTACTTCTACCATCTAGTTTTCAGGAACTTGCTAAGTATAATTTTTTGTTGTTGTTGGGAATGTCTCCGTTGGTCTTGTTCTGTGTGTAAGGGGAGTCTCAGACAGCATAACTATTGTTCATTGTAGGACCCTACACTCTCTTGTTCTAAGTCTGGAACTCTTATATCTGTACCTTTTCTGTCCACAGATCTAAACCTCTGTCACAGCCACCAGTGTGGCCCTGGGGTCTGAGACCTGCCACATGTGGATTTGAGTCAGGTCTCTCTGGGATCAGAGTTTGAGTCAGAACAAACTTTCCTTTACTTTTCAAAGTTCACCTTTTTGTCTTATCTTTTGTTGAGTTTGTGCTTGACAAACCTTAGTTTCCAGTTTACCAGTTTACAAAGGGTTGGGGGGGGGAGGGGGGCAGCCCAGTAGAGATGTGACTGGGGCAGTGATGGGAAGTGGTACCTATGGACATGTTTCCTGGGGAGTGGCTACTAGGTCCTTTGTCTTCCCGTCCTTTGTCCTCTTCTCACCCTGTTTGTCTTCAGTTTTCATTGAGCATCATTTCAAATGTCCACCACTACTTTAGCCTCCTCCGACCTGTTGCTCTGAGTTAGATGTGTTTTGGAGCTAGATGGCAACAGGAGGAAGTTGAAGAAGATTGAGAGCTTCCCTTGATGTCTGGGGAAGGGCCCTCCCACATTCTCTACTCAGCCACGGTAAGGAGCTGGCTGGAAGTGATATATGCGCAAACATATGAGTCCTTCCTGTAGGACAGTTAGCCCTGTTGGTATTGAGCTAAACAACTTTGATTTTTATACATCAAAAATAGAGGGAAATTGAATTTATATGGTTCTCCTGTATATGACAAGAGAATCAGAACATTGAAGAAGAACAAACATAGAGCCTCAGATGAGGACCAGAACTGTAGCTGAGGCCAGAGCATAGCAAGTAGATGGGAGCTGCCTGTGAGCAGGATCAGAGAAGAGACTTAAAACACTTTTTTTTGAGACAGAGTCTCTCAAAATTCAGACTGGCTTCTAATTGTTGGTATTCAGTGATGTCCTTGAACTACTTACCTTCCTACTTCAGATCCAAGTGCTAGGCTTTTTACTGACGATATTAAGTCTCAGAGCTTAGACTCTGAGAGTCCCACTAACAGAACAAGTATAGTAAGAAGCAGGAGATTTATTCAGTGTGGCCATATTGGGAAGGGGATGTTTAGGAGGGGTCAGTCATCTTAAATCTCTTTGTTCTCCCCAGTGTAGCCATATTGAATATATCATTTTTTGCTTTTTACTTTTTTTGTTTTTTTTTCAAGACAGGGTTTCTCTGTGTAGCCCTGGCTATCCTGGAACCCACTCTGTAGACCAGGCTGGCCTCGAACTCAGAAATCCACCTGCCTCTGCCTCCCAAGTGCTGGGATTAAAAGCGTGCACCACCACGCCTGGCTTGCTTTTTACTCTTAATTTGGCTCTTTTAGTTGCTTTATTGAGTGCAGGCAAGATGGCTTAGAAGATGAAGGTGCTTGCTGCCCAGCCTGATGACCTGAGTTATATCTCTGGGACCTATGTAAGCTACTGTCTTACTTCCATGTGTGCCCGTTATATAGCACTGGCTGGCCTGGACCTCGCTCTGGCTATGTAGACCAGCCTTGCCTTGAGCTCACAGAGATCCACCTGCCCAGAGAGGAGACTCTTGATAATGTATAGCACTCAGGTAGGATGCAGTTCACACCAGTAATTGACTGTTGGCCAATGGGAAACAATGGAGCCTGGAGCGGGCTCACCATGGGTGTGGGAGCATCTCAACACCCTGAGTGACCAAGGTTGGGTTACAGAGATGGACAGAGTGCTTTGAAGTCTATTGTACTATTAAATCAACATGGAGCTAGGTGGTAGCACAAGCCTGTGATTCCATCACTTAGCAGGGTGAGACCAGAAGATTCCTATAAATTTGAGGTCAGCTGGGTTCCATAGTTAGAAGCCTGGGCCTTAGTATAGAGCCCCTGTGTCAAAATATGGGGGTGGGGTGGAAGTTGGGCTAGGGGTGCATGCCTTTAATTCCAGGACTCTGGAGGCAGAGGCAGGCAGACCTTTGTGAATTTGAGGCCAGTCTGGGCTACAAAGTGAGACCTTGTCTCAAACAACAACAAACAAACAAAAATCTGATTATTCTGAGGCCTTTGTGGTCAGGGATGTGAGAAATGCTCAGTTGTCTGGTTCTGGCTCTGTTCCATGATTGTGGTCATGCTGCCAGCCAGGGCTGTCATCTGAAGCCTCTACTGGGGCTGAGGACTAGTTTCCCAGAGGGTTTGCCCTCGTGGCTGGGAGGTGGAGGCTTGGTGCCTCCACTAGGTCTCCTCTAGTACGAGGGGTGTCTGTAGGACAGCTGAGCCCTTGCAGAATGAATGGTGTAGTGCCTTTGCTGACTTGACCTGGGACGCCCTTGGTTCTTTACCCAATGAGCACAGTTTAGCTCTGAACTCAACTCTTAAATGATGCTGGGCCTCAGAGGAAGAGACTTGTCTTAGGAGAAGGTTGTGCTCAGATAACACCTATGGATGGAATAAGTGACTGAGTGAATGAAACAGGAGCGGGAGGGAGCTTTCTAGAGCCCAGGACCACCTGGGTGATGGCCACTGTGATGGATGCAGAGACACAGTGGACAGACGCACTGCAAGCACTCTCCTAGTTATGAGCTCATTCCTAAGGGTTCTGTCCATTGCCTGGCGAGTGCTTGAGGCTGAGCATGGGGAGCTCTTGAGTTACACATTACAACTTCTACAGGAGTCTAGAGGCAGACAGGCAGGAAGGAGTGGAGCCCTGCTGCAGTACAAAGCTGGGGAAGGGCGGGGATTTTAGACACCAAGTGTCTTAGGGTGTGGAGGAAGGGCCTGATTGGGGCTGGTAACCAACCTTCTTAGCTGGCTTGAGAAACTCATTGGCCTGCAGCAGTGTTTGTGAAGTTGCCTTGTCTCTACAAGATGAGCCCAGAAACCTAAGCCTCTCTCTTGTGGATTCTCAGCTTTCCCTGGCTTGAAACTGGGATACTTATTCTTCTGGCCTCCTGGGGCTGCCTTCAGGTGCCTACTAATGGGAGTTCTGTCTCCTTGGGTTATATGACAACTAATTCTTTTCCCCTGTTCTGCCCAGGCCATCCTGTTGGTTCTGGTTGCTAGTGAGACCTAAACACTCTGTAGCCTGTTTATGTCCTTGCTATGTGATAAGAGCTTTCCAACATCCTCTGTGACAAGGCCCTGTTGAGCTTCAGTGAGCTATGTGGTAAGTCTGGACATGTGATTCCAGAGAATAGTACCTGGGGTGGATGGCTAGGCCATGTTTCTGTCCCACAGACACACCTGTGGTGGCATGAGAAGACCACAGTCACTGGTGCATCCCATTGTTTAGTTGTTTTGAGACTACTATGTAGTAGCCTTGGCTGGCCTGGAGCTTGCTATGTATACCAGGCTGGTCTGGAACTCAGAGATCCACCTGCTTCCAGTGTGCTGGGATCAAAGCTGTGCAGGTCTGGCCTAATCATTTAGTCTTTTATATTTGCTCTTTTCTTTTCTTTTTCTTTTTCTGTTTTTCCTTTCCATTTTTTGAGACAGGGAATTACTCCATGGCCCAGGGTGAGAGGGTGAATCTGGAACTTACTGTGTACCTGAGCTTGAACTCCTGATCTTGTGCCTCAGCCTCCTGGGATCTGTGATTACAAGCTTTAGCTACTCCAGCACGAACTTTTTTTTTTTTTTTCAAGATGGTTTTTCTGTATAGCCCTGGCTGTCCTGGAACTCACTCTGTAGACCAGGCTGGCCTCGAACTCAGAAATCCGCCTGTCTCTGCCTCCCAAATGCTGGGATTAAAGGCATGCACCACCACCGCCTGGTGAACTTTTTTTTTGTTTTTAAAGTAAACTCTCATTTTATGGCCCAAGCTGACCTTGACTGAACTCTTGCCTAAGCCTTCCATTCCCATGCTGTTGGCATTACGTGTATCTTTAAAAAAAAATCTGTTTTATATATATGGGTGTTTTGCCTACCTGCACACTGTATGTGCCTGGTATGTGCAAAGGCCCAAAGAGGATATTGGATCACCTGGAACTGGATGGTTGTGAGCTGTCATGTTGCCATGTGGGTACTGGGAATTGAATCCAGGTCTTGTAGGAGAGCAGCCAGTGCTCTTAAACACTGAGCACCTCTAGTTCTTATTCATTCTCTTTTGAAGTAGGCTGGATCACATATGGTAACTAAGAAGAACTCTCTTCTCTAGATCCTCTTGAGTAACATTGTACCTAACTACAACATACAGATTTCAAAGGGATGAAACATGCTTCATGACTCATGCAGGTTTCACAGCTTCACAGCCCTTCTGTGTGCTTGTTAGCCCTGTGCAGTTAAGCAAGACAGTCTAGTCCTTCTACACCCAGCCCCCCAGCCCCCACTGAGCGCCTCTGGGCACTTGTTGTCTAGCGCAGTGTATATGAGTGTATCATGATAGGAATATTCTACCTATAGTCTTATAATATGCCACGTTTTTTGCTATTAGCATCCGTGTAAGTAATACCTAACAGCTGGAACAGACCACTGTTCTGTAGCTGTCCATCTCATCCAGACACGTTGTTTCCAGTTCTTAGCCATTATAACTTCTATGGGAGTTTTATGAGCTTCATGTAAAGATTAGAGGGGTTTTTTGTTTGTTTGTTTTGTTTTTAGAGACAGTGAGTCTCTGTATAGTTTTGGTTGTCCTGGAACTTACTCTGTAGACCAGGCTAACCTTGAGCTCAGAGATCCACCTGCCTCTGTCTCCTGAGTGCTGGGATTATTGTGTGACACCACTTCTCAGCCAGATTAGAGGTTTTTTTTTGTTTTGTTTTGTTTTTGTTTTTGTTTTTTTTAAAGATTTATTTATTATATATAAGTACACTGTAGCTGTCTTCAGACACACCAGAAGAGGGCGTCAGATCTCATTACAGATGGTTGTGAGCCACCATGTGGTTGCTGGGATTTGAACTCAGGACCTTTGGAAGAGTAGTCAGTGCTCTTAACCACTGAGCCATCTCTCCAGCCCCCCAGATTAGAGTTTCTAAATTATTATTATTACTCATTTAAGCATGTATACATATATACCCAGTGAAATCAAGTGAAATTGGATTCCCTGGGACTCTAGTTAGCTGTCCAACGCAGGTATTGGGAATCGATGAAAAGTGTGTGCTCTTAGCCACTGATCCGTCTCCCTCAATCCAGATTTTATTTCTGATTATCAGCTATAGTTTCGGTTCCTGTGGTATCTGCGTGTTTAGGTATTTTCGTTGTTGTTTCCTTTTGTTTTGTTTTTGTTCATTCTTTTTGAGATAGGGGTTCTGTATGTAGTTCTAGCTGTTCTAGAAATCACTCTGTATACCAGACTGGCCTTGAACTTAGAGATCTGTCTGCCTCTGTCTCTGCCTCCCAAGTGCTGGGACTAAAGGCTAAAGGTGTGCACCACCACTGCCTGTCCTTCTTTTAAAGACAGGTTCTTACTGTAACTGAGCGTCGTGGAACTTGCAGTCTCGCCCCAGACTGGGGCTATAGGTGTGCTACCATGCCCTTTTATTTCTACTCTGCTACTTCTTTTGTCTTTGTTACTGAGGGGGAGAACGCAGGGCATCTCTGCATGCTAAACCCTCACTCTGGGCACCCCAGCCCCATTCTAAGGAACCACTGGCCTGTTTTCTCAAGAGTAGTACCATTTACAGCAAAGTGTGATGCTCCACTTTCCTTATGCCTTTGCCGTTCCTGTGGCTCACACTCACTCTGTTTGCCCCTGTGGCTAGTGACATTAACTTTCTTTTCATGGACTGACTGATTACCTGTAGTTTTATGTATAGAAGTACAGTTCACTTGAGTAAAGATCAAGATTATTGACCTTAAAGATGGTTCGGAGAGATCAAGAGTATTATTGTACTGTGCTTGCAGAGGACTCAAGTTTGGTTTCTAGTGCAATTACTTGTAACTCCAGTTTCCAGGGATCTAATGTCCTTTTCTAGCCCCATAGGTACCTATACTTATGTGCATCCATACACACACACATACACACACATTAAAATAAAAATAATTTAAAACATTATTGTACAGTATTTGTGATACAATCTCACTATGTAACAGCTTAGGCAGGCCTTAGGCTTGTGGTCCTACTGAGTTAGCTTCCCGAGTGCTGGGACTATCCTTGTGCTTCACTGAGCCTGGTTAAGACAGGAATCCAGTCGACCTGATGCTGTTTTCTACAGTGCTGGGGGTTGAGTGTGTGTTGAGTTCATGCTGGGCGAGCACTACATCGCTAAGCTCTGCTGCCCTCAGCTTCCTGTATAGATTATGGAAACAACCTTTTCTACAGTTTTGCAGCATTGTAAATTTAAGGGCTTGTTTCCCTGCTTGCATGTTTATTGGTTAATTTCTTTTTTCTTTTTCTTTTTCTGTTGGGCGGTGGTGGTGCACACCTTTGATCCCAGCACTTGGGAGGCAGGGGCAGGCGGATTTCTGAGTTCAAGGCCAGCCTGGTCTACAGAGTGAGTTCCAGGACAGCCAGGGCTATACAGAGAAACCCTGTCTGGAAAAAAACAAGAAAAAAAAGTCTTTTTCTTTTTCTTTTCTTTGTTTTTTAAGACAGGGTCTTTCTCGATAGCCCTAGCTGTCTTGGAATGGACTGGTAGACCAGATTGACCTCAAATTTACCTCTGTCTCCCGATTGCTAGGATTAAAGGCATGTATCACCATACCTGGCTTTAGGATGCTGGGATTATAGTCATGAGCTACCATGCCTGGTTCTCGCTGGTTTGTTTATTATTTTTTGAAACAGGGTCTCATGTGGCCTGTGATAGCCTCAGGATGACTTTTAACTGCTGATCCTCCTTCCTCTACCGGCCAAGTGCTGAGATTATAGACATTCATTTAACCAAGTGAGTAATGATGTCACTTGATTGAACAAGGCAAGAACCTACCAACTGTGTTACATCCCTGGAGGTAGTTTACTTCTTGTGTGCGCCTATGTGTGCAAAAGTGTGTGTGTGCACTGGCCTTAGTAGTTCTCCTTTATTTACTTATTTATTGATAGGAGGTCTTTGTAGCCCTGGCTGACCTGGAACTCACTATGTAGACCAGACTAGCCTTAGAATTTATAACAATCTGTTTGCCTCTGCCTCCTGAATACTAGAATTAAAGGTGTTCACCACCATGCAGGACTCTACCTTATTTTTTCAGACAGTTGTTCACTAAACCTGGAGCTCAGTGATTGGCTAAACTAACTGGCCAGTGAGCTACAAGATCTGCTACTTATCACGCCTACTCTAAACCAGGCCTGGCTCTACAGACACATTCCATATCCTCTGGCTCTGTGTAGATGTGGATCCAAGCTCAGGTCCTTCAGCTTGCACAACAAGCACTTCACTGAACCTTTCCCCAGCTCCCTGGCTTATTTCTTTATCCTTAAGCAAACACCTCTGGGGCTCAGTTACTGAGTTTCATAATAACTGTAATATGTAATTACATAGGTTAAACCAGAATTTCCTTTTTCATGATTGCTCTGCCTGCTTTTGCACATTTGCATTATGAGTTTCAAATGCACTACTGGGAACTATATAGGATTGGGGCGGGGCACTAACGTTTCACTCCTGAGTCTTCTGACCACAGTCAGGGCGTCTCTCGTTATTTACTTAGGTCTTGTCTCTTATCTTTCAATATTATTTTATGGTCCTCTGTGCATGCCATTTGCTGAGTTTTTAGTAAGTATTTGTGTTTTGGGATAATCTCATGATAGAGACAGAGGGGCTCTTCTGTTGCTTTGTCTTTGTTTCAGCTGAGAAGAGGTAAAGTGAAGGAAACAGTGAGATTTCTGCACATTCAGGTGACCGGCTGTAGCACTCAGGACCAGGCAGCTATGTGGTTTTGTTCTTAGCTCTGTTGTTTCCCTCAGTGATGCTAGAGCTCTGGGCATAGAGTTGAGGCTGGTTGGGATGGAGGGTGGGAAGGAGGTGAGAACAGTGCTGTATAAGTGTGAATGCTGGACTGTTGTTAGGCTTGGGTTCCAGGTCATAGAAGAGACAGAAGAGGGGGTGGGAGGAGTTTGCACTGAGACTACAGGGGAAGACATCTACAGGTGAGGACTAGACGGAGAGTGTAGTTGGGACAGAGGAAGAAGAGGCCAAGGCTGGGAGGTGGCAGAGACATGCTGGATTACCCAGGAGAATACTCAGCCACCAGGAATTCAGCTACAGAATGGGGGCTGGGGG
>NW_022196893.1:7460193-7486864 GCF_008632895.1 Mastomys coucha
GCTAAGACTCTAGGGAGAGGAGGAGGCAGTGCTTTGCAAGTATAGCAAGGAACAAAGAGCTCTTGGGGTGAGATGGTAACCCACTGGGGGGAATGCCAGTGGAGTGGGAGCAGCATTAAGAAACGAGGATATGGGCTCATTCATTGGTAACCATTAAAGCTGTTGCTGGGTTTCAGGCCTTGAAGACATGTGGTGTATAGGTCAAAAGCTCCCTTCCCATTTAAGCCAATGCTTAAATGAGGGGTTCCCTTGCAAGGTGCCACTCCTCTGAAAGGCTGCTGGGGAGCTGCAGGGCTCTGCTCTCAGCATGCTGAGATCTGTGAGAGCTTCTGCGAGGCCCGAGGTCCAGTGAGTCTCAGAATGTACACAGGCTGGCCTAGAACTCACAGAGATCCAACCTGCCTCTGCTTCCCGAGGCTAGGATTAAAGGCATTACTTCAGACCTTGTAGGGTTTATCGTTGGTTGTTAACACTAGAGTCTTATTCCTGCCCAGGTTGGCCTTGAACTCACAGGGACCCTCATAGCTTAGCCTCCTGAGTTCTAAAATGACAGTCGTGAGCCACCATACCTTGTACACCTTGTAGGTTTTCTTTTGTCTCCTGTTTATAATGCAGATTGTTTGAAAACTAAGTGTAATTGGATTTGGGGGGGCTTCCTTTCAGTTTTGGGGGTTTGTGTCATGTTTAGAAAATTGTGTGTGTGTGTGTGTGTGTGTGTGTGTGTGTGTGTGTTAGGAATATGAAACATTTTCTTCCTTCTTGTACTCTTTTGGCTCTCATTCTTAAGGCTATGTGTGTACTTTGTGTGTGTGTGTGTGTGTACTCTGTGTGTGTGTGCTGTCTCTTTCTTACGGTCATGCGTGTGCTGTCTGGAGTTTATTGTGGTGTGAAGAGAGGTTCTTGTTTCCCAGGGAACTTTTCACTGCTAGCACTTGAGTCCTTCCCCAGTTTGCCCTTTGTGGGCCTCTTTTTCCATATGTGTTCTGAGGAGTCTTCCTTGCCACCCAGTTCCTTATAGGCTGATGGTCTCTGCCTGTACCCATGATGACCACTTCCACTCGGGCACTTCCTTAGGACCTCTCTAACTGCCACCAGTCCTCTTTCTGAGCCCCTCCTCCATCTGTCTTCTTAGCCCTTTCCTCCCTTGTAGCTTTCTGTTGTTCCCAGACCTGTTCCTTCTAATTTCTACTATTTCCTGTCTTCCTGTCCACTTCCTGCTTGTGGACTATCTCCTTGCCCTACCTCCTCACCCCCCTCGGTCTCTACTGTCTAATTGTGTCTCATTGGTTTGAGGGCCTTCTCAACTCCCATAGCATGAGAAGATAAGAGCCTTGCATAGTTGGCTAGATGGCCTTACCTGTATTCATGTCCTTTTCTTACCCAGTGTGCTTTTCTTCCTCCAGGTGCAGGGGGCAGTTTACACTCACCTTGCTCAGTACAGAGTTCTTAACATAGTTTCTACAGAGTAATCTTCATGTGGTCCAAGTTCAGTCAACTACATTGTATCAAGCACAAGTACTTCCCCATACCTGCTCCCATTTCTCCTTTTTTTCTTGTGTCTCCGTCTCATGTTTACAACTATACATGGGCATGCTGTTACCTTGTGTATGTATGTGTAGTAGTGCAGATGGGCCCCAGGCCTTGTGAATACTAGACAAGTACTCCAGTATAGAGCGGCACTGTTGTGGAGATGGCATCAGCATTTCCACGGATGGGCTCAGGTGCTCAAGCAGTCTTTTCCACCTCAGGCCCACTGGTTGCTGAGGATCTCGGGCTTACCACTGTGCCCCACTCTGAACTTTTATTAAAGACTGCTGTTGTAGAGCCGGGCGGTAGTGGCGCACGCCTTTAATCCTAGCGCTTGGGAGGCAGAGGCAGGCAGATTTCCGAGTTCGAGGCCAGCCTGGTCTACAGAGTGAGTACCAGGACAGCCGGGGCTACAGAGAGAAACCCCGTCTCGAAAAACCAAAAGACTGCTGTTGTAAGATTTATTTTTATGTGTATGAATGTTTTGCCTTCTTGTCTATATGTGTATCACTTGTACAAAGTGCTCCCAGAAGCCAGAAGAGGGCAGCAGGTATGGATGGTTCTGAGTCACTATATGTTGCTGGGAATTGAACCTAGGTCTTCTAGAAGAGTAGCCAGTGCTCCTAACTGCTCAAAGATACTGATCCATCTCTCCAGCCTTTGTTTGCTTGTTTTTTCAAGACGGAGCTTCTCTGTGTAGAGCTAGGTGGCGTGGAACCCATTCTGTAGACCTGACTGGCCTCAAACTCACAGAGATCCACCTGCTTCTGCCTCCTGAGTGCTGGGATTAAAGGTGTATGCCACCACCACCTGGCTTCCAGCCTTTATTTTTTTAATATGTTTTAAAAATATATTGTTTGTTTTTGAAGACAAGTCTCATTATGTAGCTTTGGCTGGTCCAGAACTCACTCTGTAGATCAGGATGGCCTTAAACTCATAGAGATCCTCCTGCCTCCTGAGTGCTGGGATTAAAGTTGTGTATCACACACAGCAGATTTATTTTTAATTATGTGTGAGTGTGTACAATGTCTTTGGAGTCCAGAAGAGGGCTTTAAATCCTGTGGAGTTGGAGTTACAACTGTGATCTGTCTGATGTGGGTGTTGGGAACTGAACCTAGGTCCTCTGCCAAGATCAGTAAGTGCTCTTAACTGCTGAGCCATCTCCCAGTCTGATCTTATATCTTTTTTTCACAACTGAACAAACACTATTTCTTAGAGTTCTTTCCATCATATCATGATATCCTACTTAGGTTTCTGTTGCTGGGATAAAATAATGACCAGAAACAATTTGAGAGAGCCCACCATCTAGGGAAGCCACAGAGGAACACTGCTACTGGCTTGATCTCTGTGTCTTCCTTAGCTTGCTTGCTTATCTAACCCAGGACCACGGGCTCAGGGGTGCCACTGCCCACTGTGGGCTGGGTCCTCCCATGTCTCAGCAGTCAAGAACATACCCCACAGGCCAGAGTGGGCAGGCTTTGTCTCGGTTCCCTCTTCCCAGGTGACTCTAGTTTGTGTGAACTTGATAGAAACTAACCAGCACAGTGTATTAGGAACCTTCTCCATAAAACCTTGTAGGGCTCATTTAGTTATGTTCCTCTGATCAGTGGCCAGGCTTTTCCATTGTTTTATTTTACAGTGTTGCTTGCAGTGGGTGGCCAGATGCATCCAGGTACTTTGTGTCTGTCAGTACAGTATAGGAGTGAGCTTCTTAGAACTGGGCTTGACAGAACATGGCAGATGCCCTGAACTGTGAGCCACAGTTATTGTGACCACAATTTTCAACTTTGAGGTCAGGCACACAGCCTGTGGACCCAGCGTATAAACCATGGGGCTAGAGCTTCCTTCTGTCCATACATTCCCCAGTGGCTTAGCAGGGTTTGCTGATCCTCACCTGTGCTCTCTGGATAGCCATCAAACCACTGAGATTCATGTGTGCCATTTCCACTCTTAGACAGCCTTTCTGGATGTGAGAAGGAAGAGGAACTCATTTACCTAGAGTCCTGTCAGCTTCTGCATCTATGTCAGTGTGTCGAAGCCCCTCTCTTCAGCCACTCATCTGTTTTGACTCATGGCAGAAATGAATACATAAACATCAATCTACAGAATCAATCTCTGCTTGCCTCCTATCTGTAGGTGTTTAGGGAGGTACTTTCCTGCCACAGAGCAAATAAACTCTGTTGGTTGATGTCATCTTGCCATGGCCAGAGTCTCTTTGATCAGATGCCCCATTGCTATCCACCGTCTTGCCAGCTCCCCTTGTGATGTGCAGCCAGAGACGGGAAGGCTTACTCCTCTCTGCTTCCTTGGCTTGCTGAATGAGCTTTACTGTGGGAGGATGTCCCAGTGGATGGTATCAGAGAGAAAGATTCGAAGTCTAGAGATGCACCTTCAGAGAGGTGTGATGTGCGTGCTTTCCTGTGCATATATGAGCCTATAGCAGGTGCACTGTTTTTGTTTTTCCCACTCGAAGTTCTTCTCTGAACCTTCCCTCCCTTTCCTTTCCTCTCTCCTGTCCTTTCTCTAGACATCTATCCTTTGTCCCAATTTCTGGGTCACCTGCCTCCACCTTTGTCATTCCTTGTTCCCATGTGTTTAGGCCCTTAATGGCTGTCAGGGTCTGGGTTCACTACAGATACCATGTGGTATAAAAAGGCAGTGCTCACCACACACGGAATGGGAAGCTGTCATTGTATAACAGTGGGGAACATTCGGGCATCCAATAAAGATGTTCTTGGTGGTCAGGGCTGTCCCAGCATGCCCTTCATTTGGGTCTGGAGTACTTAGACCTGCCTGAATCAGTTCCTGTAGCTTTCTCAGCCAGCAAAATAGATTTTGTCTTTTTTTTTTTTTTTTTTTTTTTTTTTTTTTTAATGTAGCAATGGCTATCATCGCTTGGTTTCCCTGAGTATAAACTGAGGATGAAGTAAGTGCTTACTGAAAGGGGGTTATATAGTGGGGGAAGGGTAGGGAAGCAGAGGGCCCCGAGTAGTTGGTTGTGTTCTCATTGGAACTGCAGAGAATTGCGTGGGGTTAGGGTGCTGGTCTTGTAGGGTGAAAGTCAGCTGCCGTGTTGGGCACTCTAGCCTGAGTCAGTCCAGTGGTGCTCAGGCTGAAGGATGGGGATAGAGGTCAAAGTCCTTGCTGGGTTCCACATTCCTGGTTCAGCTCAGCTAAGCCTGAAGCCCAGTTCTGGGGTAAATCAACCAAATTATCTTACTTTACATTCCAGAGAGACTCTGGGAAGGATTTGCGGAGGCAAGCAGGAGCTGCCCTGCTCAGCCCGGTTTTGGTTTTGGTGGTGTTGTGACCATGTGGTAGAACTGCTGCGCTGGTCATCAGGCCTTGGTAGATTATCTGTCTTCATGACTCTGGCAGGCTAGGAGAAGAGCCACACCTTAGTTGGGTCCAGCTGGGTCAGCCAAGATTCAGATAGGCAAGAAGAGCTGGTCTCTTCTAGAACTTCAGAAGAGCCCACTGGCTTTTAGCTGGCCTGTTCCCTTTGAGGCTGGCTTCTGAGGGAAAGCCAGGTAGACAGCTCCTGGAATCAGAAGCTAACGCTTAGAGCTCAGCCTGCTATGAGCTGGGCTGGAAAACCCTTAGAATAAGAATCATTTCAGTGGGCTGCATGCCCACTGAAATGATTACTGGGGCCCCTTGTGGTCCTATCCCGGATCACACAAGAGTCTGACCTGACCTCAGGCACATTTCAAACAGACCATGAAGGTGGGCCAGTAGGGTTAAGGCCTATGTATTGGGGAAGACAGGGCCTCCTGGGCAGTCTGGAGTGGCTGGAAGCCTTGCTTATCTTTGTGCAGCAGCCAGAGAGCTGTCTCCACATGTGCTCAGGTGAGAAACAGAAGCCAGTGTGTTTTCTAATTGAGAAGTGGTTGCTGTCCTTGGGTTGATTTCTATTCTATAGGACAAGGACATCAGGGTATCTTTCCTTTTGTCTAATGATGGTGGCAGGGGAGACAGCTCCTAATTCCTCTTCCTGAGGATACTAGGGTCCCCCTGACTTGATCAGAGTGCCACTCTGTGTAGCAGATATAGTGACTGGACTGAGCTGGCCTCCTGATGGCAGCAAGGCAGATGGCAGACTGCAAGGAGCTCAGTAAGCAGAGTCTGCCAAACCTTCATGCTACCCCTGTAGAGCCCAGGGAAGAAACCTGCCCAGCCCAGCCCAGCTCTGCTTTACTGTTAGCCTGCACAACCCTTTCCGAAAAGGCTAAGTAGGCCTTGAGATACCTCGTGTCCTCCTCTTCCCTAATTAGGTGGGGAAGAGTAAGGCAGAGCAACGCCCCTCTCCCCAATATGTTGTTGACTTTCAGTGTGCTGGGGGAAGAGGGTGGGTTCCACACAGGGCTCCCCTGGAACCTCGTCCCATGAGATGACCTTGATGTGTTTCCTTATTCGTATATACTCCTCAGGTGTGTGTTTCGGCCGGAAGGGGAGGTTCCCCTGAGAAAATATTGACAGAACTCCTGTCTCCTAGCTGCATAGAGATTGTCACCCTTGGACGCCGGAAACTGGAATCCCAGGACTGACCATACTCCCTGACCTTTGCTGCCATAGCTTGTTAGACCTAGTTGTGCTGACTGAAAAACCAGCCACAGGACTGAGGGCAGCCAGCATGGAAGAAGAGCAGAGGTTCCCAGGGGCTGCCAGGGGCTTGCTGCTGATTGGCCCTGCCCTCCATTGTCCTAGGCAGGGTGCCAGGAAGCTGAGACTTTGTTATCTGGGTAATTAGCTTCAGACCCTGGACTGAGGCCGGCCAGGTCTTAGGGCTACTTTCCACAGGCTGTGCACCCTGACCCCAAGAGGAAGGCGAGGCGCTGTGTACAGAAGCCCTGCCAGCTGAACACTTGAGGTGTCCGTCCTGCCTGGGGAACAACTGCAGGCATCCCCACTTACACACTTTCCTCCCCACCCCATGCCACCCTGCCCTCTCTGGCTGGGCTCTGCCCCTTAGGGCAGCTGGGCCTGGTCACAGTGTGGGGCCTCCCATCTCAGCCTTGCCAGGGACAGAGGGCACCAAGCCTTAGAAAGGGGATGCCCCCAAGGGTGCCAGTCCAGCCAACTGCCCCACCCTTCAGGTTTGTCCTGGCTCTCCAAACCCAAATCGTGGTGCCCCCAAACACCCTGTGGGCAGACATCCACCACCATGGCCGAGCACCTGGAGCTGCTGGCAGAGATGCCCATGGTAGGCAGGATGAGCACCCAGGAGCGGCTGAAGCATGCCCAGAAGCGACGTGCCCAGCAGGTAAAGATGTGGGCCCAGGCTGAGAAGGAAGCCCATGGCAAGAAGGGCCATGGGGAGCGAGCATGGAAGGAGGTGGCTGGCCTCGGGCCTCGGAAGCATGTCCGCTTCCCTCCCAGCATTGCCCTTCTGGAGGCTGCTGCCCGAAACGACTTGGAGGAAGGTGAGTCCCAGGGCAGAGCAAAGCAGGCACTCCCATCTGTCTGGGTGTGGCTCTGCCTTGAGTTGGCTCAGAACTAGGCCTAGAATTATCTCCAGCTCCTGGGCTCCAGCCACAGCTCTGATACTGAGAGTGAACTGTCCTTAATAGAGGGGGTGGGGGCAGGAGGTCCTTCTGTGAGGAAACTCAGGTTATGGGAGGACTGGACCACAGGTAGATACACTGGGGGTTGCAGAGTAGTCTAATACTTGAGCTGGTAGCCATCACTGCCTTTCAACAGCATGTCCCATGAATCCTTTCCCTTTATGCATGCCTTCCAAGCCCCATCCTTGGAGAGACAGACAGCGTTGTTCATTTCTGGTTAGAGATGGAGTGAGTGGGTGTTGGCCAGGCCCAGGCTCCTAGAGCACACATGGCCTGGCACTACTGCACACCCCCCAGGCCCTGCCTTTGTCTCTGACTGGAATCTGCCTAGTTCAAAGTCAAGTCTAACCTTAGTGGGCTCTCTTTCCTTCCCTGTCCCCCATGCTTGTAACTTCTGGGGCCTGAAGGAAGAGGCACCTGGGATCTCTTACGGACCCTTCCTGCCTTCCTCTTCTTGCAGTCCAACAGTTTCTTACCAGTGGGGTTAGCCCCAACCTGGCCAATGAGGATGGCTTGACTGCACTGCACCAGGTAAGCGCCTGCAGGAGTGGGCAGGGCTTGCCTGGCCTAGCTGGGGTCAGGGTATGGGGCTTAGGTTGCTTGTTTGCAGTGCTGCATTGATGACTTCCAAGAGATGGCCCAGCAGCTCCTGGAGGCTGGGGCTGATGTCAATGCTCGAGACAGTGAATGCTGGACACCTCTGCATGCTGCAGCTACCTGTGGCCATCTGCATCTGGTGGAACTCCTTATTTCACGGTAGGACCTGCTAGGTGTCCACATGATAGCTCAAGTGACCCATCTGGTCACTTCTTCTGTCCTTACCTCTTCTGTCAACCCTACCTGGGATCCCAGAGGGAAGAGTATGTTCACTGTGTTCTTTGGCCTGCCTGGCAGGCTAGACTTCCAGCTCTGGACCAAGGGCCTCTC
Organism: Mastomys coucha; assembly: GCF_008632895.1. Classification (NCBI taxonomy): domain Eukaryota; kingdom Metazoa; phylum Chordata; class Mammalia; order Rodentia; family Muridae; genus Mastomys; species Mastomys coucha. The sequence continues at coordinate 7,468,212 of NW_022196893.1, forward strand.
CATAGTCAAATGCTATGTGGTCAGTGTTGAGGATGGACTTGGTAAGGAGGGAAGCGGAACGAGGAGGCCAGCTGTGTCTAGGAGGAAGTGCCTGGGTACAAACGAGGCCTCTACCCCTGAGGTAGAGCAGAGGAGGCAAGTGGGCTCATAGATTCAGGGACTTCTCCATTGGTCAGGTATAGAAGCTTGGTCATCCTTGTGTGGACAGATGAGTGTCACACACAGCTTCCTTGGTGATGGATCAGGGGTATGTAGCTAGCAGGTCCCTGGGGCTCCTTTTGAAGCTGGTATTGAACTGCAGGCATCCTTTTGGGTCTGTTCTTCCACCATGCATAGGCATGCTTCTGTGTTCTGGGTGCCCCAGAGCCCTTGCACATCTGCAAGTGCCTCTGCTATATTTAAGGGGGTAGATGGGTGTTGTAAACCTGAAGCCTGGATGGATAAAGACAACAGGTTGGATAGAGATTGCTAAGTCTAGCTTGAAGATGGGGTCTGGGAGGGGATAGTAGTCAGACCCAGGCCAGCTTTTCTTGAAGAAGTTTGGGCTTTGTTTTCCTCCTTCCTGCCTTCCTGTCCTTCCCAAGGACAGTGCTGGGCTGAGGCCTCCACTGAGGGGAGAGCTGCTGCAGGGGACTGAGGCCTCCGCTGAGGGGAGAGCTGCTGCAGGGGACTGAGGCCTCTGCTGAGGGGACTGAGGAGCTGCTGTGGTGCTGAGGCCTCCGCTGAGGGGACTGAGGAGCTGCTGCAGGGGACTGAGGCCTCCGCTGAGGGGAGAGCTGCTGCAGGGGACTGAGGCCTCCGCTGAGGGGACTGAGGAGCTGCTGTGGTGCTGAGGCCTCCGCTGAGGGGACTGAGGAGCTGCTGCAGGGGACTGAGGCGCTGCTGTGGTGCTGAGGCTGGTGCTCTCTCTCCTTGCAGTGGTGCAGATCTCCTTGCAGTCAACACTGATGGGAATATGCCCTACGACCTGTGTGAGGATGAGCAGACGCTGGATTGCCTTGAGACTGCCATGGCCAACCGTGGTGAGTGTGCTGTGCCTGCCTAAGGGGTGGCGCCCTAGGTCACGCCTTCTCTGAGCCAGCTTGCCTCTCAGGTATCACCCAGGACGGCATTGAGGAGGCCCGGGCAGTGCCAGAGCTGTGCATGCTCAACGACCTCCAGAACCTCCTGCATGCTGGGGCCAACCTCAATGACCCTTTGGATCATGGGGCTACTCTGGTGAGAACTCAGGCACTTGGGGGTGTTTGTCCTGGGGCAGGTACTTGGAAGGGGTTCAGGGATTCAGGGCTGAGTGGTCTGCCTTCAGCTGCACATCGCTGCTGCTAATGGGTTCAGTGAGGTGGCTACCCTGCTACTGGAGCAAGGAGCCAGCCTGAGCGCTAAGGACCATGATGGCTGGGAGCCTCTGCATGCTGCAGCTTACTGGGGCCAGGTGAGTGTGCTCAGGAGCAGGGAGAGGGTAGGTTCCTAGCTCTCGCTAGAGCCCTCAGCCAAGCAGCTACTGCTGGCTGCCTGCAGGTACACCTGGTAGAATTGCTTGTGGCACATGGGGCTGATCTGAATGGAAAATCTCTGGTGGACGAGACACCCCTCGGTGAGTGTGGGGTTGCCTACATCTGGTGGAAGGGAGTGGCCATGAACATGCCCATGACACCTCTGTCCATCTCTCCTCAGATGTATGCGGTGACGAGGAGGTAAGAGCCAAACTGCTGGAGCTCAAGCACAAGCAAGATGCACTCCTGCGGGCCCAGGGCCGCCAGCGCTCCCTGCTGCGCCGCCGTACCTCTAGTGCAGGCAGCCGTGGGTAAGCCTCCTGCTGTGGTCACTGTCCACTTGCTGAGACCTAGGCTTTGTCCCCATGGACATCAGCTGGTGGTGGAGCCTCAGTATGATCTGTGGGAATTGGTTGTGAGACAGATGGTGATGTCTCAACTTTCTCCCCCACCCCAGGAAGGTGGTGAGACGAGTGAGCCTGACACATCGCACCAACTTGTATCGCAAGGAGCATGCCCAAGAGGCCATTGTGTGGCAACAGCCTCCACTCACCAGTCCAGAACCTCTAGAGGATGAGGACAGGCAGACAGATGCCGAGCTCCGACTGCAGCCCCCAGAGGTGAGCATGCAGCCTCTGTACTTTCTCACATTTGGAGCAGTCTTGGTGTGTGATCTGATTATTTAGTGCCTAGTCCTCTATCCTCACTAGCCCCCTGTGGAGGTGGTAGGCCCAGTGATCTCGTGCTTCTAGATGGGCTAGTGCCATTCAGGTGTGTGCTGCTCACCCCCCAACTCTCATGTCTGTCTGTCTACTACCACTTCACACAAACTTGAAGCCCAAGGCTGGTGTGGGTGAAAACAAGCGCCCTCTGATGGCTCTGGGGTCCTGGCTCTGTCCACAGGACGACAGCCCTGAGGTGACCAGACCACACAATGGCCAAGTAGGGGCGCCCCCAGGGAGACACCTGTACTCCAAGCGTCTAGATCGGAGTGTCTCCTACCATCTGAGTCCTGAGGAGAGCAGTGCCCCTGATGCCCTCGTCCGGGACAAGGCCCACCACACACTGGCAGAACTTAAACGCCAGCGAGCAGCAGCAAAGCTTCAGCGACCTGCCCCTGAAGGGCCTGAGACCTTTGAACCTGGCCTGTCTGTTGACACTGAGACCTCCCAGGCTGACTGTGGCTTTAGCACAAGTGGGGACCCACCCTTACTCAAGCTCACGGCTCCCTCAGAGGAGGCGTCTGTGGAGAAGAGGCCATGCTGTTCGCTCATGTGAAATGTAACTCCTCAGTGTGGCAGGGTTCAACCCCATGCCCAGCCAGAGGCTTCCTCAGGATCTCTGGCCTGGTGACCCACTTCAGCACATACCCCAGTGCTGTAGGGGAGCCGGCCCAGAGCTCCATCCCCCTCCCAGCCCAGGACACTGGTCACCTTGCTCAGGGATGGACTATGCAGAGCTCTACCTATGGGCCTCAGGCCACAGACTGCTTATTTTGTGACTGTTGATAAAGGCTGTTTGCCACTGAGCCTTCCCATGTGTCTCACTGGTTAGGAGCCACCCATGCCCAGGAGCGCCCACACCTGTAGACGGGTGCATGCTGGGGCTTGAGGGAAGCTCGAGGCCATAGGCAAGGTGCCCAGCTTTAACCTCCACCTCTCCTAGCTGGTTCAGCTTCTTGGAGGCTCCTCTGTAACCCTTTGCTTTCCTGAAAGCAGTAGGACACTTTGGAAAAATCTATTCATGGATGATGGAGTAGGTGACCATGCAGAGGGGGACAGGGACCCTGGCTGGAAGGGATACAGTGTTTCCCACAGTACCGGGGCAGGGCCAGCAGCGTGAAACAGGCTCACATTGGTTAGGTGCCTTCCAGGGTCATGGTCTCAGTTTCTGGCATGAAGCCCTGATCCTGGGGCATGTCTGCCAGCTTCCGCCTGTGCTGGTATAGGTGACAAGCAATTGGCCACTCGGCCTGTGCTGGCTAGGGACAATGTATCAGAGTGAGAGGGGCCCTTTAGGGGCCTCAAGCTAGAGGGAAGAAGGCAATTCTAGATCATGGCCATTGCATTTGTCTTTGCATGGCCATCTCTACCAGGTCACATGGGCACTGACCTGGTCAGCCTGGTATCCATCCTCAGGGTCTGTCCTTCCTCTAGCACCTGTGGTTGGAGGGTTAGTGTCCTTGGAAGGGCTGGGGGGGGGGGGGGGGTTGGTGGTGACTGCTGGTTAAATTTAGAGTAGGGCTGTGCCGCTGCCTGAAGTCCACCTGCTACCACTGCTACTTGGGCCCTGCTGGTAAGAGGCAGGAAGTGGCAGGTTCTGCCAGGGCCAAGCCTATATTAATCTGTGCTGTGTCCTGAGGGTCAGAGAAAGGCCACTGAGCTGGGAGGCTACTGTGGCATCAGAGCCAAGAGATCAGAGGTGAGTGTGTCCCCATCCCAGGGCCTCCTGTGGTATCTCTTCCAGCCTCCAGGGTCAGAAGGATCAAGGCTCACCTCATGCCTTCCTAGCTGCCTGCTGCCCAGCTTAGAAGTCACTCTCCCCAGCCCTTAGCCTGAGCCATAGATAGGTCCAAGGGCTTAGAGGACCAGGGCTGAGCAAGTCTATAAGCTTTCTGGAAGGCAGTGGGAGTGGGGTACTGTGGGCCTATCAGAGCCCACTTCCTGTTCTCTCTACCAATCAGAAGCAGCAGGGAAGGGGACTTAGTTACCCTTGGCCTGGGTTGTGGGCCTAAGGGCACCCTCAGGCTGATGTGTATTGAAAGGGCATGAGGGCAGTCCAGGGTGAGGTGTGTCCAGAACTAGCTGTCCCCGTCTCCAGTCTCTTCCCTTCCCCCTAAACCTTTGCAGTGGCTCATCAGGGACCAAGGTCCAACCATAGCACTCTTTCAGTCCCCATGGAACCTAGAGACCGAACATCTTTCTCCCTTCCCCCAGTGTTCCCCAGATTCCTAAGGCCTGGCTTAGTTACCTAGGAGACAAGTCCACTTGCTTAAGTAAAGATGGGGTGTGTATCAGGCCTGAGAGGACTAGGCCTCAGCTGGGCCTTGCTGGGGTGAATCTCCAGTAGTCCCTGTTCTGTTCTTAATAGGCCCAGATGCTGAGTGCTCTGTTCTCCCAGTTTCCAGTGTGTCAAATGTCGAACCATCCGTCTGTCCCTACTCCCCAAGTGGGTCTCCTGCTCCCTCATAGGGACACTAGGCGGCACTGGGCCTCGCCCCAAGCCCCGCCTGCTGCCTTACCAACTCCCTCTGGCTCCCTAGGGCAGATCTGTGCCCAGACTGGTGGGGCGGGGCTCAGGGTGCTCCAGTTCCTTCAGCCTTTTCTGCCCCTTTCAGTAGGGCCAGAAGGCTGCAGTGGAGAGGGTGGTGTCTTACCTCACGCAGACTTCCCCATTTCCAGCCCTGATTCCCCACTGGACCCTTCTTCCTGAGCCAGCATTCTGCCTGGTTTGAGCAGTCATGGCCTCACCAGTGAATGGTCAAAGCCAGGCTTCACAGAATGGGCTGAAGCGGAAGGTGCTAACTCTGGATACTATGAACCCATGTGTAAGGAGGGTGGAGTATGCAGTTCGAGGACCCATAGTGCAGCGTGCCTTGGAGCTGGAGCAGGAGCTGCGTCAGGTATTGCCTTGGGCCACTTACTGCCCTTCTACTAAACTTGGGTTGCTGAGTTAGTCCCCAGCCTAGTGGAATGTAGGACAAAGGCAGTAGGGTGGTTGTGTTCGATCTCCCTGCCTGCTTCCTTTTTCTCAGGGTGTGAAGAAGCCTTTTACTGAAGTCATCCGTGCCAATATTGGGGATGCACAAGCCATGGGGCAGAGACCCATCACCTTCTTCCGCCAGGTTAGGCTGCTTACTGCTTTTGTGGTTCCTCCTCCTTCCCCCAGCTGCTCTGGACTCAGTACTTGGTTCTTCCAGGTCCTGGCCCTCTGTGTCTACCCCAATCTTCTGAGCAGTCCCGACTTCCCAGAGGATGCCAAGAGAAGGGCAGAACGCATCTTGCAGGCATGTGGGGGCCACAGCCTGGGTGAGTGCCAGCTCTAGGTGGAGTCTAAGCCTTAAGGAGAGGCAGGGAGGGATGAGGTTACAGGACTTGGCCCACCTTACTAGCTTGTCCCCTTTCAGGTGCCTATAGCATTAGCTCTGGAATCCAGCCGATCCGGGAGGATGTGGCGCAATACATTGAGAGGAGAGACGGAGGCATCCCTGCAGACCCGAACAACATATTTCTGTCCACGGGGGCCAGCGATGCCATCGTGGTAGGGTAGACCAGGCCTGGGCAGGGCAGGGCAGAGTAGCACTATGTGTGAGGCTAGATGGGGCTGAGTCTGGTGCAGCAGCGTTTGTACAGGGCGGCGGTGGGGGCGGGGTGGGGTGTACAACCCTGGCTGCACTAACGCTGGGCTCCCTATCCTGCCTACAGACAGTGCTCAAGCTGCTGGTAGCTGGCGAGGGCCGTGCACGAACGGGTGTACTCATTCCCATTCCTCAGTACCCACTGTACTCAGCTGCGCTGGCTGAGCTAGACGCTGTGCAAGTAGACTACTACCTGGACGAAGAGCGCGCCTGGGCTCTGGACATCGCAGAGCTGCGGCGCGCTCTGTGCCAGGCACGTGACCGGTGCTGCCCTCGCGTATTGTGCGTCATCAACCCCGGCAACCCCACTGGTAAACCTATCTGCTCCGCCCCCTGTGGTTTCACTCTTCCCCGCTAGCTCCGCCTCACAGTGCTCCTCCTGTCAGCCCCGCCTCTTCCTCCAGAACCTGCCCTTGCTCTCCTACCCAAAGTGCGCCTGGCCTGAGCACAATTGGGCTTGGTTCTCTGTTGCCCGTGGCTGACCTTCCAGTCAGTGTTGCATCTTCACACTCCAGGGCAGGTGCAGACCCGTGAGTGCATCGAGGCCGTAATCCGCTTTGCTTTCAAAGAGGGACTCTTCCTGATGGCTGATGAGGTACACACAGGGGCACACATAGCGGTGAGCAGTAGCTCAGCCCCCAGCCTGAATGACACTGCCACCCCTACAGGTATACCAGGACAATGTATATGCTGAGGGCTCTCAGTTCCATTCATTCAAGAAGGTGCTCATGGAGATGGGGCCACCATATGCCACGCAGCAGGAGCTTGCTTCTTTCCACTCAGTCTCTAAGGGCTACATGGGCGAGTGCGTACAGGCACAGGTGGTGGTGGTGGTGGTGGTGGTGAGGGTGGGAGGGGTGGAGGACTCTTAATCACTGCCAGGGCGCAGCACCCTCTTCCCAGACCAGCCTCAACTCACTCTCCCCTGGGCAGGTGCGGGTTTCGTGGTGGCTATGTGGAAGTGGTGAACATGGATTCCGAGGTGCAGAAACAAATGGGGAAACTGATGAGCGTGCGGCTGTGTCCACCAGTGCCGGGCCAGGCCTTGATGGACATGGTGGTCAGTCCACCAACACCCTCCGATCCGTCCTTCAAGCAGTTTCAAGCAGTGAGCAGACCAGGCCAGGCCAAAGATATCTGGTGACCCAGCTTTGGGTGGGACTATAGAGGGACACATTGATCCATAATTACCTCCTGTGACTGCAGGAGAGGCAGGAGGTGCTGGCTGAATTGGCAGCCAAGGCTAAACTCACAGAGCAGGTCTTCAACGAGGCTCCCGGGATCCGCTGCAACCCAGTGCAAGGCGCCATGTATTCCTTCCCTCGAGTGCAGCTGCCCTTGAAAGCTGTGCAGCGCGCTCAGGTGGGGAATGCTCAGGTGGGCCATGTGGGGGCTGAGCAAGGTGTGTGCCTGGGTTCCAGGCTGTGACCTGACCACCCTACTGACCCTCAGGAACTGGGCCTGGCCCCTGACATGTTCTTCTGCCTGTGCCTCCTGGAAGAGACTGGCATCTGTGTGGTACCTGGGAGTGGCTTTGGACAGCAGGAGGGCACCTATCATTTCCGGTGAGACCTGGGATGTGTTGACCCTGCCACTAACGAGCCCGTGCTCCACACTGACCATTTGTCCTTTCCAGGATGACCATTCTGCCCCCCATGGAGAAACTGCGGCTGCTGCTGGAGAAACTGAGGCACTTCCATGCAAAATTCACTCATGAGTACTCTTGAAGCCACTGCTGGGGCCACACTGGATGCTCTCTGACTCGGCAAACTGAGGGTCCTTGGGAGCCCTCAGTATTTCTGATTTCGCCTAGGGTCTGGGTACTTGCCCTGCAGGTCCCTAATAAAGCTGGGTGTCAGCCTGATTTGAAGTGGCTGCCTGGGTGACCCCAGTTTTTGACTTACCTGATTGGCTTTGTGTAGACCCACGGACTCCACATAAGGGACACTGGAAACTGCGTCTAGAGGAGTTCTTAAGGACAGATCCTAGGGAAGGAAGGGCCCTCCAGATTGTCATTCATCCATTGGGCTTGAGACAGGTGCATCTGTGTGCTAGGTCTTCATTATGGTCTTCAGTGGGGGGCATGTGATGATTGGGTAAATAAAACCAACTAGCATAGTAGTAAAGAGTGTGAAGGCAGATGTGGAACCCTTTTAGGGCCACTCCAGAACCACTGGGAAGGGATGAGGTTTCAGGGAATTGCAGGGGAAAGAGATCTTAGAGGTTACATCAGAAACAATAATCTTTCTCTGGGACACACACAGCAATGTGTCCCTAGTTCTGGCACTTCCTGTGCCAGCCACAGGACGAAGTTATTCAGCTCTTACAACCAAGTTAGGACTGACAGCAAGGGCTTGGGCATAGCAGAGCAGGGGAGGTTCTTTTGCAAAGCACATTTAGGAACCCTTGGGGCAGATGTGTGCTAATGGAGGGACACATCCTGGAGTGGGAGGCTCAGGAAGGGATGAGCCCCTGTGCACAGTAGACACTGCTGGGATTCACTTGTTTGGTCTTCAGTACTCCTCTGAAGTAGGCAAAGCAGTCCTCCCTCCCCTAAGTCTTATGGTACTAGGGATTGAATTTAGGACCACTGAACTCTATCCTGCCTGCCACTCTTTTTCAATTTTAAGACATGGTCTTGCTAAGGTATTCAGGTCAACCTAAACTCATTCTTGCCTCAGCCTGAATAGCGAAATTATAGGGGTTTACAAACATGCCCCAAAGTAGAACCCACTTTCTAGATATGAGACTATCTGAAAGTGACAGGGTAGCCCCTCAATGGAAGCAAGGCAGTGCCAGGGTGCTAGGACTTGGACAGTGTCCAAACAAAAGCAGTACCATCCAATTATCTTCTATGGGGTCAATTCATAACCCCAGGTCTCATTTAGCAGGCTTACTGTGGACTTGGGAGGGCACAACTCTGAAATGGGGGAGACTGAGCATGAGCCTTCCCTGCAGGGTCAGAATTACTACCTCCATGAATACTGCAAAGGAAGGTGGTATCATGGGCAACAGCTGACTAGGTCTGCCCTTTCCCACAAAACTCCTGCTTCTGTGGTCATTGACCCGGGGGGGGGGGGCAGCTCTGAAGCCACAGTCTCAGCAAGATATGGGGAGCAATGCATTGTGGGGCAAAGTATTGACTCCTCCGTGAGCTGAGTATTAGCAATGCTTCAGGAGTTGGGCATGGTGGCACATGCCTTTAATCCCAGTACTTGGGAGACAGGCAGAAAGATCTTGAGTTTGAGGTCAGCCTGGTCTTCAAAGTAAGTTCCAGGATAGCCAGAGCTACAAAGAGACCCTGTCCATCTATCACTCCCCCCGCCCCCAAACAAAACAAAACAACACCTAAAAAGAAAAGAAAGAGATGCTTCTTCTGGAACGAGTCTGGTAACCATTGAGCAGACAGGAAGACGCCTGCCTGCTGGGAATACGAGCAGCAGGCTGTCCAGGTTTGGCACCAGGGGCGCCAGAGCAGATGTTCCGGATCTGCGAAGGTATCTGTAACCTGCTTGATATTAGGCGCTCGGGTTTTAAGCCAATTGAGGACTAACGGGGAATTGACCCCGCCCCCAGCCCAGGTTGCCCCGCCTCTCCCCTGGCCTGACCCCTGCGCAAAGCACGCTGGTATTTATGGGCTGTGCAACACCGCAGGCCCACCATGCGATAGGACCTATCTGTCGCTCCGCATTTTTCTCGCAGCTTCCGTACTTCCGGGATATCTGGGCCCCAGTGTGCGTGTCAGGATTCCAGCCTGATTGTCCCCGGCTCTATGTAGGAGGACCAGATCCTAACCGTTCATCCTGAGCCATCCGATCCCACCACGAACTGGCCATGCATGGGAAGTTGCTGCCGCTGGCCGGCCTCTACCTTGTGCAGGGTCTGCCGTATGGACTACAGTCCAGCTTGCTTCCCATTTTACTGCGGGCCCGTGGCCTCTCCCTAACGCGCGTGGGTCTGACCAAGGGATTGTATGCTCCCTGGCTGTTAAAGCTGGCGTGGGCACCGCTGGTGGACAGGCGGGGCACCCCGCGGGTCTGGTTAACACTCAGCACAGTGTCCCTGGGCCTGGTGTGTGGACTGCTGGCTGTGTTGCCTCCTCCGCAAGATGGCCAGACAGGGCTACCCAACATCGTGATGGGGCTGCTACTGCTGCTGAATCTGGGTGCAGCAGTGCAGGATGTGGCTCTGGACACACTCGCTGTGCAACTCCTAGAGCCAAAGGAGTTGGGACCTGGGAACACTGTCCAGGTGGTCGCTTACAAGCTGGGGTCAGCACTGGCGGGGGGTGGACTGTTGGTCCTGTTCCCCACCCTCTCTTGGCCACTGCTCTTTTTGCTCCTAGCTACCACCTACTGGCTGGCTGCTGCCTTAGCCTGGGCTGCACCAGCCTTGGGAAGGCTGCCTTGGCCTCAGGCCTCTGAGCATACACCTCACACCTCCTATCTTCTACAAGATTTGCTGGCTGTGCCTGGGACCCTCTGGACAGCAGGCTTTGTGCTCACCTACAAGCTGGGTGAGTGAGGCCTGGAGTTAGGTAACATCAAGCTTGGAGCCCTAACTCCATGTTGGTCCCTAGGGCCCTGAAACCCACTTAGGGACTGCCCTATTCTGGAGTCTCAGCCCAGACAGAGCTCTGTAGCATGGTTTTGTCTCACCTCTGAACTTCTCTCAGCTCCAGCCAATGCCCAGTCCTTTCTCTTCTAACATCTGGGGCCCGTGAAGTGAAGGGGACCAGGGGCCTGACTGGTTGGAGTACTGAGGCTCCTGGAAGAAAGAATGGGGCCATCCTTGCTTACGGTCTCCTGTAGGTGAGCAGGGTGCTGGCAGCCTGTTTCCACTTCTCCTGCTGGACCATGGTGCTTCTGCCTCAGACTTGGGGCTATGGAGTGGCTTGGGTGCTGTGACCTGCTCCATTGTTGGCTCCTCCTTGGGCGGGGCTCTACTGGCCAGGCACTGGTAAGCACTCCCCAATCCTAGCCTGATGATCCTCAACTCTACCCGTGTCCCAGGCAATCTTACCATAGTGTCTCTCGATTCCTGCCCTAGGCAGCCACTAACCCTGTTGAGGTCAGTGCTGCAGCTTCGCCTTGGGGGTCTGGCCTGCCAGACTGTTCTGCTCTTCCACCTCAACAGCCCAGGGGCCAGTCTAGATGCTGGCACAGTCACGAGAGGTGAGAGGTTAGTCTTGAGGATATTGGGAGGGGCAGAAACTTGGGGTCCCACTGACCTTTCTTTGTTCTTCCAGGGGCAGCTTTGCTGAGCCTATGTCTACAGCAATTTCTGGGGGGTGTGGTCACCACTGCCACATTCACTGTGATGATGCACTGTAGCCAGTTGGCACCCAGAGCCCTGCAGGTAAGAGGGCTGGGTAGGGATGCCCAGGGAGTGTAGGTGTAGGGAGTCACTAGGCCCTGATCTGCATTATCATTCCCAGGCCACACATTACAGCTTCCTGGCCACCCTGGAACTGTTGGGCAAGCTGCTACCGGGTACCCTGGCTGGAGTGCTGGCTGACGGCCTGGGCCCACATCTCTGCTTCGCTGCCTTCCTTGTACTCTCAGCCCTGCCTGTTCTGGATCTCCGCTTGGCACCCAGTAACCTGACCTGAGCTGGATGTTAGTCAGGGCTGTCCAAAAAGCCAATAAAGCTATGTATGGCCTGGATGTCTAGGACCCAGGAAATGCAGCTGTCCTCAAACTGAGGGCTGTGTCACCAGAAAGCACATAAAATTACTGGATGCCTTTTAATCTGCATTTTGGATCTTCTTATCCCCTCCCTGCAGCCAGCAGGTTTTGCCTGACAAGTCAGCGATGGCCACATCACTGCCTTGGTTTGCCTGGCACCCTCTGACCCTCCCTTGTAAGGTGGTCATCGGCCTCTGAGCAGGAGCTCTTCTGTAGCCAGGTGCATCAGGGCACGGAAGTCCAGGTGTAGATACTTTCTCCAGAAGCGCCGGTCTAGCCCATACACCTGGGCTGGGTAGCATGGGCTTGCTAGGGGGAGCAGAAACACAAGCCTGAGGACTCAGCTGGCTCCAGTGCCCAAGCCCTCCTGACGTCAGGCGACCCCATAGCCCTCACCAATGCCATGGAAGATGCGGGCCACAGCCCTTCCTGAAAACCTTTCTTCTGGCCTCAGGGACAGGAGCTGGCGGATATCACGGCGAATTTGGTCCTCCCAATCCTGAAGCTGTGGGAGGACAGCATGTCACATAAAACCACACCCCGAGCAAGCCAAGGAAACCTTGGGCCAAGCAGGGATTGGACCGTGGGCTCAGAGTTGAATGGGGGCATGTCACTGTCCCAGGCTTTAGGAACTGTCCTCAGAGGTGCGGCACTTACCTGGATCTGCCCAGGTTCTAGACCCTGAGTATCCTTCACAATCTCCTCCTCCTCTTCCTCAAAGTAGTAGCTGACCAGGGTTTTCACCTGATTGCTGTGCTCCTCATCTGACTGCTCTAAACAGGGTCCACAACTGGGAAAGGCCACACTGGGGATGAGACAAACCTGTCAAGAGTTGCCCATGGGGTCATAGTGGATGCCCTAGGCCCTGCCTACCTCCTTCCCACCTTCGAAAGGCCTTGGACATTTGGTGTAGGTGGGCCAGGGCCTTGTGTTCACGAGCCTGCACACGGTTGTAGAGGAAGTCACAGATCTGGTCCTTTTCTTCATCTGTCAGGTCCCCGCGACTGTGCAGGTGAAAGGCCAACTCACTGAACTCCACAAGCACTCCAGTGCCCTGCGCTGCGCCTGTTGGCAAGCGCGTCAGTCGGAGGTGAACAGCTGGCTAGCACGACCCAGCCTGGGCTAGTGGTGGGCATACCTTTCTTTGGCTCTGGGTCCCACTTCAGCTGGTGGAGAGCCTGCCGTACAGAGGCCAACTCCCAGCCCATTGAGTCTGCCAGTTCCACCACGTCAAACTCGAAGGAGCTCTTGCCCTGACTTGTGTCTTTAGGTGGCCGCTTGGCCCAGCACACAGCCAGAGGGGGACACCTGTGCCCAAGGAACAAAGGAGCATGTGGCCAGCAGCCCTGATTCTTTATCTCTATCCTCACCCTGGGGTGAGATATGCTTACCTGTGGGCCAGAGCTTGTAGCTGGGCATGGCCCCCAGGGCAGTGCAGATGGCAGTGGGCATAGGTACACGGCAGCAGCTCCAACCAGTGCCGAGGGTGTAGTTCCAAATAGCACAGCAGAGTCTCAATGGCTAGAGGCAGAGAAAGGCTCAGGAGAGGTGGCAACAGCCTCTCCTTGTAACCCGTATCCTGCCCCTCCTGGCTCCTTACCCTCCTCTGTCATGTCCAGAGCCTGTACTGTAGACTGCACTGGGAGTGCCCGCTTATGGCCCGGGCAGGCCTGTCCCAGTATAGGGTATGTTTGCTGGCCACTGTGCTCTTCGACTTCCTGAAGTGGGGATCTGGGCATAGGCCTCTGGCTGCACGTGCAGGGTGGGAACACGCGATGCACCAGCTTCTTCACGGCCAGGAAGTCAGTGCTGTCAGCGTGGGCATGTCTGCGCAGTTCCCAGAGGTCTTCACTCTGCATTGGGACAGTCATATGCACAGAGCTATCACACTTGGGCCCAGAGTGGCAGCTGACAGGAAACAAGAGAGCAGCTGGGGCTGAAGTGGCATAAGAATAGTAGAACCCCTGGGTCTGGGGAGATGGGGTTGCCAACCTGGGGGTGCATGAACAGGTGGCAATGGGCAGGCTTCCCGTCACGTCCTGCACGGCCGATAGCTTGCACGTAGCTCTCAAAGCTTGGAGGCAGTCCCAGGTGCACCACAGCCCGCACATCTGGACGGTCCAGTCCCATCCCAAATGCCACTGTGGCCACTACAATCCGCAGGTGGCCCCGCATGAAGGCCTGTTGTACTCGTCTCCGTTCCTGGCTGCACATGCCTGCATGGTATGCTTCAGCTAGAGCCTCGGGGCCACAACCTGCAGAGAAGGTATACGAACAATTGACGAGATCATAGCAGGCACGCAGAGGAAAGGGTCCCTAGGTGGCAAACCTTGCATGTGCCTACCTCTCGGCCTTGAATCTCTCACCATGGATAGGCAGGTGCGGAGGAGTGCAGCCACCCGTTCTGTATCCTTTCGTCGAGTGCAGTAAATGATAATTGAATCCAGGGTACGAAAACGGTCACCTTGCAGCAATGTCACCAGAGCCTAGTAATGAGGAATGATTAACATGGCAGCTTGGGGGCTTCTGACGGGGTCCCTGGTATGTACATACGTACCTGGTCTAAGTCTCTATCCATGGACACGGAGAGGTACAGATTGGCAGGGATGCTGGCTAACCCACTGAGCTCAAGCTTTCCAGCTATGCCAAGGTGCTGGGCCACATCACAAGCAGTGCTTCGCGTAGCTGTGGCTGTGAGACCCAAGAAGCAGCGCACACCCATATGCTCCCGAAGTACCTGAACCAGGGATAGTGCTCAACCACTTAGCTCACCTGGGCCCAGTCCGCCTCCACCCTGACCCAGACAAAAGCTCACTTTGCAAACACGGAGGTAACAGGGCCGGAAATTATGTGACCACTGAGAGAGACAGTGGACCTCATCAATGCAGGCGAAGGCAATTGGAGGTAGCTGCGCGGCCTGGGGGAGGCTGGCAGGACCCTTAGTCCCGCACCCCACCAAGGTCTCTGGGGACACAATCAGCACATGCACCTGAGCTGCCTGTACCTGCAGGGAAGAAAGAGAGTTATAGACACTGTGTCAATGGGTGCCCACTTCCCCCCCCCCCCCCCCCCCCCCCCCCCCCCCCCCCCCCCCATCCATAGGGGCCCTCCTGACCTTCTTCAAGACAGATTCTCGTTGTTTCTTGGTCATACCTGAGTGGAGGCAGGCTGCCTTCAGACATAAAGGCAGACCGGACACCTGTAAATACAAAGCTGTCAGAGTCCAACACAACCTAACCTCTTCCCCCTGAATTCTCTCAGATACTTAGCCCTCCTGAAACAAATGCATCTGACACTGGGTCCTGGGAGAAAAGGCAGAGGTAAGGAACTAGATGGAGAACACTGGGCATTAGGCTGTGTCACCCTCAGAAAGAGGTCAGCTGGTGTGTTTAAGGAACTAGAAGCACGTAGGGATATGAGAGCTATCAGCTTCAGACTTTCCAGGTACTGACAGCCTGTCCGTATACCTGGTCATCCATGAGTGACAGGAGAGGAGAGACCACCAATGTGAGGCAGGGGCTTCGCTGGGCATAGAGCAGTGCAGGAAGCTGGTAGCACAGAGACTTTCCAGCACCCGTGGGCAACACTAACAGAGTGGAGATGCCTGGATAGGACAAGAGGCTGTTATGAGGCTCAATTGGTTAGACACAGCCTGGCGCAGTTCCTAGGCAGCCATACTCACCAGAAAGAATCCGCATGATTGCATGCTCCTGCCCAGGGCGGAAGGCTTGGTGGCCGAGCTGCTCTAGGGCCTGGAATACCTCAGCAGGGGTTTCTGTGGACACAAGTTATAGTGGTTTGAATGAGAATGGACCCTCACAAGCTCATGTTCCCATGCTTAGTTCCCACTAGGTGAACTGTCTGGGAAGGATGAGGAGGTATGTCCTTGTTAGATGAAGTGTGTCACTAGGAGTGGGCTTTGAGGTTTCAAAAGCCCGGGCCAGGTCCAGTGTCTCTCTGCTTGCTGCCTACGGATCAGGATGAACAGGTCTCATCTACTTCTCCAGCACCATGCCTACCTTTCGACTTCCCACAATGATGATAACAGACTAAGATACTGAAACAGTAAGCAAGTCCTAACTAAATGCTTTCTTTTATAAGAGTTGCTGTGGTTGCGGGGACAGTGGTGGCTCACACCTTTAAACCCTGCACTTGGGAGGCAAAGACAGGCAGATCTCTATGAGTTTGAAGCCAGCCTGGTCTATAAATTCCAGGCAGCCAGGGCTACACAGAGAAACTCTGTCTCAAAAAAAACCCAACAATCAAAAAGAGTTGCCTTGGTCATGGTGTCTCCCCAGAGCAACAGAACAGTACTACAATGTGTTGATAAAGTGTCTGGACCATTAAGTTTCACTTACCTGCTACCTGTCCCAAGGGCCCTGGTGGGTAGAGGGGTGACACTGGGGTATGGCAGCGAAGCACCCGTAGCTCTGGCCCAGCAGATTCTGCTTCCTCACCTGTTTAGACAGGCAAGAGATGGGGATGTGGAGGCCCCAGAACAGACAGAGACCATCCTGGCATAATGGCCACAAGTCACATCACCCATTCCCCCTCACTCACCAGAGTGGTGACAGGAAGTGGTGCCTGTCCTCTGTGCTCCTTCCTCCAAGGTGGAAGTGGGCTTTTTGTCATCCCTGTCACCTTCCTCTTGGATGGTCAGGGTGGAGCCTGGACCAGAGTTAAGAGCTGCTGGAGCCTTTCATCTGTGTACGTGATTCCCTAGCACCCGTGATGGTTAAATGACCCAATACTTAAAGCAGAGAGAGGCTTACCTGGCTGGGAACACTGGGATGCCCAGTGACCAAACTGCCCACACCGGAAACAAGTATCCTTCACTGTGGCCCTGGGTCCACCTTCCCCAAACCGAGCTTGTTTCTTCTTCCACTTTTGCTTCCATAGCTGGGGAAGGGCCACAAATGGAAGAATCACTTGGGAGTGGATGGGAGGAGAAGAAAGGCTGGCCTGTTCCATTTAGCACATGCTCACCTGCTTACGGAGAAGCCTGCCCCGATTGGCCCCAACTCGTACAAAGCATTTGTTTTTCATGTTGAGTCGAATATAGTTCCCTCTGTCTAGGGAAGCTGGTCGAGGAGAGACATGGAGGTGAGCTGTGCCCTTAGCCTTCTCTGTCCTGGCCTGATCTGAGGACTTGCGGGGCTGAGGTGCATTCGCTCGTGTGAGTTCTCCTGGAGGGTCTTGCCCATGTGCTGTAGCCCCAACTCCCTCAGCCAGGAGTCCTGCTTGGCTGCTGTGCTGGGCTTGTGCAAAGTCCTCCCCCTTCTCATTCCGTTTCCGCTTCCTGTCTTTACTGTGGCTGGATTCAGGGCTCCATGACAAAACGTGGGCTGGCTGTTGGGCTAGGGCCTCTGGGCTCTGTGACGATACTTCTGAATGGACGTCAGGATCAACGTCATTCACCTTGCCTGACAGATGGGGTTGTGACTCCTTCACACTCAGGCCAAGCCCAGCACCTGGAACCTCTAGAAGATCTGAAACTCTGTTGTGACACCTCTCTAACCAACCAGGGTCTAGGGAACTCAACCTCAGGCTCAGGGATGACCGAAGCTGCTGGAGTTGGCCTAGCCTTGGCTGGGGCTCAGGAACCAGAGGAAGTGCATCATTAGCTTCATCTGGACAGGGAGATTCAGTCCTTGAGCCCGGCAGCCTTGGGGTGGGAACTGTGGACAAGGATCTCTTCTGAGGCTGGAGTTTTCTGCTCAGGGTTAGTCCAGCCTAGGAAGACAGAACAGCATGTAGAAACTCAGGACCCGAGTTACTGCAGAAGTTTGGGACAGACAACAGGCTGAGAGTGGAGATGCCTGAGCACTGTTAGGAACCTAGCTCCAGTTATTACAGGAGCCTCTGTGTGTGTGTGTGTACATAGAAGGGCAAACCACCCAAGGGCCAAAGGCAGTTCTGGGTTCACCTCCACGTCTTACCTGTAGTGTGTTTTTCAGATTGGCTTTGAGCCTCTTCCCATAGTCTTGTACAGAACTCAGTGGTCTCTGCTTTGGCATAGACTGTGTATTCTGCGTTGCAGCTCGATTCAGGTGGGGACCCCAGCAGCTTGGCTTCGGTGCCTGGAGTAGATAGTAGCGACCTTGACCAGTTTAAAAGATGGTATGGGCACAGAAGTGCCTCTAAAGTTTCCCTTAACCCGCATGGGAGGGCCCGGCCACCCAATTTTTGTGCTCTATGGAGGCATGGCTGCATATGCTCTTGGTTCCTGCCACTTGACCACAGAACGCTGACAGCGAGAGTGGGATTAAGTGATATACCTCCTCAGCTGCCTCGGCAAGCGATTGCTCTTGGACGCGATGTCCATCGTCAGCCTGACGCACTGCCTGCTTTAGGTTACGGTACTCACGGTAGAGCGCTGGGAAGGAACAAGTCGGTGGTCAAAGAGCACACCCACTAACATTCGCGCCATCCCTGGTCCACCAGCCCTGCGCTCACCGCGGGTCTCCTCTGGTGCAGTCTCCACATCCTCCTAGGAGAGAAGCTTGTCAGCCACAGGCTGAGCCTGGGTGCCCACTAGTCGCCCCTGACCGGACCCTAACTCCATCTCACCTTCGCTGGCCGTCGCCCGTGCAGCCGTACAAAAGCGCGCTCCCATTCCTGCAGCTGCGCGCGAACGGTCGTAAGCCGCTCCATGGCAGCCCGAACGTGAGTTTAGGGAACTCTCCCGCCGCCACTGTAAAGTCCTGTCCTTAGCCAATGGGAGCTGACGCCGGGCGGTGCGGCCGAGTCTCGGAGTCCCGGGGCGGGGCGGGGGCGGGGCCGTACGAGGCGTTGCGTCATCACAGCGCGCCATCTCTTTGCGCCGCGCTATCTGGGCGAGGCTAGCTAGGGCGAGGAGGGGTTGGGGGCTTTGGTAGTAGTCGGGGCGGATGAGCCGGGGCCGCGGGGCTGGGATTCGAGCCGGGCTAAGAGTCAGCAGCCGTTAGTGGTCAGGGCACTCGGACGGCAGGTTCGACGGGGACTGGCGCTTGAAGGCCACGGCTGAGGCGGATTCTCGGGAGGAGCCGCTGCGCGCGCGGGGATGGGCCGCCAGCGCTGGGCGACCTAGGGGCGGGTGAGGACGTTCTCGGCCTGTAGAAAGAGGCTCGCCCGGGT
>NW_022196893.1:7486874-7495337 GCF_008632895.1 Mastomys coucha
GCCGCAGAGACCGCTGTGTCCTGTATGCGGTAGCATCCCCCAGAAGCAATCCTTGCTTGAAGGCCAGGCCGGCTGCTAGCGTTTCCTTTCATGACAGGTTCTTGATTGGCTTGTCCTGTCAGTTTTAGGCAGTCCTTACGAGATTATCTTAAGGTAGAGCCAGAACAAAGGTAGCCACCCGGGGCTTCCCAGAGACCCGTGCCTTAAGGACCTGTACGAGGTGTCAGAAGTAAGCAAACCCCGGGTTTCTGCAGTCTTTCTGGTCCCCACTCTTGCCCGGTGCTGCGGCTCGGCGTAAGGCCTAGGCCTTGGTTTTTCCATTCTGTTGTAGGGTGAGGATTGTAGCGTAGTTCTGAGGGTAAGGTTTTGCCCACAGGAAGTCTACTGACCCTGTGTGGCAGGAATCATTCAGTCTCAGGGTCTTTTGTGTGCGGCTTCTCCGCTGGAACGCTTTGGCTGTTTTGGCTTGGATCTTTGTGAATCTCGTGAATTTAAGACCTGGTTTCTCTGTACAATGGTTTCTCAGTGAAGAGGAGGTAGCCGAATAGGAGGCAAGAACCACAGAGAGTGAGAGTGGCTTTTCCTCAGGGATTTCTGTGCCTAGTTATAACCTAGAAAACCGTTATCTCTGGAGTTGGAACTTAGAGCCGTGGTCTCAGATGCTGCACACTATCTGTACTCAGGGTCCTTTTTAAACAAAACAAAACAAAAACAAACAGAGCCTGGCACTCACTAAGCTGTGTTAGACTTCCTTAAATCCAAGAGCACATCTATGTGGAGGGTTAGGATGTGGCTACTGGC
Organism: Mastomys coucha; assembly: GCF_008632895.1. Classification (NCBI taxonomy): domain Eukaryota; kingdom Metazoa; phylum Chordata; class Mammalia; order Rodentia; family Muridae; genus Mastomys; species Mastomys coucha. The sequence goes on from NW_022196893.1 coordinate 7,487,676, forward strand.
TCTGGGGGAATTCTCTGTTGTGGGTCTGATGAGAAGAGAGGCCTGGAATTTATTTCACTTTAGAAAATATTTACTTTTCCTTAGTTGTACGTGTGTACACCGTGTGCATGCAAAAGCCCTCAGGTCAAAAGAGGGCATCTGCATCAGTTACATGTGGCTGTGACGTAACCATGTTGGTTCTGGAAACCAAACTGGGGTCTTTTGCAAGATCGGTAAATGTTCTTAACTGTTGAACCCCACCCCTACCCCCGATTTTACAAACACCCAAATCTGCTAGAACTCAATATTGGGCTAGCCAGCCAGTAAGCTTCAGGGAGCCTTCTGCTGACTCCAGTGCTGGCTTTACAGAGCTGCGTCACCTGTATCCTGTATTTACATAGGTTCTGTGGTCTGAAATCAGGTCCTCACGTTCAGCAAGCACTATACAAAAAGGCATCTCCCCCAACCCCTTCTTTTCTTTTCTTTCCTTTCTTTTTTTGGCTAGGATGTTACTATGTAAGGATAAATAGACTATAAATAGACTAGGTGGGCCTGGGACTCATAGATCTACCTGCCTCTTGCCTTCCCCTGTGCTGGAATTGAAGGTGTACCACTCACTCCTTGCCTATCCCTTACTTTACTTCTAAGGAAGGATTTCTGAGTCATTGTGATTTGGGAGACCTAAAGTATCAGTGTTGGGCCCTGCAGAGCAGCAGCTATCTATGAGAAGGCCACACGTAAAGGCCACACACTTTGTTTACCCGGTGTCTCCTGTCCACTGCACAATCCTAGGGATTGCTCTTGCCAAGTGTGATGGCCTGAGTGCAATCCCAGAAGAGGCAGAAGGATTGCTACAAAGTCAAGAGAAGCCTGGGCTATACAGTGAAACATTGTCTCAAGCCAAACATAGAAACTTTCCTTTTGTGTACCTCTCCTCTACCAATTGCCAACTCCATGTCAGATACCTTGGTGGGCTTTGTACCACTGATAACTTGGGGAAGGTGTGGCCTGATACTGGCCCAAGATTCGTCCTTCCTAATTAAGATTCTTCCTCCTGCAGGTGGTTATCTGCCCAGTCCAGCACCATGCACACACTTGTGTTCCTCAGCACGCGTCAGGTGCTTCAATGCCAGTCAGCTGCATGCCAGGCCCTGCCCCTGCTGCCCCGAGAACTCTTCCCTCTGCTGTTCAAGGTGGCCTTCATGGACAAGAAGACGGTTGTGCTGCGTGAGCTGGTGCACACGTGGCCCTTTCCCCTGCTCAGTTTCCAGCAGCTGCTGCAGGAGTGTGCCCACTGCAGTCGAGCCCTGCTGCAGGAGCGGCTCAGCACAGAGAGCATGAAGGCTGTGATCCTGGGACTGACCGCCCGGATTCACACTAGAGAAACAGAGGCTGGCACACAACCCTTTTGCAGGTATGCATTTATCTAAGGGGCCCATAGGCTAGGGGTACAACGAAAATTCCCTGAGTTGGTTCTAGGCTGTGGTTCTGAGGTCAGAAAGAGCTCAGTATGGGAATACTCATATCTGTTGCTTCTGTATAAAGTAGCTGGGAGGGATGTAGGCCTTTCTCATTCCCTGCCTCTGCCCATCCCCACTCCCAGGAAGCATGCATTGCGGGTACTGGACATGACTGGTCTCCTGGATGATGGTGTGGAGCAGGATCCTGAAACCATGAGCATGTGGGACTGTACAGCCGCTGTAGCCAGAACGTGTATTGCCCAGCAGCAGGGTGGGACTGCCAAGCCAGGGCTGTCACCGGCCCCCGTGGAAATCCGTGTAGACCTTCGGGTAAACCGGGCCTCCTACGCATTCCTGCGTGAGGCCCTGCAAAGTAGCGTGGACAGCCCGCTGCGGCTGTGCTGCCGGGACCTGCGGGCTGAGGACCTACCCATGCGGAACACTGTGGCCCTGCTTCAGCTTTTAGATGCAGGCTGTCTGCGCCGGATAGACCTGCGCTTCAATAACCTGGGCTTGCGTGGCCTGTCTGTCATTATCCCACATGTGGCCCGCTTTCAGCACCTAGCTAGTCTGAGGCTGCACTACGTGCATGGGGACTCAAGACAGCCTTCTGTAGATGGTGAGGACAACTTTCGATACTTTCTGGCCCAAATGGGCCGGTTTATCTGTCTTCGGGAGCTCAGCATGGGCTCGTCTCTCCTTTCAGGCAGGCTGGATCAACTGCTCAGGTGAGTGGACTCTCCCATTGCTCTCTGCCTTTCTTACGTGAGGACATTGTCCTTGGCCTACCTGCCCATGACCCTTCTGTAACCTCTTTGTCCTTGCAGCAACCTACAGAGGCCCTTGGAAAGCCTAGAGCTGGCATTCTGTGCACTGTTACCTGAGGACCTACGTTTCCTGGCTCAGAGCTCTCATGCTGCCCACCTCAAAAAGCTGGATTTGAGTGGCAATGACCTGTCAGGCAACCAATTGACACCCTTCCAGGGTCTGCTGCAGGCAGTAGCCACCACATTGCTGCATCTTGAGCTGACTGAGTGCCAGCTTGCTGATGCCCAGCTGTTGGCCACATTGCCTACCCTCACTCGATGTGCCAGCCTCCGCTACCTTGGTCTCTATGGCAACCCGTTGTCTATGGCAGGACTTAAAGAGCTGCTTCGGGACTCTGTGATACAGGCTGAGCTACGCACTGTGGTGCACCCTTTCCCTGTGGACTGCTATGAGGGTCTTCCTTGGCCACCACCTGCCTCTGTCCTTCTGGAAGCCTCCATCAATGAGGAGAAGTTTGCCCGTGTGGAAGCTGAGTTACACCAGCTGCTGTTAGCTTCCGGCCGTGCTCATGTACTGTGGACCACAGACATCTATGGCCGGCTGGCTGCAGACTATTTTAGCCTCTGATCTCCAGGGTCTTAGTGAAGCCTGACACAAAGGCTCCTGTCTTAGGTTTTCTGCAGAGTTTGCCTTTCTCCTGGGTATACCTTGAGTTAACTCTGCTTTCCTCAGTATCTGTCACCTGCTCCCAGTATCTGGCTGCCTGTTGGTGTCACAGGCCTGTGCTCCCCTGTTCTGTTTGATGTACTTGTTGGCTCTGTGGGGTTGTAGCCTCTCTGTAGAAAACTGTTTTCCTGGACACATCCCATGCCCTTAGCAGGAGCGCAGTGCACTGAGGCAGATGTTAGGATGATCTGCCTCAGGGCATCTTGAGGTCTTATACTGTGTAAACTGCCTGGCACCCCATTACCTGCTCTTGAGGGTGTAAGGTACGAACGTGCAGTATCTGGAATGTGAATTTATGGGCTTTTTTGATGTGTGTCCTAATTGGATGGGAAAGACTTACCTGCATTTCTAGTGTTGCTTTATCGTGACCAGTTGTCAATCTCACCCAATCTACTGCCCCCCTAGTTTACAAGTAGGATATCCCACTATTCTTACTGTTCAGAGCCAAGGTGGTTCACCAGAGCTGGAAGAAAACACCTTATTCATGGTCCAACCCATGATTCCCAACCAGGCCGCCCAACACACTCAATGGAGAAGCCTAGCTTCAACTTTACTTTGAGCATGCGCGGAGCTGCACCGGCCAATCCCCAGTGCTTACGTCATTAATACGCGCAAGCTCAGCAATGGATCTCGTAGGCCACACGTGTAGGAAGGCGTAGCCCAGACCTGATCCCCTCGGGAGGATTGTGTTCTGCAGCCTCCTCAAGGGCTACCTCTGGGAACAGGGGCTTGGACCTGTCAATGACGAACATCTCGTGTCCATGGTCATCACGGAGCTCCTCGAGCTGTGCAAAGGTGCAAGGCCCATCCGAATAGTCATTGACAAATAGGGTGCCTTCCCCGGACGGCGCAGGCACCTTTTTCCGCCGGCGTCGGCGTCGGAAGATCATAGCTGCCAACAACAGCGCGGTGAGCGCCAGCAGCGCTATGGCTGCTGTGATCGCTGTCTGTGTTGCTAGGCCCAGCGCTCGGAAGGCCATGCTACCTGCCTCATGCTGGGGTTCTTGTCCCACAGGGCGTGTAGCCGGGGCTTGCGGGGCGGGTAGCTGCTGTGTCTGCTGCCGGGATGCGTTGACCAGGAGATGAAAGGGCACACGCGCTTTGCCACCTGCATTGGCGGCCTCGCATTCGTACTTGCCTGCGTGAGCCAGTGTGATGTTGGTGAGGAAGAGCATGCCACTGCCAGTGTCACGGGTGGCATGCCCGCCCATGCCTGCTGCCCCACCTTCCAGCTGGGCCTGGGCTTGAGGCTTACCATCTCGAGGCTGGGGCACCTTTCTCCAGACCACCAGGGGCTGTGGATAGCCTGATGCCTGACAGGCTACCTGCAAGTCCTCCCCCAGATTAGCTGTGAGCTCTGGGGGCTCCACGTTCACAGAGGGGGGAATGCAGATGAGGCTACCACCGGATACTTCTAGCAGACTTTGTAGCGCCAGGCGTGGGGGCTCTGCACATGTGATCTTCTTGTCTCTGGAGCTCAGAAGCCGTCGGCCCCCCTCTTTGATCCAAGAGCCCAGCCAGTGAAGGGCACAATCACAACGCCATGGGTTCTCTGTGTAGAGCAGAATAGAGTCTAGGTAGATGGGTCCTGCTAATCCAAACAGAAGCCCTTATCTACCTCTTACGGATGCCTATAGAGTTCAGAACCCTTATTACCTCTTCACTCCTAGGAGTTCCTAGGAATGTTTGTGATCACAGTCCCTGACAAAGCATGGGCTTCTCTGAAGTCCTGGCTTTGCAAGCCTCCACATTCCCGCATATTCCAGTAGCACTGAAACCCTGTTGTCAAATGAGATCTCTCCAGTTTTGTCTGGCTTTACCTGATGACAAGTTATAAGAGCTTCAAATCTCTACACACAGAGAGAGTTCTAGGAGAACCAGTGCCACACGGAAAAACTCTCTCTTGAAAACCAAAACAAGGGGGTTGGTGAGATGGCTTAGCGGGTAAGAGCACTGACTGCTCTTCTGAACATCCTGAGTTCAAATTCTAGCAACTACATGGTGGCTCACAACCATCCATAATGAGATCTGATGCCCTCTGTGTCTGAAGACAGCTACAGTGTACTTATTTATAATAATAAACTCTTAAAAGAAAACCAAAACAAAAAAAAAGAGCTTCAATTCTGTCAAGTTATTCTGTAGAACTTGTACCTTGCTTCCTTAAATAGATGCACAATCTGTGACTCTCAACAGCATTCCCTGTCAGTCCCTTCCCAGGGCTGAGGATTCTGGCGTGGCCCTGCAAAGTCATGACCACTGGCTGGCACAGTGAAGCAAGACAGAAAAGGGAAAAGTATAGGGGCACAGGAAGGGAGGCAAGTCCCCAAGAATCTGGCTGAAGCCTCTCACCAAGTGGCATCAACATTTACTTTGAAGATTGCCAATATAACAACACTCCTTTTACATTTAGAAGAATACTAAAATAGCAGTGAACCATAGGAAAGGCCTAAGCATATGTCTGTGATCCTCAAGAATGAACTTGCTCTTTTTTTAGGTAATTTCTGGGGAAATTACAGGGGCATCTTCCCTGACAGCCCTTGTTACTTGGGACTTTGCACAGTCCTTTGTATCTAATGCATAGGAACCACCCTATGGTTTCACTTAAGGTTTTCTTTGTTTTGTTTTCAAGACAGGGTTTCCCTGTGTAACCAGGCTGGCCCCAAACTCAGAAATCCTTCTGCCTCTCAAGTGCTGGGACTAAAGGCTTGTGCTACCATGCCTGGGTCACGTAGGTTCTTCTTTTTTTCTTAAAGATTTATTTATTTATTGTATGTATATGAGTACACTGTAGTTGTATTGATGATGGTTGTGAGCCACCATGTGGTTGCTGGGATTTGAACTCAGGATCTTTGGAAGAGCAGTCAGTGCTCTTAACTGCTGAGCCATCTCTCCAGCCCACTGTAGGTTCTTTAATAGTCCTTTGAGGTGTAATTTCTGAAGCCATCAAACTCAGTATACATGGCTATCATAAAAGGCACTTGTTTTGTAAAACCCACACAAATGCTCTTGGGTGTGTATTCCCTCTACAGCACCTGTCTTAACCCTCAAGTTTCAAATCTATGTTAAGGTCCCTTTTAACAAATCCAAACTCTGTTACATCTTGGTTGTTCTGAAATCATTCACTGCAGCAAAGTAGAACCTGGCTCAACCTGAGTCAGGGACTGCAAAAAATTAAGGGAACTCCCCAGGTTTATGTAGCCACAGTTGTGGATCTGCCTCTGTTCCTACCACCGCTGACAGTAGGAACCCACTGTGTACCTAAGCCTGCCTCTCCTTGCTGGGACAGCGTTGGACTAAGACCCATACCAAAGAAGAGTTACCTGTGAGTCGCAGCACTTGCAGGCTGCTCAGAGGCTGCAAAGCCTCCTTGCTGATGGTGCCCAGTTGGTTCCTGCTGAGGTCCAGTAGGGCCAGGGAGGAAAGACCAGCCAGAGCCTGGTCCTCCAGTAATTCAATGCTGTTTTCTTGAAGATGAAGTTCCTGTAGTCGCTGAAGAAAGGACAAGAAATCATCAGGGAAAAGGACCGTGGGTAGCTAGACAGGGTTGACTTCTCTCCCACCAGAAGGACAGTTATGGATTTCACAGTCGCTTACCGGCAGGTGCAAGAAGGTGAAGTCCAGCAGCTTCGCCAGTTGGTTTCCAGCAAGGTAAAGGACACGAAGCTGGACCAAGCCCACAAAGGCGCCACCACGCAATCCCCGAAGCCGGTTGCCGGTGAGCGCCAGTTCAAGCAGGCGGGGTTGTGCGCGGAAGGCTCCGGACTCCAGCGCCCGCAGGGTATTGTTGTGCAGGTAGAGGTGGCGCAGGGCAGCGAGAGGTGCCAGGGCGCCTTGCTCCAGGTGCGCGATGCTGTTGTCTTGAAGGAACAGCGTCTGAAGATTGTGGGGACGAAAAGATGATTTCATTGTGGGGCATTTCCTAGTGACCTTCCACTACACCTCTTAGGTTCACACACTGGATTCCGACGGGCACTATAGCCCGCTACTCCAAGACCCTTCAGTCCTACATAGTGCCCACCTGCGTCCCCGGAGGGATTCCCGATGGGACCACACGCAACCGTAGGGCGCCGCACTCCACTGTGGCGCTGTAGCAGCGGCAGGCGGCGGGACAGCCAGTGGCGCGGGGTGGGAGTCCAAGCAGCAGCGGCAGCAGCAATAACCCCAGCAGTAGCAGCAGCAGTGCGGGGGCCCCTGGGGCCATATCCGAAGAGCCCCACTAGGAAGCTGTGGCTTCCCCAAGGAATGGACCCGGACGGGATGCGTCTCCTGAAACAGGTTAGCAGGCCAGTGCTAACATCCAGCCAGCGCTTGAGCAGGAATGTAATGCCAGGAATGGTGGGTTATGCTCTTTATCTAAACTGAGGAAGCTGAAGCAGCCGGATTGTTGTAAATACAAGGCCAGGTCTAGGTTCTATGTTCCAGGCCAGGTTGGCTGGACCACAGTGAGGCTTTCTACTCAGGGGCCAGGAAGTGGTGGTAAAGCCTTTAATACCAGAATTTACTTGGGAGATAGACCTCTATGAGTTTGACTTCTACAGAGTGAAATTCAAGAGCAGTCAAGGCTGTACAGAAAAACCCTGACTTGAAAAACCAAACAAAAACAAAACTGGAAAAACAAACAAAACCAACAACAAAACCAAAACAATCCAAAATCAAACCAGCACTCCAGACTGGTCTACATAGTGAGTTCCAGGTTGGTCAAGGCTGCATATACAGTGAGATCCTGAAT
>NW_022196893.1:7495434-7499202 GCF_008632895.1 Mastomys coucha
AAAAACCAAAAAAAAAAAAAAAGAGAGAGAGAGAAGAGGAAAAAGGAAAGAAAAGGTCCCCTACCTCCGTTTTACTCTTGGTAAAACCCGTACAAAGGCGCCACGTAAGTACTTGCCTGGCAAGCCTGGTGACCTGAGCTGCATCTACCCAATCCACATAAAGGTGGAAGAAAAGAAGCAACTCAGCCGGGCGGTGGTGGCGCACGCCTTTAATCCCAGCACTTGGAAGGCAGAGGCAGGCGGATTTCTGAGTTCGAGGCCAGCCTGGTCTACAGAGCGAGTTCCAGGACAGCCAGGGCTACAGAGAAACCCTGTCTGGAAAAACAAACAAACAAAAACAAACAAAAAAGAAAAGAAGCAACTCCACATAGGTGGCCTCTGGCTTGTAAGAGCATTCCCCAGTCCCAGCTGATGCTCGCGTATAAATAACAACAAAAAATCCTCCCCCCCAAAACAAAATCAAAAGCAATCTTTCCTTGATGGTCCTTACCTTGCCTGAGGCCTCTTCCCGTGTCTATACTGAGAGCCTCCTTCTCTTCACTGGCATGGCAGCCCCATCACCCGTGCAGCAGCCTTCACTGGGCTCTCCTTGGTTCCCAGATGCCACAGAACGTAACTTGGGAACTGCCTGGGTAGCAAAGTCCAGGGCAATTACCCAGGTATGGGCCAAAAGAGAGGGCTCCGGCAGACACACCCCCTTGGTCTCACTCTGTGGGCACTGGCATCAACAAAGTTCAGCATTGAGCAGAAACTTCTTTGTGACTCAATACAAGAGCAAGGGACCCAACATGACCTTGACCCATATGATCCCAACTTATGGTTCATTTGTCATGATCTGAGGGAGGATGTGGGGAGAAATGGTGGTCACGGCATAGTGTGGTCCGTGATCCTCCTGTTATTGGGATAGAGGTGGGTAGAAAGCTCACTAAGAGTTAGGCTTTTCCTCAGGGTAACTCACATGTTTTATTTCCTTTTAGACAGGGTCTACTGGTTGGCCTGGAACTTCTTATGTAGATGGCCTCAAACCTAGAAACATCTGTCTGTCTCCAGGTGCTGAGATTAAAGGCCTATGACCCTATGCCTAGCTTATTTCTATCTTTTTCTTTCCCCCTTTTAAAAATTATGTGTATGAATGTTTTGCTCTGCATGTATGTATGTACATCTCATGCATACCTGGGGCCCTCAAAAGTCAGAAGAGGGCATCAGATCCCCTGGAACTGAAGTTAGGATGGTTGTGAGCCATCATGTGGATGCTGGGAATTCACCCCCAGCCCTATCGCCACTGAGACATGGTCTCTTTCTATGTGTCCGTGACTGTCCTGAAACTATGTAAAGCAGGCTGGCTTCGAACTCAGAGATCCACCTGCCTTTGCCTCTCTAGTACTGGGATTAAAGACATGAGCCTCCACACCTGACTGTTCCTTCTAATTTTTTGAGTCAGGGTCTTGCTATACTTGAACTTGAGATATTTGTAATCATGCTTCCAAGATTACAGGGGTCCACCATCACACTTAGCTTTCTCGGGTAATTTTTAGAGAACAGAGGGATAAGACAAACAGCAGGAAAATCAGTTCAGAGCCCACGCTTTGGCCCCAAGCTGGTTCCAAATGGGTCCATGTCTTTGGAGTAGAAGAAGGTGTGTGTCCTGGCTGGGATGTGGGAGAAAACCTTGGGTCATCAATTGGTTTTCAGTTTTCTTCTTTCCTCCCCTCTGGGGATTGACCTCCGTTTCTCCCACACACTAAGCACACAATATACCACTGAGTTCCACTCCTATCATCACAACTGGGTATCTAGCTTTCTAAGCAGAATATGGGAGCAGTGACCTCTGAAACTGAAAGAAATGAATTCTACAGAAGGTTATTGCATGTGCCTGGGAACCCAGGGCACAGGAGGACTAAGGTCTAGTTCTAGCCACAGTGAGCTCAGTTTTATTGGTGATAGTAGAAGCTGAGAAGCTTGCTTTGTCTGAAGTTAAGGAAGAGAGGACCAAGGGTGCCCTGTGCTCCAGGCTCCAGCATTATTGGGCATAGCCTAGTGTTTTTTAATACCCGCTCATTCACCAGGTCTCTGCTCTGAGTCAAGTTGAACTGTACTAAGTGGCCTTGGTGTGTGTCTCAGTTTTGCACCATTTGTAAGTCACATGATCATTTAAAGTCAATAGAGATGAGGCAGCACAGCAGTGAAGTTTTAATGGAATAGCTTTGGCGAAGGAAAAGCCAGTTCCTAGATATCTCAGGACATGTGAAGCCCCAAGAAGTGGGGACGTTTGCTAGGTTTCTGGGTTTTATTTCCTGGTGCACAAATGACTGCTTGGTCCCTGGCTCCAGGCCTTATGCATCTGTTCAGCCTTCAGTAGCAAACCCTTGATCTGTGCATTAGGGATCAGAGCTACTGCTTATGCAGAAGCCCAGATGTGCATCAGTGCAAGACAGCCATGACAGGGCCCCTTATTAGATGAGCCCAGAAATCCTTTTATCAGGACACAAATCTCTAATCCTCGGCAGGAGTGGGGTGTCGGTCTCCTGGGTACCTATCTAGGCGGGAAGAGGGTGGAGAGGAGCCCTGTGTTCTCTGTAGGGCCCAGCTGAGGTCTCTGGCAGCCCTTGCAATCCATCCGGCGCTTTTAACCAGCAGTACCTCTCCTAGCCGCCCCCTCCCGTTCCAGTGGGTCCGAGCCTGCTCATTGAGGGTGTGGTTTCCATCCCCTTCCCACTGCCAGATCCTATGACCTTTTCTTGGTGAGGCAGTCAGAACCTAGAGGGTCCCAATCCCGCCCCCAAGCCCGGTGACCTTGGGCCAGGATCTCCCCCCCTCACCTGCTCCAGTGGCGAGCGACTCCCCGCGGTGCTTGCGGCTGCAAGACTGGAGAAGCAGAGGGGGGGGGGTGGGCGCGCACGCGCACCGGCCCACGCGCGCCTTGCGCCTGCCGCCCTGCCTGACGTGACCAGCGCAGGCCAATCCGTGGGATGAGAAGCCTGTGTAAGGGTTAGAGGTGGCCGAGAGAGCACCTCTTTAGGGACAGACGATAGCAAGGCAGCGCCAGAACCTTGGACAGCGCCAACCACTCTGGCCTCACCTCTGCGCGCACGCGTTCTCGGTCACCGGCGTGCAGATGACAGCGAACATTAACTTAGGTTAACCTAGAGTGCTGGAGCCGAGGGGTAACCTGCGAGTACTACAAAACCCAGAATATGCCCTAACCCTCCCCACACAGCCCCAGCCGGAGTCTCAGGGCGGCGGGGCAGTGACCAACAGCGGGGCCAGATCCATAGTTAGGGCGAGACGGCGACCTTGCCAGTGTACGTGAGAAGGGACAGTAGGTGAACTAGGCCCATACTCGAAGCAAGCGCTGAGCTCGAAGGCCAGGGCCGAGCGCACTAGACCCACACCGCCTGCGCGCTCCGGGGCCGGGTGGTACAGGCGCCCATTGGCCGCCAGGGGTAGCAAGCGAGCCGGCTCGAAGGGTACGGCCAGCGCGTCGCCGCCGCCGCAGTAGGAGAGGCGAGGTGACTCGCTGTCAGAAGCCAGGAGGTGCGTGAAGACCACTGGCCGGTCTTCACAGCGCAGGAAGTTACGCTCTCTGCCGCAAAGCGAGAGGAAGGGGAAGGAAGCCTCGTAGCGCCCGCTGTGGTTAGGTCTCAGACGGGAGAAGAAAGTCACCAGGAACTGCAGGTCTGCCGGAACGAAAGGCACGACTGTTCATGCTCGGTTGAACAGGCTTCCCAGACGCGCTCCTTTGCCTAGGAATACCAGCCTTGGCACGAG
>NW_022196893.1:7499212-7529016 GCF_008632895.1 Mastomys coucha
GGGCTTCCCTCAGAGTTGGGGAGCCGAGGCCCTGAAGGGTGGAGAGAGACATGAGGGAGCAGCGCAGTAAGCAATACCTTTGAAGCAGGTGACAAAGTTCTTCATTTTGGAGTCATCTAGGAAAAGCTGCAGAAGGGACACAGTGGACAGTGAGTCCTGGCAAGAAAGCCGGTGGTGTTCGTTGTCCTTGCTTTTCTGTGTAATGTGTTCAGGGGGCGTGTGGAAGGGCCCTGCGGACTTTGCCCACGTCTACAGACAGGCTCCCAGTGCTGCAGCCCCCACCCCTTTCTCTACCGCAGGATTGACAGCCGCCTGGCTCTAGCGATCGCGAGCACTCGGTTCGGGGATTGGTGCTAGCTCAGGCTGCTGTGGGCGCGACTACGAGACGGGGTAAGCGGCTAGCTCCGGGATTTCCGGCTTCCAGCCTGGGCTTCCAAGGTTCACGTAGCGCCCATCCCCAGGTCTCGCCTCTAGAACTACTCTCCACCCGGTGCCGACTCCGCCAGTCCCCTCAGGACTCCTCCCTCTGTTGCACGCCAGGCACACCTGGCCTTGGTGATCCACGTAGTAGAAATACTCGCGGGTTCTGGGCTCCGGGCTCTGGCCCTGTGTGTAGGAGACACGCTCGTCCCCACTGCAGGTCCGAGCCCTCTGCGACCTCGCCAAGACTACAGCCAAGTTACGCACTGCTCCGCAAGGCGGCCACATCCTTCCACACCGGAAGCAGATCACATAGTGCAGTGCCTGGGGCTTCGGTTCCGCCGGCAACTCGTGCTCCGAGGGGCGGAGCTGTCTGTCCCGCCCCCGGAAGTAGCTACGCGATGTGGATTCTCCCGCCCCTTTGTCAGAAGTAACCTGAAGCACAGGCAGCGAGTGTGCACTTGAACTTTATTCACACGGAGCACTGTCCCCTCGACCCACACGTCCGAGGGAGCGCCTGCGGCCGACAGGTCAAGGACCTGCCCCGAAGAGCTGCGGGCCTCCGCATGGCGGGACTCTTGTTTTTAATAAATAAAAACTCTAAAAATATATATATATAAACAGGAGAAATGAAGTTTGACAACTGTTGGAACTCAGATTCCAGAATGGAAAACGCAGACGAGTCCAGGCAGGTCTCATCCACGCGCCGCCCGTGTGTGTGTGTGGAGTTTGGTCAGAGGCCGCGAGGTCAAACGAGGGTGGTGCTAACTTGCTCAGCGCGAGGACCGCAGCGGCAGTTCAAGAGATAAATAGCATCTGGTTAAAACTATGTCCTTAGCAAACTTAGTTCTGACATCTGTCATTCTATTTATATCTTTATACACAAGTAGGCTGGGTATCGGATAGATTCTGTAGTCAAACAAAAAACCAAAAAACCTCTCTCCCTCCCGCACCCGCCCCAAGAAAGCCTGCCTAGCCCTGGCCCTATCCCGGAGGGCTTTGGTTTGGGGCCTCCCCTTGCACAAAGACCTATTAGGCATTGAGCCGAAGGAGCCGCGTCCTAGTCGTGGCCAGCACAGCTCTCCAGAGCGCCTCTAACTCTCCTTTAGGCTCCAGCTAGAGGCCCCTAGACTAGGGTGGGAGGGATCAGGGCGAGAGTGCCTTGGTGGAGGATTGCCCTGAAGAGGGGACAAGGTCGTATTGCCTTGAGCAACACGGCATGTGCTTCGGCCGACCAGGAGGGCAGTGTCGCTCGGCTCCGGGAAACAGAAGGCACTTCTCGGGGCTGGCTTGCGACCGGCAGGGCGAGCCGGTACCTGCAGGAACTGGCCGCGAGATATGGCGCGGCTCCTTTGCCCGGAAGGGCCTGGGCCGGGGCTGTCGTCTGGCGGGGCCTGGCATGCTGCCTCACACTGGGGCCTTCCCTCCCACCTTCCTGGGTGTCACCCTAGCAGGCGTCCATAGCCCGCGTGCTATAGCACGCCCTCCATGAAGCTGGTATCTAAATGCTGAATGAGCACTCGAAGGAAGGACATCTCCTTTCGTGTATTCTCGAAGATGACGCGAGGATCATCTGACTGGCAGCGCAGGCAGTTGGGTGCCATCACCATAGCCAGGTTGCTGACGTCCATTTTGGTGATGGCTACATTGGCTGGCTGCACGAACACCTGTGTGAGGGGGTCCGGGTGAAGGGAGAGAAGAGCAGAGTGAAGGGCAGGTGTAGCTATTCCGGGATGAGCTGGGCAAAGTGGAAGGGTGGCTGGGAAGGATGGGAGGGGTGTGGCGTGGCACTGGATGCAGAGCATGCATACCTGGAGGAAGCGAATGAGGTAGCACAGCACCATTCGGTTGATGCGCGGTAGCGCGTGCACCACGGCCACAGCAGCCTCCGGGCTCTCGTAGTGCGCAATGCATTGTTCGTAGAATTCATGAGGAATCAAGGGCTCTTCCAGCTCCCGATACCACAGCTTCAGCAGCGATGCTGAGGGTGGGAGTGACTTAGATGGTCTTGGCTTAGGGACCCCTAAGCCAAGTATCCACCAGAGGCCACATCCAGACAAACAGGGTGTACGGGAGGATATGGAACAGGCTGGAAAGGGTCCCTCTAGTCTAGATGTCAGAGATACTAGCTGCTGGAGGACCTGGGATTATTCTTGGCAGTACAGGTATGTATGCATGTGCCCACAATGACTACAAAATAAAATCTCTCACAAGCGTTGTGCAGCTGCTGAAGAAGGTGGCTGAGAATGCCCCAAGAGCTGTGGGCCAGGCTGCTCTGGAGGGGCAGGACCCTGGGTATGCCAAGAACACTGACATGTCCAGTATAGGAAGATGATTAGAATTCTTCTGGAGGTAGGTGGCAAGGGTGAAGGATGGCGAGATGCAGCCACAGAAGGACAGAGGGACAAGGCCACAGGGTGATCCCTAACAGGAGCCCCAGCCTGCATGGTTATTTGCTTTCTGGGATATGCATGCAAGCCAACTCCTCAAAACTACTGTGTATGTGTGGGGCTCACCAGGGACATGGGGGTCCTCCAGGCCTGTAGGCACCTTCCACTGATCCACCTGCAACTTCAGGGCATTCACCTCATCAATGTCACCAGGGACCCTAGAGAACACAGGGCACATCTCAGTCTAGAGGAGCTCATCTTGTCCTAGAGCTAGAGCTGGAAATAGCAGAAAGCCTCAAGGACCCGTCTCTGCCGACTGTCTGGCAGGGTGGGGTGACTCAGTGCTTTGCTGTTCCTTTGAGGGTATACTGCCTGTGCACTTGGGTCAGTGGTGAAGAACTCTCTTGGCTTCTCTGTGCAGCTGGTTCCCTTTGCAGGCCACTAAAGCCCAAACATGCTTCCCTCTTTGTCTTGGGGGGCTTAGACCTCCCTGGTCCTGACAGGCAAGTCATTACAAAAGTTGACACTGCATAGGCAAGTGTCATCCCAAGGGCTGGGCATGTCACATCTCTGTTCACACAGGCTGCTGAACTGCCATCCTGAAGCTCTGGTCAGGTGTGATGTCTTTGCTGGTATCCAGGTACATTCTGGATTCACTGGCTGTCTTGACTGGCCATGACCTATTTGAGGGGTAGGGTGGGGTAATGACAGACCCAACTTGCCTCCTCTGGGCAGGGCATTGCCTTGTCTCTTTTGGCTGCATGGCCCCCAGGCTTAATGCCCGATATTAGAGATATAAATGCATAACTGCTCCCTTTTCCTCCCCACAATCTGGGCTTAGCAAGGCACCTGAAGATACCCTCTGTCTGGTCACCGTTGAGTGCCAGGACCTCCTCGGAGAGCCGTGTCTGTACCCAGGGCAGCTGCCTGTCAGGATAGCGCTCTTTCTGCATGCTCATCACTTCCTGCAGTGCACTGCCAAACATGGATGGGCTGAACACTGCGTTCTTGGCATGCCGTATCTCCTCCACGTTAGGCTTCTTCAGGCCCTGTGAAAACAGCCCAGCACTTGGTCCTGTTGTAGTCCAGCCTCCTTCTTTTATCTTTTCCCTAATTCTGGTTCTTGGCCCAGTCAGAACCAGGGACAACCCAGACCCTGACCCAAGTCACTAAGGGGGTTTCCCATCAGGCCATCTGCAACATCCTAACGCACGGATATGCAGAATGCTGGAGAGGTGAGGGTCCCCACTACAGGCCTGCTTTTGGCAGGGTCTGTCTGCTGCATTGCACCATGCCAGTTGGAGTTCTTAGGGGAGCAGTGAGGTGAGGATGCTTGCTATTCCTGGGCTCTGGCAGGCACCAGGTAGATGGACTATATTACTTGTGTAGGCTCCCTGATGTCTAGTACCCATTTGCATTGCTCCTCAACTAGAGGCTCAGGCATGGTCACAGGTCCTTTGAAGGGAGAGACTGTGGGGGAAGCACAGGGTCTCCTAAGCCTTCCTAGTTAGACACTAACAGACTGGGCGCCTCTGTCAGCAGGTACTCTGCTGAGCCTCACTGCCTCACCATCAGGCTTCTGTATGGACTAGAGGAGAGTCTAGGCACTGCCCTGCTTCTCCCAGAAGCATTTGTACCTTTTTAGCCCCAGTCAGGGCTGCCTTCTGCAGTTTGTGGTAACAGTACTTCGCATAGGTGCTTATTGCCACCCCTAGAAGAGAAAGGGTGACAGTCAGCCTAGGGTGGACATGTGGGATACAGGGGCTGAGAAGAGCAATTGTAGGGTTTTCACCCATCCCTGAGCTGGACAGGAGCCCACACTTTCACCCAGGCACAGTCCTACAGTGCAAAAAGACCCAAGAGGAGAGGCAGGGGAGGTTTCCACACTTCTAGGAGCTAGGGTGGGGAGATCCTTCTACCAGCCTTCTACAGCCACAGAGGGAAAACAGGCTGCAAACAAATCGCTTCCCTGTAAGGAGTCACAGGCAAGGAAGGACACACCCAGACCTTCAATTCTACTTCCTTTCCTCCTTAGGTGACCCTAGCAAGACCTTTCGTCTTCCCTGGTCCCAGGGGAAGAGGCTTCTGGATGAAGTATCTAGTGCCTTTGGCCAGCACTGGGGCAAACACAGTTCTCCAGCAGCCCTGGCTTCCTTAGGGAGGGGTGAAGTTAGGGGCAAGAGTGTCAGGGAGAGGGTGAACAGGGCTTGGCTCTCAGTGGAAGACAGCATCTACAGGATGTCAGTGTTTTGTGCAAGCACTCTAGGCAGAGGCTAAGAGAAGGCAGGGCTGGCAAGGCCTGCTCCTCTCAAGGGAAGGGGCTTTCTGGGACTCAGCCCTTACAGCAGAGCTGGTAGGATTGGAGTGTTGGCGCAGCCCAGTGACAGATACAGTTAGGCTTGGTATGAATGGAACAGGATGTCAGGTGTCGCCCACTTGGTCCTGGCAAACAGGGAGGGAGGCAGATAACAGAAAATGCCAAGAAATGTCACGGCAGACTGCCGCCAGACACCCCTCCTATGGAAGTTCCTTCTGTGACTTAGCCTGCTATCCACCGGGGTCAATGAGATCTCTTATGTTTCTTGTGGACATCTGAGGACTTGGGAAGTATATTTAGATGTGTGTGTGTGTATATCCATATCCTATAAGCTTATTTTGTCCCATTAGAACACTTTACCATAAGACAGTTTATTCACATCTGTAAAAGGGGTTCCTTTCTAACCAAAGTAATTACAGATTTCTCAGATGTTTACGTCTTGGACAATCTGCCCCAGGTCCCATGTGATCCACAGACCCTGGCAGAAGAGCCTGGCTTTTGTCCTCCACCAGCTGGAGATAGTACTGTAGCCTTCTACTTCAGGGCACCCTACCCTCAGGAAAGCCGTAAGGCTCCCTTGTTTAAAAGTGGATAGTGCTGAAGTTCTTCCTCTGCCCTGGCTCAGCTCAGCACATGACTAAGGGTTGCCTCATTTAATAGCTGCTCAGGACCACATTGCCCATTTCTACCACTCCTCAGCTGGTGGTGGTATGAGAAAAACCTCTCTGGGTTTCAGTTTTTCAGTAGGATAGGGACTGAAATAACACCCATCTTCTAGATACCTGAGAATGGTTGTCTGGGAGCCAGTTAAATGTTAAGCAGTCAGCCTCTGGTGCTGTGGTGGCAGCAGGTAGGCCGGGACTAAGGCTGGGGCTACATATAGCCCGGAGTCTAGTTAGCTGCAGTGATTTCTGCTCTGTGCTGAGTATCCACAGCAGATCAGGCAGTAATCACTGCCATCTCACAGAGACTTTTATTTGTATGAGGTCTGCTCGGGGTCTCCAGTGTAGCCTTGTTGAACCTTGGCTACAGGTAAACAGTTTTACATCGAGGTGTGGCTTACACTACTAGACTTAGAGGAGCAGTGCGGCAGGTTCTCACTATTGCAGCAGGTGCAGCGAGGCTTATTGTATGCTGGTGCTCAGCCTGCATGGTCCAGGGAAGGAACGCTCCTCAGTCTCCTACCTGACATAGTCTGGGCTCCAGAGCTCTGTCCAGTTCTGCTCCAAGTTCCACAGGAGCTTGCTTCCTACCTTGTTTGGTAAACTCACAGATGGTTAGATCTATCCAGCTCCCATTCCCTGATGGTTGGGCAAGCAGGGTCTTGTAACTCTACTACTATCCCCATGGGCAGTCTCAACACAGGCTTGCTAGGGCAGCCTGGGAGGTCCAAAGCAAGGGCAAATTTCAAGCCCTACTGAGGTCATCCTGGCCTTCTTGTAAGGCTCTCATGCTCTGCAGCTTCCTGCTGGCCATCTGTTCTGTTCTACACACATCTTATCTACAGAAAGCTTGCTGGACTTGTCCCTGGATTCCCGTGGGTAGCACACAGTGGCCATAGTTTTATGAAGAGTCGAACAAGGAACAGGAGGCAGGGGTTCTATATACTGTGGATAGTGGCCTGGTGGAAGCAGCTCTACACTAAGTTGGTGCAGGCAGGTCAGAACTGCCTTGAGGCCTTCTGAGGGAGTGGCAGCACTGAGCTGTCACTGAGAGTTCTAGATAGGGAGGTCACAGCCTTCCCTGGTGTTCAACTGAGCAGAGTGGTCCTGAAAGGGCTCAGGGGCAGAGCAGGAAGGATACTGTTAGAAGAAGGCACAGAAACTCTGGGCTTCAGAAGGCTTTGCTGGGGCCACCATAGGAAAGGGAAGATTCCCTGCTGATAATAGGGTGGGCTCCCATGCCCCCAGAGGTACTAGGCTAGAGGACGGGGATAGGGAAGCACTTGCCACAGGACAATCAGCTCCTCCACCTGTGAGCCTCACCCCATGGTCAGGCCCATTCACTCACCTGGGGGTGACTCCAGGCCTTCACAGGTTAGTCCTTGTTCCCCCTGTCCACCAAGAAGCAAGCTGTGGGTTGTCCTGGGTCCACCAGAAGAGGTGCACAGCATGCACCGTTTCTCTAGGTCATTTTGGCACCCCAGAACTCCAGTTTTTGCTTGCTTGGGAGGCCCCAAGCCTGAGGTTAGTGTCCCTCCCCCAGCCCAGAAGCGGTTAGAGAAGGCCAGGCGGCCATGGCTGAAGAGCAGAGCGGTGCAGAGGCAGCGCCCA
The DNA here is from genome assembly GCF_008632895.1 of Mastomys coucha. NCBI lineage: Eukaryota > Metazoa > Chordata > Mammalia > Rodentia > Muridae > Mastomys > Mastomys coucha. The sequence goes on from NW_022196893.1 coordinate 7,506,613, forward strand.
GGCTGCAGAGGCCCTACCATCTGGCTCTTCAACATAAGGCTTGGGTTTCTTTCTCAGTTTGGACTTCTTCTTACTGTTTCTTTCCAGAAGCTCTCTTATGTGCTGTGTCACTGGGGAGCAAACAGAACCGTGAGGACCACAGGACATAAGCCAGAAACCACTGCCCATGTGGTTTGCACACTTGGTGGCAAGGAGGCCCCTGGGCCTGCTGGGGGTCTGTCCCCATCAAGCTGATGGCCATGTGTCTCTGGAGACAGGTGGCTATGTGCACACACAGGTCAGTGAGAGATGCTGGGACCTTTCTGATGCTATATGACCAGAGGGCCTGAAGTGGGTGGGAAGGCAGAGGGATTGTACTGGTCAGAGCGAGATATAGTGCGGCTGGTTCACACATCTCTGGGCTCCTGAGCTGGTGTTGGTCCACAGACCCACCTGCTACAAAGCCAACGGACACGGGTGAATGACGGTGACAGGAGGCTCCAGTCTGGTGCAGACTACCACCTGTGACAAAGTAATTTAGTGCTAACGGTGACTTGTCACCTGCCTGAGGTCATGCCTGTCAGATTTCTGCACTGTGAAAGTATCTGCTCCCCCGTTTCCCGTCAATGCACTCTTTGGAAGTCAGTCACGAGGAAGAAGTGTGTTTATTCAATGCTTTGGTTTAAGCCTTACCACTAGGAAGTTCTCAGTTGCTAACATTCCTGAACAGCTCCCATTACCTCTCCCTTCCTATGCCTCCATGTCAAGATCTGTGACTGAACACAGACCTTCAGTGCGTGCTAGGCAGACAGTCTAATACTGAGTGACAGGCCCCGCCTTTTTTACTTTTTGAGATAGGATCTTATTTAAACTAGTACATCTGGCCTTGAACTCACTTTGTACCTAGGGTAGACCTTGCCTCTTTTCCTCTGGCCTTGGAATCCTGAGTAGGTGATATAAGTACAGTACCAGGCATGGCTCTACTTTATTTATTTTGGTTGGCGAGGACTGAACACAGCATTATGAACACCAGGCAAGTGTTTTGCACTGAGCTATAACTGAAGCCCTTACATTTGTTTTTTTCCAGTCAGGGTTTCTCTGTATAGCCCTGGCTGTCCTGGAACTCACTCTGTAGACCAGGCTGGCCTCAAACTCAGAAGTCCGCCTGCCTCTGCCTCCCAAGTGCTGGGATTAAAGGCATGCGCCACCACCGCCCAGCAGCCCTTAAATTTTTGATGTCTTCAAATATTAAGCCCTTGCTGTATAGTTCAGGCTGACCTCAACTCAAGATCCTCCAGCTTCAAGTCTTCTCTATGGTGAGGACATATGTCAGCAACCTAGCCACTTTTGACATATCTTGTCAATATATTTCCCATACTAGGATGAAATCAGCTATTTCTCCAAAGGACTATGGGTTCTTATAACAGAAAAACACAAAACAAAAACAAAAAAAAAAAAAAAAAAAGGGGGGTGTCAGGTGTGCTTTTCCTTACTCAAGCATCCTTGCTTCTGAGGTCCTCTGAGCAGACAGAACAAGCAAATATATGTCCATTAATCCATGTATATACATGCATATCTATGAATACTTCTGTAGGTAAGGATTTATGTCTCTATTAAAGTACATATGAGTTCAATAGACAGAAGTGGTGCACACCTTTCTCAGCAGAAGCAGAGGCAGGTGGATTTCTATGAATTCAAGGCCAGCCTGGTCAACAGAGCAAGTTCCAGGTCAGCCATGGCTACACAGAGAAACCCTGTCTCAGAAAAACAAAGTAACATGAGCTCACACCAATGACTGCACGTTAACCCATCACCACATAGATCAGTCCACACATCATTGGACTTTGTCTGCAACTTGAACAATTGGCTTTTCATTTCTCTTTAGGGGCAAAATGCTGAGGACTAAGCCCAGAGGTTTATACACTCTACCACTGATCTACATTTACTTAAGCTTCTCATCCTCTTATCAATACTTTGTTGAATATTTAATTTTGATAGTTCAGCTTTCCAACAGACAGTGTTTTTGGTATTATATAAAAGTTACTACCTAACCCAAGAAGACAAAGATTTTCTCCTATAACTTTTATAGTTTGGGGTTTTATGTTTTGATTTATTATCTCTTAAAAAAAAATTCTTGAGATAGGGTCTGTGTGTGTAGTCTTGGCTACCTTAGAACTCCCTCTGTAGACCAGGCTGGCCTAGAGATGCATCTCCCCTATCTCCTGAGTGCTATGATAAAGGAGTGCCACCATGCCTGGCTGGTTTATAACTCATTTTGAGTTAATTTTTCATACAGTGCAGTGGAGGTTGGAGTTAGTCTCTTTTGTGTTTGAAACACCGTGCACCTCTGAGGAAAACGGACCTGCTCTGAGCGGGTCTGTTTCAGGGACTCCTGTGATCACAGAGCAGACTTTGATTTCACCAGATCTGTAACAAGCCAGTGGCGGGAGGTCCTCTACCCCACGATGCCCTTCCATCCTCTAGAGAGCCCCTACCCTCAGCTGCAGCAGCCGTTTTCTAAGTGCTACGCCTTAGGCCAGCTGGTCTTCCAAAGCAGGTGCTGCAGGTCTTGAGTGGGTAAGGCAGGGCTCACGCCATACTCTACCTTCCCTGTACCACAATCTGAGTTTTTGGGACAAGATGTCACATGTAGCCCTGGCTGGCAGAAACTCTATAGACCAGTTAGCCTCAAAATTGCTGCAGTCTGTTTATATCGCTTCTTTGTTGTAGCTTTTGTGCCATACAGGATGACAGTAAGGGCCAAACAGTTACTTAAAAACAAGCAAACACACAACAAAAAACCCTGCACATTTTAACATAAAAAAATTATGATGAACGATTTTAAAAAATACTGAACTGGGTGGTGGTGGTGCATGCCTTTAATCCCAGTACTCAGGAGGCAGAGGCAAGTGGATCTCTGAGTTTGAGGCCAGTCTGGTCTACAAGATAAGTTCCAGGACAGCCAGGACTACGCAGAGAAACCCTGTCTTAAACAAAACAAAACAAAACAAAACAAAACAAAACAAAACAAAACAAAAAACAACAACAACCCCCCCCCCCAAAAAAAAAAACCAATAAACAAACCAACAAACAAAACTGCTGCAGTCCTGTCTTTGCCTCCCAAGTGCTGGCATCATGGATGAGCACTCCCATGCTTGGCTGGGACCCATTTTCTTTTTTTTGTTTTTTCGAGACAGGGTTTCTCTGTATAGCCCTGGCTGTCCTGGAACTCACTCTGTAGACCAGGCTGGCCTTGAACTCAGAAATCTGCCTGCCTCTGCCTCCCAAGTGCTGGGATTAAAGGTGTGTGCCACCACTGCCCGGCAGGGACCCATGTTCTTGAACAATGCTTGTTTACGCCTGTTGAGGAAGGGATGACCAGCTTGTATGTAGAGGTCTCTTTGAGGTGCAAGGCCAAGCAAAGCTGCACACAGGCAAACTCGAGGTGACCCAAGGATGAGATGGTTTTGATAGTAAGAGCAGCCCAGGCCTCACAGCCTGGATGCAAGCCACCAATTGGTTGCTTACCATTCAGAGTCCAGAGGTAAGACTTTTGGGGTGCTGTCAGGCTGCTGCCCCGAAGCTAAATCCATTTCCTACTTTTGTGTAAGCCAGAACACTATGGGTATAATATACTGGGAAAAAAGCCCACACAGACACGGTGCAAAGGGTAGCATCACAGGAGGTCCTACAGAAACAGCCCAGTTATAGCCTTCCTGGCTAGATGACCCTTAGGCCTTTAATCACCTCTCAAGTCTTCATTTGCTTACTAACTCACTCAAGGACACGCCTGAGACGTTCCATGGGCCTCCTGTTGTGCTGGGCAGAGGAGACCCATTTTTATACCCTAAAGCTCAAGGACACTTGAAGGCTCTTTAGAAGAGGGCAAAGAACTGGTCTATGAGGTCAGTAAAGCACAGCTCCCAGGACCCCCTGCTCGCAGAAGGGCATAAGAGGACCAAAGACTGGGGTTCTTGACTTCTCCCCTCAAGCCTCTAGCAATCTCAAGCTGCTTGGAATCTGACTTTGGTTCTCCGTGCAGGTACGGGAGCACAGATATGTGCCAGGTTCTGCATCTGCCAGTACCCATACTGAAAAACACATGCCTGGGGTAGAAATCACATGGACTCATAGATTCCACTCTCAGCTGAGATATGCTTCCTATGCCTGGCACACCTTCTCCAGAAGCCTGTTCAAGCCATGAAGCTTCTGCCATGTCCTCAAGTGTGCACAATGACCCAACATTTAAAAACTGCTTTCCCATCCCTGCTGGGGACAAGGCCTCGAGGCCCTGATTAGTGTCTAGAGAAACAGCCCAAGAGAGACTCTCCTCCCCAGGAACAGTACAGTACTGTGTGATCTAGTTTGCAAGCATATGTGTGTTTGAGCATGTGTATGTACATCAAAATATAGGCTCTGTGCCTGTATTCCATAGGTACTTAGCCCTGGGATCAGACCAGCTGCCTAGCTAACAGAATTATGACCTACCTCTGGGAGGGTCTTGTTCTTGGTCCTAGGCAGCTATAGGTAAGTGGGTTATCTATGACAGTCCTACCTTCCAACCTCACAGGGCAGATCAGCTTAAAATGCCCACAAGCTGGCTGAACTTAGAAGACTTTTATATATGTGCTGGGCCTATGGAGTGGAGCTTAGTGCCACTCAGGTCACCATGTTTTTCTCTGCTTAGACCACTGGCCCAGACTGTACATAGAAGGCAGCCTGAGCCTCTTTGGTCATCTTCGCTTACCACAGGATAACAAGATTGAGTGTAGCAAGGGAACAGGAGATTGACAATGCCTGCCCCATGGGAGGTTTGGAGCAGAGTTTATCTATCTATCTATCCATCTATCTATCCATCTATCCATCTATCCATCTATCCATCTATCCATCTATCCATCTATCCATCTATCTATCTATCTATCTATCTATCTATCTATCTATCTATCTATCTATCTATCTATCTATCTATCTATCTATCTATGTGTCTTATTTATCCATCTATCCATCTATCCATCTATCTATCCATCTATCTATCTATCTATCTATCTATCTATCTATCTATCTATCTATCTGTCTGTCTATCTATCTATCAATCTATGTGTCTTATTTCTGCCAGGCCTACCTGGGTGCTTCTGAGTTCAGGAAGGGTTCACAACCAGAGGAAACTAGGGTTTGGGATTTTCCAGGGGACTGCATATCTTCTTAGAACTGGCCAATGTTACCCAGCATGGCTAGGAGCCCTATCCATAGCCCTTACCTCAGCAGCAGCAAAGCTGGGGTGCTGAGGGTCCCACATGCTGGGCCTTACCTTTGGTGTCATTAACAGGGTCCATATGCCGGTAGATATAGCCCTCTAGGTAGGAGTGGAACTTGGGGGTTGGTGGGAAGAAAGCCAGGCAGATGGCCATGAGCTCCCAGCCGCGGGCCAGGCTCTCTAGGCGGAAGTTCTCTGTAGTTTGCCGGCATAGTTGGATATACAGCTCATCCCGTAGGCCCTGTGCACTCCAGCCTTTGGTGGCTATCTCTAGGGCTACATGCAGTGGGTCTGCCTTGGCTCGCCTGTCACCCATGTACATTTGGATTAACTTGAAGATCTCACAGGCCTCCTTCTTCACATGCCGGTCACTAGTCACAATCATGGGCTTCTTGATGGACTCACTGCTCCAGGCCAGCATGTTGGCTATGGATACCTTTCGCCGGAAGAGACCCTGGGTGTGCTTGTTGAAGTGCTTGGAGGCCCAGTTCTCGATGTCTGTCTCTGAGGAGGGCTTACGCAGCGTGAATGTGGGGAAGACACAGCTGGAGCTGGGCACTGCACTGCGGTTCTGCCGGCTGCTCTCAAACTGGGCGCAGGCACCAAGGTCCTCAGACTGGGAAGGACAAATGGGACTGGGCCATCAGAGGGTGGGCTGGGCAGGCAAAAAGGCCCAGCTGGACTACAGCCCTAAGAGTAGTGAGCCAGCCAGGTGAGACTCAGCTTGCCCAGCAGGCATGACCAAGAAGCAGCCTTGGACTTGTTACCCAGGACAGGGTAACAGTCTTGGTCTTTGCTCTCAGGGAACCTGACTGTGGGTGAAGGACATCTTACACGGGGATGCCAATTCATCTTGCCACCAATAAGGAAGGCTAGCATGCTACCTCCTGTAGGCATAGCTACCAACCCCATTCCCACCTCTGCATGACCCTGTGACCTTAGTGCTGCTCAGGGCTGGAGGGCCTAGCTTTTTATCACCTGTCTGGGGTGTGACCCTGGAGGCCCCTCCCTCTGCTTATATAACAAGACCTCCTTCTTTTCTTAAGGACAGCTTTGTCCCTGAATGTTCTGTTTCCCACAGCCCATGGATCTCTGAAGCCATGTGGAGACCCGAGACAGTTGCTGCCCAGAATTCACGGAACCTTCCCCAGTGCGGTAGAGACAGACAGCTGTACTGCCTCCATGAGTTCTAACTCTGGTGCTGCTGGGCAGGTGCAGCAAACCAGTATGGATCACAGACCTAGGATCTTGGGACCTCCCAGTCCCCAGGAGGGCAGGCTCATGGAAATGTACTTAGGGCTTGGTGTAGCATCTTATAGCTGAACCCTTGCTGACAGTTATATGGAGCCTGAGATTCAGGTCCTAAAAACCCCAAGTGTTACACTCATGCCATGGATGCCCGCTATAACAAGGCCTCATTCTGCCCCGTGCTGGCCTCAGACCCTGCCCGGAATCTGGTGGGCCCACAGATCCCATCTGCCCCACCCTGTGCCCTCACCTGTGAGGGATGGAGGTAAGGCTCCGGTGAGGCCAGGTTGGTCTGCACAGAGATGCTTTTCTCCAGCAGGATCTGAGGGAAGCCAAGCTTTTCAAAGGTGCTCCGCTTCCAGTGCTTGCTGTCCTGCTGTGCCAGCGCCTCGTCCTCACTGAATGCTCGCACCACAGGCCCAGGCATGGGCAGTGGGACAGCGCCGTCGCTCTCATATCCTGAGCCATCTTGCTGGGAGTCCCAGCTGCCCCTCTGCTTCATGTGGAAGTGGGCTTGCTGTGCTTCCCAGGCCAGCCGGGCCTGTGCCAGGAAGGGCTCAGGTGTGCCTCGTACTAGGTCAGCCTCAGCCTTTACTGGGGTAAGGCTGGCCCTGCATGGAGAACGCTCTTCAGTCAGAGGCTGTTCTCCTAGCAGGTCCCCGGCACCATCAGTGGATGAAGTGCTAGGGACTTGGCACAGAGAGGGCTTTCTGCTCTTTCTCTTACGAGTGCCTGGGGAGTAGCCTGTGGAAGACATGGTGTCCTGCTGACTGGACCAGGACATGGCATCCTCCTGGGCTTGGGGCAGTGGTGTGGGTGGTTGGCTTGGGCGTGACTCAGGCCCTTCCATGGTGCTGTAGTCTCCTGACCTGACCCCCAGGCGCTGGTCTCTCAACAGGCAGGGGCTGGGCTGCAGGGAGTAGGTGCCACCACCTGGGTTGGGTGCATACTTGTGCCTGGGCCCAGCTCTAAGCTTGGGGCTAGAGCCTGCTTGCTCCACATACACCAACTGCCGCACGTACTCCTTGCCCACAGGACTATATTCCAGGCTCAGAAAACGCTCAGGGCACTTTTGTTTGGTGCGCATCAGCTGCTGGCAGGGTGACGTTGGGGTCTGTTTGGTAGTTTGCAGGAACGGATGGGGCTTTCGGCCTGGTGACCTCTGTGGTGAGCCTGTCTGGTAGGGGCTGTTGGCCTCAAACTGCACATCCATGGGGGGCTCATCATAAATGGGGGCCTGGTATTCCACTGGAGGCTCCTCATAGAGTGGGGGTTCATACCCATAGCGTGGGGAGGAGGGCTGTGAGTCACTGGAGGGCTTTCGGGGCTGTATCAGCAGTGGTGAGCAGTTTCCCGAGAGCTCAGCCCTCCTCAGGAAGGGTGAGGGCCGCCTCTCTGGAAAGAAGACAGTGCCGTCACTGTCAGGGACAAAGGTCTGCAGGTTAGGTGAATGCTGGCTGCCAGATGGTCTGCGGTGATGCCCCCCTGGTTGGCTGTCTGTGGGATACCCATTGCCCTGGGGAGTGAGGAAGCTGGGTTCACGGTCAGCAACCTTGATGAGCATGCGTTCCTTGTTACCAGAGTTCCATCGCAGTGAGGAGGTCCTGTGTGGAGAATAGGCACCCAGTTATTGGCAGAGTTAAGCCCAGCCCCACCATCCAGCATCGTCCTCATGTCAGGTTCTTTCTGAATGACCTTTCATTTCTTATCTGTTTCTCACTCACTCGAGCACCAGGCAGAGAGCTGCTGCTGGAGCTCAAAGTCAATGGCTGAGGAGCCAAGCACCACACCACAGGAGCACCTCAGGGCCCAGCTTCAACACAAGGCTCCCTCAGCTCCCTGTGTCCACCCTATCAGGTCACAAAGGTCACTCTGCCTCAGTCCCAGTCCCTCCTCATCAAGGTCATGCTGAATACTTCTTATCTTCTCAATTGTCTTTTGCTTATGGACACAGTGGGTGGCACTGGGCCCAGGCACAATACTCACATATGTCCTGTTCCATAGGCCTGAGGTCAGAAGCACCCTGTATCTCATGGCTATGCTTAAAGTAGGTAGAAGCTGAACCTGGAGCAGTGTTCCAAGAGATGGTCTCACCCACTTAGTTCCTCCCCCAGACTACTGAAGTAGGACCCTCTGACTAGGATTTCCAGCACCTGTGAATTTGGCTGGCTAATCTTTCATGGTTGAAAAATAGCTATTGAGATTTTTAAATGTGTTTACTTCTTCTCCTTTGGGAATCAAATTACGACTCACTGTGCACCATACAGTTTCATGGGATAGTCTCTATTTCTCAGCTCTCTGTCCTTCAGATGTTCTTCTCATCTGTCTTCTGTTTGTTAGTTCTCTATTTAACATGTGGTTTTACTTACATTTACTTATTTTAGAAAGGCTGTGTGGCTATGTCTGGCTTTAAATTTGAGATTCCTACCTCTGCCTCACATGCTGAGATTAGAGGTGTATGCTGCTACACTCCCCTCAATCTTTTTAATGTGTATGAGTGTTTTGTTTGCATGTTTATCTGGACACCATGTATATGCAGTGGCTGTGGGGGTCAGAAGAGGGAGCAGGTGCCCGAGAACTAGAGTTACAGACCCATGTTAGTCATGGTATAGGTACTGAGATTTGAACCAAGATCCTCTGGAAGAGCAGCCAGTGTTCCTAGCTGCTGAGCCACTTCTCTAGTCTAAAGCTTATTCTACTTAAAAACCACCCACCGTTTTGGAGCTGGAGAGATGGCTCAGTGGGCAAGAGCACTAGTCAGACTCCTGCTGAAGGACCTGGGCTCAATTCCTAACACCCATCTGGCAATTCACAATTGTCTGTAACCCCAGTTCCAGGTGATGCACTGCCCTCCTCTGGCCTCTGCAGGCACTAACCATACACATGGTGCACATATACACATACAGGTAAGCACTCATACAAGAGACAGGCAAACCATAAGACTCTTTTCATCCATTTAGGCCACTATACCAAAATGCTGAAGGCTGGCTGGAGTAAGCCAGACAATTAGGCTAGGTGTGGGAGCACACATCTTTAATCCTGGCACTTGGAAGCCTGTCTGTTCTACACAGAGAGTTCCAGGGCCATGTCTACTTAGTGAGTCTGTCTTCAGACTTAAAATACAGTAGGTCTGATGTAGCCCAGTGAAAAGCACTTACCGGACATGCACATATCTCTCTGTGTGATTCCCAGCAGCAACAAACACAGCAAATGTGATCTGTAACATCAGACACACATTTCTATGCCTGCCACTTTTAAACCTTTTTTCCTGTTTGTGAGCGTTCTGCCTGCATCATGCTTGTGTACTTGTACATCTAAGCCCGAGGAAGCCACAAGTGGGAACTGGAAGCCCTGGAACTGGATGTTGGTGCTGGAAATTGAACCAGGTTCTCTGGAAAAAGAGGAGGTGTTCTTAACCAGTGAGCTATTTCTTTAGCCCTTAATGTTTCTGACTGGCTTAAATCTCTGCTATTTATGTATTTATTTAGCAGGGATTAAAGGTGTGTGCCTCCATGCCCAACTGTTCTTAATTTCTTTAGGTACATCTTGGAATGTTTTGTTTCTGGATATCCAGCACAAGCTAACTTCTTCCTGGGGCAGTTTAGTAGTGAGGATTAGACTCATGGCTACTGTTCAACCTTCAGTGCTGAAGTGTACTGCATGAACATTCTACAGATGGTCCAACTGTGGGTAAGGAAACTTACCATGGGGTGACATGTTTGTCTTCCCTTACTGTTTCCTTTTCTGACACAACCCACCCATTGAGGATCTCACGCATAGCCCAGGCTTGCCTCAAACCCGCTATGTAGCTGAGCTGACAATGAGTGCCTGGCCATCCTGCTTCTGTCTGCTATACGCTGAGATGCTGAGTCCGTTTGGACAGGTAAGGGATGAAAGGGCAAGGTTCCTGCCTTGAGAGCAGACACCGTAGGGTGTGGGCCTCCATGGTGCTGAGGGCTGCTGTGGCCCAGGCTTGTTTGTATAATGCACATGTTTTCCTGTTCTTCCTCCATGCCCCTGCAAGTGCAGTCAGCCTTGCTCAGACTTTCTTCCCACACAGCATTCACAGTCTCCACCTATACTTAGTCAATTTCTCTCCGTGGCATAGATGACCTGTGGCCTTGCTTCCTCCTTACCTCCTGCCTAGCTCCAGCATTAACTGTTGAGTGCAGGCAACTGGCCTGAGGGACCCTACACAACATGAAACCAAGGTGGTTTGATGTGAGAGTGGAAGCCCTCTCAGGGCTGCGGCCTCCGAAGGTGAGGTAAGCAGAGCAGGTCAGGCTCAAATGCCTCATTCTCCTCAGGCCCTTACAGGTTATTTCAGAGGAAGAACTGGCGAGTCTCATACAAAAAACAAAAACAAACAAAACCCCCAAATTAAGAAAAAAAATCTTAGGCAGGAAGTGCTTCTTTAGGATCACCTGCGTGCACACGGCAGTGTGTGGCCAAGGTGAGCAGGGAGCAGCTACAAGCATGGCCGCCTGTGGCCTCCTTGACCTCATGCTGGGATTCTGGGGCAAAACCTGGCACCAAAATTTATACTTATGAAGAAAACACTGGTCTAAAAACACCACCACTGTCTAGGCCTTCTTTCTCCCAGTGTGGGCTGCCACCAGGGGCCACTGCTGTCTCAGGCCTCTGCGAGTGTCTGTGCTTTCTTGCTGGGCTGGGCTCTGCCTCCGGCCCTCAGGAGGATGCCCTGCTCCTGGCAGGCTCCTTTGTGTTTCTGCTGCTCTACACCAGTCCTGCATACATAGCTTTCCTATCCAAAGGTTGAACCTGCTGAGCTCCCTTTCCAGTGTCTGTACTTGGGTGTTCGTGGGCACTGCCTGCAGGATGCCACTCCTTCACACTGACCCCACATTCTACAGCTTTTTCAGATCTGTTGTTCCTTTCTCCACGTTTCCTTCTCTCTGGGACTTCCCCTCTTCACAAAAAACCCAAAGTGGTCCCAAGATGAGGATCAGAAAGACAGGCATCAAGGACTGATGCAGCTGGACAGCGGTACACACGGGCACTTCTAACTGCAACTGCCATTCCTGGGACATGAGCAAGCCAAGAAGCTTTGGTTACCTGGGAATCAGAAAATACAGTGTTTGCTTTCTCTTGAGCTGTGGGAAGCCTCACTGCCTCCGTGGTTGGTTAGTTCTGACCCCTTTTGGTAATTTGTTTCACAAGTACTTTGTGACTTCTTGCCCTTCCAGCTAATATGCTGATCTGTGCTATGGAGATATGGAGACAGCTTGTGATGCTCTGCTCTGGAAGCACAAAGGCTGCAACACCTTAGCAGGGAGCATGTCTGCATGAGGCCTGACCCCTTTTCCAGCCTTCTTAAGAAGTACTGGTCGCCCATGGACACAGAAACCCAATTGAGGCAAGCCTCTGGCTCTAGCTCTTACAAGCACCAGTATCCTCTTGTGATCCACCTCTTTTTCAGATGTCACTGGTATCTATGCCAAGGTCTCAGTGACAGGGCAATTGACACAATGGTACTATAGCATGACTTTTTCTTGCTAACATTCATGGTTATCCTGTTACTATTTGGGTGGAGATAATGTGGCTGGGCAACAGCAATGAAATAGGTAGAACAACAAAGTGACAGATGGATACATGGGAATGGGACTCCTTTTGTTGGAGACAGGGTCTCACACCGATAACCAGACTGTTAATACTCCTAGTAGAAGGTGAGAGAAGGGTCACAGGACCTGGCCACAGGTCTAGCCCAGACATCTCATTGCTCTTTTGTTTGCCCCTCCTAGTGCAAGGGATCTTGGGAGATGTTAGAATATACAGGATGTGTGTTGGGGTGGGGGAGCTCAATGATGCAGCTTCTCTGAGGTCATCCTGCACACGTGCTAAGACTCTTCAGTGATGCCTCAGACTCCATGAGTGAAAGCAGTAAACTCACAAGTTCACCAAGGTAGATTTGGGTGGAATCATTCCTTTGGTCTGTACAATGGAAAGCAGTACAACAAGGGCACAGGAGGAAAAGGCGGAGTGCCTTGCATGGAAGAGCCTCCAACAGGTAACTGACTGAGATCAGACCTTCTACCCTGTGGCAGGCCAGGACTCTTTCGAGGTTGTGTCAGGCAAGCAGTGCCCTGGGCAGGCCATTGGAATGCAGCAGAGCCCAGAGAGTCCTTCTGGTTTAGAAATGCAGCTCTGTGCTGCCCAGGTTCACTAGAGACCATATGAGACTCTAAAATGGATGCCTAATGGCATCATTGCTAGCAGGTAAAAAGGCGTGAATAACGGAGAAGTGGAAGATGCCCCATGGACAGTAGCCACGGGGAAAGTGCTACAAGGCTAGAGACCTAGGGGGCTCCAAGGAGGCTCTTTAAGTTTCTGTAGAGGCTGGTGTAAGTCAACTGGTGTGGCAGGTGTGTTTCACAGGGCTGAGAGGAGCTCAACTGCTAACATGGGGACCAAAGGGCAAAAGGACCCGAGTGGGCTCGCTTCTCTCATCTGCCACCCATACAGACAATATCCAGAAAAGCCTGGAGAGCCTCTTTAGCCCACTGGGGCTTGTGACTGTAAGAGTACCTGCTTCCCTGGAAGCACTACAGGTATCTATATGGGGCATGTTACTAATGAGCCCCCCAGGACTGGTGGGGTTACAAAAGTGCTTGCCAGCCAAAGGTTAGATGGGGCATCTGCCATACACAGTGCACCTCCTCAGCCTAGGACAGTGGTTAAGGGTCATGGGAAATCTCAAACCTTGTGGCCAGAGCTGAGGTCTGATTTGTCACCATGCAGAATAAGTCTCTCCCAGACCCATACTGCTGATGAGAAACATGAATCCCAGGGAGGCCTGGAATACACCTGCAGTTACACGGTCACTTAGGAGGCCTGGAATACACCTGCAGTTACACGGTCACTTAGGACCAGGGCAGGATCCGATTTCCTCCCACACCTGTCTCCATTTAAGAAGCAAGTCCAATTGGCTGAGCAAACTCTCAAGGTCTCTCATGTCTTTCAATTTCTTCCCCAGTACCAAAGCTGTTCCTGGGTGGTGTGTATTCAGAAACCCTGGCCATCCTCAGGCATAATACTCTGCCTTATGCCCTACATTTGCCACAGAAAACCAGTCACCAAGAAAGAAGATTATAGGTGACTGCTATAATTTTGTGAGGGAACTGCTTCCCTCCCTACAACTACCTGGGTCTCCTGACTGGCCCTGGTAAGTGCTCTAAAGTGTGGGTCAGTATCACCCAGGGGTAGAACACACATCAAGCGTCTCTTAGACCTCATCCTTCCTCCAGAAGCTCAGAGAGGCCACAAGATTCCTCCAAAATGGAATTCCCAGTGAAGCTGGGGCAATGCTGAGTGCCTTGTGCTCACACCCAAGGAGTTGGTGATCTTTAACCTTCCTGGTGTTCCTGTTGCTTCTTGCTCAACCAAACTCTGCTCTAGTCCACCCAGGAACACTCAGATTAGTAGACTGGTGTGTCCAACGTTAGGCAGTTCTACCTGTAGTGAAGGAGCTGGCCGTCAGCACTGTAATCCCGGTACACCTCATAGTCCTTCTCCAGGAGCACACCTGGTGGTGAACAACTGAAACACAGCAGAAAGAAAAAGACATGAGTCTAGGTGTAGCACACAGGACTGCCCCTCACTCCTCTGGGGATGACCTGGGTTGCACTTCATATGTTCCTTTGTTCCTTCTTTTCCTTTCTTAGTTTATACATAGGATCTCACTATGCACCTCTGGCTGGCCTGGTACTCCCAGAGATCCATCTGCCTCTGCCTTCTGAGTGCTGGAATACAAGTATGTACCACCATGCCCCTGTGTTCCTTTTTATGGTCTAAGCAAGAATTCTTCTGTCTTTCTATCTTCCACTGTAAGAATAGCCAGAGTGGCCCAGAGGCCTTGGAGCAGGCCAGGACACCAGCCCTGTCCTAGAACTGTAGTCATTGTTCTAAGGGCCCAGAGATGGGGCTACTGAGAGATTTAACCAGAAATGGCAGAAAACCACAGAGGAGAAGACACGCCACAAAGGCTCTTCTGGGGACTGTAATGTTCTGAGGGCAGACAAAAAGATATCTAAGAGATATCAGAAGTGGATGTCTAAAAAAGTGATTATCCTTGTCAGCTATCCAAAAGGCAGGTGGTTAAACTAACACCTATTTGTGATTGAGAGGAAGCTTTAGTACTCTAGAAGAAGAGATTTATTTAATCTTATCTAGATTATCTTTACTGAACCCTGGGCTTTTACAGTACTCAGAAACAAAAGGCAGAGAGCCAAGATGCTGGTGTACACTCTTGCTGCCAGAGTATAGTTCAATTTTGGAACAGCTGCTAATGTATAGGTAGAGGGCACTGGTTGATTTAAGTGTCTAAAAGAAAAAGTCATCAGTAGGTGTCAGTCTTTATTGTTTTTGAGATAGGAGTTCACTATGTGGACCAGCTGACCTCAAACTCACTGAGCTCCTTTTGCACCTGCCTTCCAAGTGTTGGGGTTCAAGGTGTACACCATTACACCCAGTCTAAATGTCAGTCTTGAAAAGCGAAAACAAAAAGTTACTGGTAGTATTAATGGAGACTTGTAGCCTAGTCTTCACTTAAAAGTTAAAGAATGCCGGGCGGTGGTGGTGCACGCCTTTAATCCCAGCACTTGGGAGGCAGAGGCAGGTGGATTTCTGAGTTCGAGGCCAGCCTGGTCTACAGAGTGAGTTCCAGGACAGCCAGGGCTATACAGAGAAACCCTGTCTCAAAAAACAAAAACAAAACAAAACAAAAAAACAAAAACAAAAACAAACAAACAAACAAAAAGTTAAAGAATAAGCCAGAGCCGGGCGGGGGTGGTGCACGCCTTTAATCCCAGCACTTGGGAGGCAGAGGCAGGTGGATTTCTGAGTTTGAGGCCAGCCTGGTCTATAGAGTGAGTTCCAGGACAGCCAGGACTACACAGAGAAACCCTGTCCAAAAAGAAAAAAAAAGAAAAGAAAAGAAAAAGAAAAAAGAAAAGAGAAAAAAAGAAAAGAAAAAAAAAGTTAAAGAAAGCATTATTAGGAAAATTCATAATATATATAATCTTGAATCATTAAATTATAGAAGGATCAAAAGAACCCTAATGTCTTTTAATCCTGCATTCCATTTGCACACACCTCATTCATTCCTTTGATCACACTTTAGCCTGGATGTGAATGAGACATGGCTTAGATTTCTTCATCCGATTCCTTGGCTCTAGGCAAGACAGCAGATTCTGTGCCAGCAAATGTGGGCACTGTTGAAAAAGCCTTTGAATACTAGAGAATTTTCATGGTATATAGTGTTAATCCTGTCAAATGGAGCAAACGCCTCCACTTTTAACTCTCCTCATTTTGATCCTAAGGTCCGTATGTGAGCATCTGATGACAGAGATAAATCATCATCACCGGGATAACTGGACAGCAGGTAGTATGAATTCCTTAGGATGGGCTAGAAGATGCTAGACCTAGACAACTAAGGTAGTGTTCCAGTTATATGTTGGCCTGGTTTCTCTCCAAACTGTAAACTCCTTCAAGATTAACTACCTTCTAAAAAGAGAATGTCCCTCCCTTCCACTGTTTTTTTTTTTTTTTTTTTTTTTTTTTTTTTTTTTTTTTTTTTTTTTTTTTTTTGGTTTTTCGAGACAGGGTTTCTCTCTATAGCCCTGGCTGTCCTGGAACTCACTTTGTAGACCAGGCTGGCCTCGAACTCGGAGATCCACCTGCCTCTGCCTCCCAAGTGCTGGGATTAAAGGCGTGCGCCACCACCGCCCGGCCCCTTCCACTGTTTTATATTCAAACATGAGCCTTAAGCTCTCCTTACCGAGCTCAGTACAGATCTATGGGAAAGGCTCTCATCATCCAGGAAGGCCCACCACCATTGTGTCCTTCACAAAGTTCTCCTGGTTCAAGTATTGAAGCTGCTGAAACCAGACCTCTCTGCCTGGGGTACTAAACATGTCACATGGAGCGGCTTTATAGCCAGGCTTTACTTTGTAAAGCACATGACCACCTGTGACTTTTCTGCTTTTTTAGCTGACTATTTAGAAACCAAGTGTACTCATGATGGCATGATGGCAACAACAGCAACAGAAATGAAGCAGAAGTCTAGGGAATGAATTAACAGTACAGCTCAGAAGTGGAAACTTGCCTCATGCACACAGGCCCTGGGTCCAATCTCAAGCACCGTTCTCATGAAAGCCTCACATTCAGGGCTGGAGAGATGGCTCAGCAGTTAAGAGCACTGACTGCTCTTCCAGCAATCCTGAGTTCAAATCCCAGCAACCACATGGTGGCTCACAACCATCTGCAATGGGATCCAATGCTATCTTCTGGTGTGTCTGAAGAGAGCAACAGTATACTCATATACATAAAATAAATAAATTAATCTTAAAAAAAAAAAAAGAAAAGGCCGGGCGGTGGTGGCGCACGCCTTTAATCCCAGCACTTGGGAGGCAGAGGCAGGCAGATTTCTGAGTTCGATGCCAGCCTGGTCTACAGAGTGAGTACCAGGATAGTCAGGGCTATACAGAGAAACCCTGTCTGGAAAAAAACAAAAAAAAAGAAAGCCTCACATTTAGTGGTTTGTGCTTGTAACTTCAAGAAGTGGGAGGCTGAGGTTCAAGGCCAGCCTGGGATGAGCATTAAGACCATCTTTACAAATAAATATAAAGCCCGTGCTGGATCAGAACTATAAGTTGGTTGAGCTATATAAAGGGGCGGCTTAGTGGGTGAAGAGCTAACCACGCAAGCATGAGATCTGAACTCAGACTCTAGCATCCACGTAAAAAGCCAGTGTGACGTCATGTACCTGCAGCTCTAGGCTGGGAGATGGAGACGGGGAATCCTAGGAGCTGATGGACCAGCACATCTAGCCAAAATGGCAAACTTCAAGGAAGTAGGAGACACTGCTCCAAACAAATATGCTGAAAAGTGATGATAAACAAAGACCTCTGAAGTTGGCCTCTGACCTCCACAAGAACACACACAGATAGGCAAACACATCTGCCTAGACTCACACACAAAATAAAAATATTGAAAAAAAAGTAAAAACAGCTACTGGAAGATGCTAAAAGTACAGAAGCAGAACTCAATGGTACCACTGTGTGAACATGCCTGCTCCAAACACTGCAGCACTGGAGGCACAGGTTCTGAAGCTCACCAGAAAGTCTGATTACCAACCTAAATACACATGCCATGGTTTGCTTACACCAACTCACATTGAAATTTGCTTCTAACCTAATGATGTGGGAAGGCAGTAAGGCCTTGAAGAACCCTCCCTCTGAGGG
The DNA here is from genome assembly GCF_008632895.1 of Mastomys coucha. NCBI lineage: Eukaryota > Metazoa > Chordata > Mammalia > Rodentia > Muridae > Mastomys > Mastomys coucha. The sequence continues at coordinate 7,524,355 of NW_022196893.1, forward strand.
AGTGATGAGTTCCTGTGGGAGTAGAGTGCTCTTAAGAGATGAGTTAGCCGCTGAGAGAAAGACATGCAGGGGAGGTCAGGTCTACTGCCTATAGTTTATAAAGAGCCAAAATAAGACAGTTTCCTCTATGAATCACCACTAAAAATATCTAACTATGGGAGCAGAAATGGTCTGAGACAATAGACAAGAATTTAGTACACGACCAATAGAAAATTAGGAAAATATTATGTATAGTAAAAAGAAATCACATGTGTAAAAGCCAAGTGAGCACACCGTTCCTGTGTCATGGAGTCATGATCTTCCTCTTCAGCATATCTTACTGCTGTGTGCCACCACACCTGTCACAATGTTATACAAATTTGAAAACTGCAAGAACATATGCCTAGAATCCCACAGTAGATGACACTACCGAGACAATTTTATTTTTGCTTCTGTACAGTCTTCAAAGGACTGAACGAATGAGTGGCAAATATTAACAGAATCTACCGGTTTAATATATCTTTAAATATAGAGTTATGATATAGAGCAAAAGCTAGAAAATAATACATGACATATGTAAACACAACTGTAGTAACCCATGTCCCCATCTGTGCTGAGCCTGTCTGGAGTGACCTATGGCGAGACACAGTGTTATCTGAAAGGAGGACTTGGCAGCAGAGGAACAGGGAGGGACAGGGAAGGCACACGTGCAAGGACCAGGAACAAGACTCCCAGCCAGCCCTCGCTGTCAGCTCTACCACTAGGTGGAGACAAAGCCCTCAACACATGAGTCTCTTAGGAGAAAGTAACCATGATGAAGCACAACCTGAAGTAAAAATTGCCAAAATGTGTTGCAACTAGCCATGCTAAGAGTGTGTGTATTAAAGGCTTAGGAAAGGCCAGGCAGTGGTGGCACAGGCCTTTAATCCCAGCACTTGTGAGGCAGAGGCAGGCGGATTTCTGAGTTCGAGGCCAGCCTGGTCTACAGAGTGAGTTCCAGGACAGTCAGGGCTATACAGAGAAACCCTGTCTCAAAACAAACAAACAAACAAAACCACCACCACCAACAACAACAACAAAAAAGGCCTAGGAAAATATCACGTATACTAGACTGAAATCTTTGGGGAAATGTAAGCTTATGTAGAAATATAAGCCCATGGTTATACTTTTCAGTAGAAGGGCTCCACAGAATCTACTGTGAACTATGGGAATGCCAGTATCAACAAGCTTCACCCATGCTCGTGGGCCTAGCTTTAAGTAATTCCACTAATGTGTGTGTGTGTGTGTGTGTGTGTGTGTGTGTGTGTGAGAGAGAGAGGGAGGGAGAGAGAGAGAGAGAGACAGAGAGAGAGAGAGAACGAGCAAGAGCGAGAGTGGATGGGGGTTAGGGAGAGGAAGAGAAATAATAGCTAAATATTCTTCATTTGCCCTACCACATAAGCATGCTATAAGCTAAACACTATACTACGACTTATTTTTTTCTTGTTGTTTTTTGTTTTTGTTTTTGTTTTTGTTTTGAGACAGGGTTCTCTGTGTAGCCCTGGCTGTCCTCGAACTCAGAAATCCACCTGTCTCTGCCTCCCAAGTGCTGGGATTAAAGGCATGTGCCACCACTGCCTGGCTATTTTTTTCTTAAACTAAGAAAACATTTGAAATTTTCTGAGAAAAAGTTTCATTCATACAGCCTTAGGCTATCCTCAAATTTGTGAGTGTCCTTCCTCAGACTTTGAAACACTGCAGTCAGAGGTGTCCACCAGTGTTTCTTAGTAAATGAAGCTTACAACCCCAAGACAAATGGGATGACCAATGGCTCAATTTCAGACAATATCCAGCTGCTTTATTTCCCAAGCTATCAAAATCAGAAGAGGAGGCATGACACCATTCCAACATGTCTGAAGAGATAGAACTGAAATCTTTTCAGACAAAATGCAAAAGAAATTTGTTTTAAATTCCATCTAACCGGGCTGGAGAGATGGCTCAGCAGTTAAGAGCACTGACTGCTCTTCCGAAGGTCCTGAGTTCAAATCCCGGCAACCACATGGTAGCTCACAACCATCCATAACGAGATCTGACTCTTTCTTCTGGAGTGTTTGAAGACAGCTCCAGTGTACTTACATATACTAAATAAATACATCTTTAAAAAAAAAAAAATCCATCTACCCATGTAACTAAAAAGATCCTGTATAGCTATCAGGTGCCATTAACCTGCAAAGCATAATAAAAGCATGTATGAGCTGGGTGTGGTGGCTCATGTGTGTAACTGTAGCAATGGGGCAGATGAGGCAGAAAGACTGCCTTTAGTTTGAGGCCATCTTGGAAGACATAATGAGTTCCATGTATGAGACCCAGGCTCAAACAAAAACAAATTAAAAATTAATGTCAAGAGAAGAATCTAAGAGCTTGAAATTCCTAAGTGATAAAATTGCTAAGTGATATGCTCAGCTCAACCTACACTTGAATGGATATCTTTCCTTGGCAATGCCCATCTGTGTGAAGAGGCAAAGATATGTCACAGTTCACAACATATGAACGTTTGCCATTGGTTTTCTTTTGCCACTATATATGTGTCTCTGTGTACCTGTGTGTATACATGTATGCAGATCCTAGGGCTGTCATCTGATGCTTCTTCTTCTTGTTTTCAAGACAGGGTTTCTCTGTGTAGCCCTGGTTGTCCTGGAACTCGATCTGTAGACCAGGCTGGCTTCAAACTCATAGGCCCTTTTGACTCTGACTCCAGAGTGCTGGGATTAAAGGTGTGTACAACTATGCCCAGTTTTTGTTTTTGTTTTTGTTTTTTTTTTGGTTTTTCGAGACAGGGTTTCTCTGTATAGCCCTGGCTGTCCTGGAACTCACTCTGTAGACCAGGCTGGCCTCGAACTCAGAAATCCGCCTGCCTCTGCCTCCCAAGTGCTGGGATTAAAGGCATGCGCCACCACCGCCCGGCCCCAGTTTTTGTTTTTTGAAGCAAGGTCTCTCTATGTAGGTTTGGTTGGCCTGGAACCCACTACATAGACCAGGCTGGCTTTGAACTCATAGAAATCTGCCTGTTTCTGCCTCCTGAGTGCTGGGATTAAAAGTGTGTCCTACCAAGCCTGGCTCCTATAGCTGGCTTTAAAAAAAAAAAAAAAAATCCAAATGCAGGTCTGTCTTAGTCAGGGTTTCTATTCCTGCACAACATCATGACCATGAAGCAAGTTGGGGAGGAAAGGGTTTATTTGGCTTACTTCCACATGGCTGTTCATCACCAAAGGAAGTCAGGACTGGAACTCAAGCAGGTCAGGAAGCAGGAGCTGATGCAAAGGCCATGGAGGGATGTTCTTTACTGGCTTGCTTCCCCTGGCTTGCTCAGTCTGCTCTCTTATAGAGCCTAAGACTTCCAGCCCAGGGATGGCACCACCCACAAGGGGCCCTACCCCCTTGATCACTAATTGAGAAAATGCCCCACAGCTGGATCTCATGGAGGCACTTCCCCAACTGAAGCTCCCTTCTGTGATAACTCCAGCCTGTGTCAAGTTGACACACAAAACCAGCCAGTACAAGGTCTTATATTTTCATGGCAGGCAGTTTCCCCACTGAGCCATCGACCTAGCCCCACCAATTGGTTTTGATGTCAGGGGCTATCACTGCTCCTGCTCCTGTTCCTGGGAGCAGCCACACTGGCACCTGCTGCTCACAAAGTACTTTGGCTCCCTCTCAGAACATGGCCCTAAGCTCTGTTGAGCAGATGCCCTCCATCATGTGTAGTATCCCTGTCCTCACCAGGGCTGTATTCTGGCTTATGGAGCACCCTGCAAAGAGGACAGCCAGCTGGACCCAGCCCAGAATGAACACAGATGGTGAAATTAGCAGAGGAGGGCACAAGAGTAATTCAAAGTGTATTCCATATGCTCAAAGTTAGAAGGGAAAGAAAAAGACAAAAAGAAAGGCTGAACAGACTAAGGGAGATGACTCAGCAGGCAGACACTGAGTTTGATTCCCAGAACTCAAGTAAAGATAGAAGGAGAGAATCAACTCTACAAAGTGGCCTTTGGCATCCACACGCATATTGTAGCACATGTATGCTACTCCCATATACACAATACACTAATAATAATCATAATAATAATCAAGTTTTTAAAAAGGCTAAACAAGGCAAACAGAGGCATAAAATATACAAAAACATAAAATGACCCAAGCTAAAGTTCTAGAGATGAGGAGCTAGGTCTCTGAGGCAGCTGTTTGGTAGAGTGCGTGCCTAGTTTGCATAAAGCTCCAGCACTGTGTAAAACCAAGTGTGACTGCACATGCCTACAATTTTACTTGGGAAGCAGAGATTGGAAGATCACAAATCCAAGTCATCTTCTGCCTAGACAGTAAATTCAAGGCCAGCCAGAATCACATGAGATCCTGTCCCAAAAAAACCTAAAAAGTTGGGGTGGAACAATGGTTCATCAGTTCAGGGTGCTTACTGCTATTGTGGAGGACCTGGATAAGTCACCAGCTTCCTCTTAGCTGCTCACAATCGTCTGTTGCTCCAGTCCCAGAGAATCTGATACCCTTTTCTGGTCTCTGAGAATATCAGACACAGACAGGGTATGCAAAACATGCATACACTGCCGGGCTGTGGTGGTGCACGCCTTTAATCCCAGCACTTGGGAGGCAGAGGCAGAGGCAGGTGGATCTCTGAGTTTGAGGCCAGCCTGG
>NW_022196893.1:7529073-7560208 GCF_008632895.1 Mastomys coucha
GCCAGCCTGGTCTACAGAGTGAGTTCCAGGACAACCAGGGCTACACAGAGAAACTCTGTCTCGAAAAACCAAAAAGAAAAAAGAAAAAAAGAAAAGAAAAAGGCAGCAGGTCCACAGACATCTAGCTCTGCTCCTTAGTACCATTTTCTCCCCGCCTTCCTCTCCCCCCTCTCTCTTTGTATTTTGAGTCAGGGTCTCACTTAAATATAGGCTGGCCTCAAACTCCTGATGCTCCACTGCTTCCACCTCTCAAGTGCTGAGATAACAAGTACGCCACACCACCCCTGGCTTTACTTCACCTTTCCTTCCTCCAAGGCTTCACTTCTGCAAGTGACTAAGGACACTATCAATGAAGAGGATATGGCTGGCTTGCCTGATAACCGTGGCCCAGCAAGGACTTGAAAACCATATTCATGGGACAACTAACAGTCTTAAAAGCTGCATGCAGTTCTCTCTGCCACCTCAGCCCCACCCTCTTCTAAGTAAGCACCACCCCCCCCCGCCCCCCGCAACCCACCTGCCTCCTCACCTGCTAGTCTCCTCCTTTGATGTGACCAAGGCTGTCGCCCGCCCACTGCGAACTGACAGCTCCTGTCCCCTTTCTTCTGGCTCCGGCTCCAGCGAGGAGCCGGTGCTACCATCACGGCTGCCCCTCCCTGGGCTGCTGTCTGCAGAGGCACGCGGAGACTCAGTGTTCTGTTTCAGCGTCTGTAGTTTGGCCAGAGGGATGATGTCGCAGTTCTGTGGGCGATGCCACACGGTGCGCTGTGAAGCAGCACTGTAGTAGTAGAAGCGTGATGTATTGGGGTCAAAGAGCTCCCACCACTGGTCCTCGCTGGTGCGCTTGATGCGCACACCGGCTGGTGGGTCCCACACGCACTCCCCGGTGACCAGGTTGGCATACATACGTTCGCGCGTGCGTGGTTCGATGATTTCCACCCACTCCAACCTGTAGAGGACAAAAGCATCAACATTGACCTTGCCTCTCACCTTACTGTACTGGGGCTTCCACCAGCTGCTGAATGCTCCTGCATCTGGCGTTATTTCCTAGGCAGCCTCAGGGCAGCAGGACCACAAACTACTGCCCCCACGTGGTCCTCCTCTGCCTGCAGCCCTGGAATCCTTCTTATTTATAAAGAGGTAAATCACTCTATACAAGTATGTTTGTTGTCAGGATGCAAATGTTTAAAGATTGCTTTCAAGTTTTGATAATTTATGGCTTATTTTTGTTTATGTGTGTGCGTGTGTGTATGTGTACAATGCTCTGACAGGCCAGAAGAGGGCAGAAGTCTCTTCTAGAGCTGCAATTATAGTCTGTTGTTTAAGCCAGTACCATGAGGGCTGGGGACCAAATTCTAGATGAGTAGCACTCATTCTGAACCACTGAACTATCTCTTCTGCCCCCAAAATTAGGGCACAGCGGTGTTCTGGGCAAGCCCCCCTACCCTCTTTAATATAGGTCTGATTCTATAGCCCAGGATGGCCTAAAAACTTGTAGCGATCTTCCCGCCTAAGCTTCTCAAGTGGTAAGATTACAGGCATGAAGCACGGCACCTGGCTCTGTAAATGTTTAATATAAATACAAAGTGAGTGTCAGGGAAGGCCTGCCACAGTTAATAATAAAGAAACTGTATGGCTTTGTTTGAAATGACACATATCTGTTTGTATCTATACAGCTGTGCAGGAAATTGTCAGGTAGGAAAGCAAAAAGGAAAGAGGTGGGTGGAGAGATGGCTCAGGAGTCAGAGCACTTGTTGCTCTTGCAGCGGACCCAGTTTTGGTTCCCAGCACCACACAGCAGCTCACAATTGTCTGTAACTCCAGTTCCAGTGGATCTGACACGTTCTTCTGACCTCCATGGTCTTCATACAAACACAGGCAGGCAAAACACACATACACATACACAAAAAGAAAAAAAAGAAAAGAGGTTATATAGGAGAAGTGGGTCTGGTGCCACTTTCCCTCGGCCTCTCCAGCTGTCCCTGTGTGTTTGTGCACACGTGAAGATGCATGCTCACACTGTGAGGCTGTCCCCAGTCACATCTCCAGCTCCTCTAAGACAGGGCATCTCACTGAAGCCAGACTTTGCTGGTTTTGCTAGACTACCAGTGAGTTGTGGGGAATCCACTTGTCTCCCTGAATACAGTGCTGGGTTATAAGCATATACTGCTAGATATATGGGTGGAGAGGATATGAATGAACTCAGGCCCTCACTTCACAGAAGAGCCAAACCAAACCCTTTTCTTCTGTCTCCCTTTTAAAATGATCTGATCTTTTTTTCAGACTTTATAATGAAAAATTTCAAATGTGAAAATATAGTAAATTTGAACAATTATCCCTACATCTGTGGTTTCCATTTTTTTGTGATTACTAATGTCAAACACTTTTCTTAAATACCTGAAAAGCCCACAGGACACATAGTGTTGTTTTCTCTTACCGACCAGCACGGGCTATTTCAGACACTTGTTCTCACAGATGCCTGTCAGAGATGTCTCACCAGGATTCACTTTGTGACTTGTCTGTTTATTCTCTCTCTCTCTCTCTCTTTTTTTTTTTTAAAGAAAACAAGTTTTAATCTTAGTGAGTTGGATTTATAAATCCTTCCCTCATGGTTTTTTCTATTTCTTTCTGGTTTCGGTCCTACTTGTACGTCAAGCATATTCTCTTATGAATTGACTTCCCAAAGTTTTATGATGTTGCCATTTATTCTGATGTCTTGGGTCTGCCTGGACTGATTTTATTTGCCTGTGACATTTCATCTTGCTAAACAGTATCATTGTTCCATGATGGACAAGACTGGCTTTACAAGTGAGCACTTCTGTGTGAGCCCCTTCTGATCTCACATCTGCCTCAACATGTGCCTTTGTCAGGGAGCTTATGAAAATGAACAATCTTGTCAAAACTCTTTTCTTTCCTTCAGCCCTGCTTTGGTGACTGGTCTTGCCTCCCCACCCTCCCTTACACTTTTTTCAGTGTGAGAGAAGAACCCCGGCTTTGCATGTATTTGTTCTGCCCCTGAGCTATCCCTCAGCTTTTACCACTCCCTTTCTTTTTTTTTTTTTTTTTAACTTTATTTGTTTAATGTATGAGTGCTCTGTTGCGTATATATATGCCTGCCTGAAGAGGGCATCATATCTCCCTATAGATGGTTGTGAGCTACCATGTGGTTGCTGGGAATTGAACTCATGACCTCTGGAAGAGCAACAGTGTTCTTAACCACTGAGCCAATTCACCAGCCCTACCATTCCCTTTCAAAATGAGATTTACTATGCAGTCTGAGCTAGCCTTAAACTCATAATCCTGTTGCTTCAACCTCCCAAACACCTGGTTTTATAGTTGCACGTCACTGCACCTAGCTCTTAGCTATTCTTTTCAAAACTTTTAAAACTGCATTCTTATTTATTTAGTGTCTGTGTGCGTGTGCGTTTGGGAAGTAAGAGGACAACTTGCAGGAGTTGATTCCATCCTTCCACTATGTGGGTCCCTGGGATCGAACTCGGGTCCCTAGGCTCGGCGGCAGGCACCTTTACCTGGCAACCCTAGCTCTTGGCTATTCTAAACCTATCTTTACTTCCTCATGAATTTTAGAATTCATGGCCTGCCAACTTCATACAAACTCTGTTCCTATCTTTGCAAAATCTGAATGAATACTACGACTGATGCGCGGAGAACAAAGACATCTCTGTGGTGCTGACATCCACCCAAACGGTGTCAATCCAGGTGTAAGGCCTATGTGCTGCAGGCTTTTGGCACACTGTATCTCACTGCTCATGCCTGCTCCACTCTCTGAGGCCCTTATCCTGAGCTCCCATACCTTCCAACTTAAATACTTTCCACCTAGCATTCCAATGCTGCCATCTCTAGGGATCTGTTTCTGCAGCTCGTTCATATTCTCTCTCTCTCTCTCTCTCTCTCTCTCTCTCTCTCTCTCTCCCTCCCACCCTCCTTCTCTCTCCTTTCCCCCGCTTCAGGATCAGGGTATAAGTAAGTTCTCAGCTACTGTTCCAGCACCATGCCTGCCCATCTGCCACCATATTTCTCCCATCATAGTCCATGATGGTCATGGACTAACCCCCCGTAACTGCAAACCCCCAATAAACCCCTTCTTCTATAGTTGCCTTGGTGGTGATCTCGCTTCACAGCAATTAAAGAGTGACTGAGACAGCAGTGGCCTTGCTGTTTGGGGGACTGTGAATGCCTTTGGACTAGGAAACTGTTGGATGCTCTAAGTTGGGTGTAAGGCCATATAGGAGCTTGGAGAGAGTAGAGGTGATAGCACTGTGGACTGCTGAAACCCAGCTCAAGAACTTTAGAGGAGAAAAATATCAGCAACTGGGGGAGAGACTATTCTTGTGATATTTGGCAAAGAATGTGGCTGCCTTCTGTACTTGTTCTAAAAAACTGCTTGAAGTTAAACTGAAAAGTAATGTACCAATTCCCTTGTCTGAGAAGAGTTCAAGATAGCTTAATATCAACTCTATCACATGGTTATTAGTGATCACTCTTATGCAAGTCTACAATGAAAATAAACAACCAGGACAAACAAACAAACAGACAACACCAGGAAATGTAATGTTGGAGCCAAGGCCCGTGTGGAAAGAGATAAGGAGAGGCCTGATGTGAAATGGAGTAAGGGGTGGTGCCCTTAGATCCCTGCAACTTGCAGGAAAGGCCTGGAGAATTTTCTGCTCCTAAAAAGCAACAACAAGGCATGGAGAGATACCTCAGTGGTTAAGAGCACTGACTGCTCTTCCAGAGGTCCTGAGTTCAATTCTCAGCAACCACATGGTGGCTCACAACTATCTGTAATGGGATCTGATGTCCTTTTCTGGTGTGTCTGAAGATAGATCTATGATGTACTCATATGAATAAAATAAATAAATCAATCTTAAAAAAAAAAAGCGGGGGCCGGAGAGATAGCTCAGAGGTTAAGAGCACCGACTGCTCTTGCAGAGGTACTGAGTTCAATTCCCAGCAACCACATGGTGGCTCACAACCATCTGTAGTGGGATCTGACACCCTCTTCTGGTGTGTCTGAAGACAGCCACAGTGTACTCATATACATTAAATAAATAAATAATTAAAAAAAAAAAAGCAACAACAAACCAAAGCTTACGGAGATGTAATTCAGGAGTGGCGCAGGCACTCCTTAGAGAGCGGCAGAACTTGGGCAGTGTTTCTTTTTAGAATCATGAACAAAGTAGTTGTAGAATCTTTCTCCAGGGTTAAGGAAAGCCACTGAGACAAGATGTGTAGTAAGGAGTTCCTGCATGGAAGCCATGAGAGGCCCAGGTATGAAGCTATGAAAGCCAAGGCTAGATGGAGCTAGAGACATTGAGATGTTAAGACGGCAAATGTAACCGGCACACAGAGAGAAATGAGCTGCAGTCAACAAAGCTGGAAGGGCGGAGCTATCAAGCCCTTTGATATCACACGTAGGAATGACAGGAACTGGAGTTTACCCTGCTGGGTTTGGTCTTGCTTTGGGCCAGTACTTCCTCACTGTGGCCCCTTCCCTCCACAGTGGAATGGTAATGGTAATTTCTCCTCTCCATTGTATATTGGAAGTGTATGATCTGCTTTTTGTCTTTGATTTTACACAGGGATATGGTAGGAGTTTGCCTTGGTCTTTAGAAGAGACTCTGGACTCTTAAAGTGTGTTGTGTTGCAGGATATTTGAGCAAACTGTGAACCTCATTATTGTGTTGTTATTTGCTGGAAAAGCCTCTTTCTAGTTGTGCAGCTCACACCTTAATCCCTCTGGCTGAAATACAGACACACCCTTAGTACAACCCTTTAATCCCAAATAATGAAGGTAAAGTTAAAGGAAGCACCTATGTTTGAAAGTGATGTCTAATTGAGTGGCAGACAAAGTGATGAATCAGAGAAAAATTTGACAGAATAGGATTATGCCCAACTCTCAGGAAGAGAGAGAAAAGAGGGGCTACTTAAAACAGAGCAGTGCAGAGGCAGAGAACAAGCCAGACACAGGTGAAGATGGAAAAAGCCAGAGAATGAGAAGGAGCCAGAAAATTAGAATAGCAAGTATGATAGAATAGCAAGGCCAGGCAGAGCAATTCAGTCAGATGCTGAGAGAGAAGCCAGATTGAATCAGTGAGCTTGGAGAGGAGTTGGAGCCAGAACAGCTGAGTTGGCCAGCCAGCCAGAGATCAGAAAGAGCTAGAAAGGGTGAGCTTATTCAGCAGTAAGTCTCAGAGGCTGAAATTATATCTGGCAAATAAAAATTAATTTTACAGTGTTGAGACTGTGAGGGGCTAGGGACTTTTAAAGTTGAACTAAATGCAGTTGCAGTAAAAGTCCCTGTAGAATGAGAATGGCCCCATAGTCTTTGAATGCTTGGTCCTAAGCTGATGGGACTGTTAAGAAGGGTGAGGAGGTGTGAGCTTGGTGGAGGAGCAATGTTGCTGAGTATGAACTTCAAGACTTCAAAAGCCCAGGTCATTCCCAGTCTCTCCCCCCAACCCCACCACCACCCCCGTCTCTGTCTCATGCTTAAATCGTGGTTCAAGATGTAAGCTTGCAGTTACTGCTCCAGAGCTATGCCTGCCTGCTGCCATATCCCTTTCCTTGATGGTCATGAACTTACTACCCTCTGTACAGTAAACCCTCAATAAACCCTTCCTCTATAGCTGCCTTGATTGTTAGCATTTTGTCTAAGCCCCACCCCACAATTACCTGGCAACATCCAGGTGTGCCTGACTCACTATAAAAGGGGCTGCCTGCTCCCTCCTCGATCTCTGGCTCTTGGCTTGTTACTCTCGCTCTGTCCCCTTGCCCATCCCCTCCCCCTCTTCCTCTCACTCATCTCCCCCCCCATGTGCTGATGACCAGCCTCTACTCCTCAATTCCTCTACTCTCTCTCTGCCTTTCCCTGCCTCTACTACCCTCTTAACTCCCCTCCTTATGCCCTGAATAAACTCTATTCTATACTATACCATCCATATGGCTGGTCCCTCAGGGGAAGGGATGCCTCAGCATGGGCTCATGGAGGCACCTCCACCCCCATACCTGACTACACCTCCACCAAAACATATCTCATCTCTCTTTATCTTTTTTTTTTTTTTTTTTTTTTTTTTTTTTTTTTTTTTGGTTTTTCGAGACAGGGTTTCTCTGTATAGCCCTGGCTGTCCTGGAGCTCACTCTGTAGACCAGGCTGGCCTCGAACTCAGAAATCCACCTGCCTCTGCTTCCCAAGTGCTGGGATTAAAGGCGTGCGCCACCACGCCCGGCTTTCTCTTTATCTTTTTATAAACACAACATTGATCATGGTCATTTTTTACTTGGGGTCTTTATTTCCCTCTGTAAGTATCCTAGTGACCCATGCCATAGAAAACACTGAGGGTGTCAGTCAAGGATTTCCTCGACACTACTCATTTAGAGCTAAACACCTGCTACCTGATTAGGACCCTCAATGCACCCCCACATTTGGTCACATTTCTGTGTTCTGCAATAGGCCCCAGGATTGTGCTTAAGTACCTGGTACTACAAAACAAACTGGAAGGAATGCAGAGCCACATGTACATGTGCTTCTCTCAGTTGGGGCTTACACCTACCATGTGGGGGTTTGAATGCTATGCCCATCATCATCTCTGGCACTGAACACTTGATCCCCAGTTGGGGGTGCTGGCTAGTGAGGCTTAGGAGGTTTGGCTCACTGGAGGAAGTTGATTATTGGAGGCAGGCTTGGAGTTTAAAGACTTGGGCCATGCCTGAGTTCACCTTCTCAAAATCTCTTTGCTTCATGCTTATTGTTTGAAGACGTGAGGCTTGTATCCCTGCTCCAGCTGCCATGCCTCTATAAACCCCAATAAATCCTTCCATATGTTGACTTGGTCATGGTATTTTATCATAGCAACAGACAAGTAACTAGTGTACATCTGTTCCAGGCAACATTTCCATGACCTTTCTCTTTAGTTATCAACTCAAAGTGTGCTTGTGTGTGTGCGTGCGCACTGTGGCTGAGGTTTAGGGTTTTGATTTAGACTTTATGACACCTTCTCTTCTCTCCAGCTCAAAACTGCATGGAGGGGCTGAAGGCTTCAAGGACTCTGTTGAGTGTCCCTGCACCAACACAGACCCAGCTGGGTTGTTGTACCTAACGTTGGACCCTAGGACACATTTACTCTGTGAGGTCCCAGCAGTAATATGGGTCTTCATCCCAACCTTCTGCATAATGCTTTCTGTGCCATTTAAAACTCAAACTGGAACCATACCCCATGTAAGGAAGGGTACCTTTTCTACCTCAAGGGTGCTTCTGAGACCTTCTAAATATGTCTTCTGGCCTGTCCAGCTTGCCCTTCTTCTATCAGTGTGGATATGATACTAGTGCCAGAGGCTCAGGGCTCATGCTGTGGTTCCAGTCCCCCTGCTTGGTGACTGAACTGGAGCCACCTCGTGATGGGGAAGTGGGATGGAGACTTCAGGCCAGGAAGCATAGTTCCTTCAACAATGTGGATGGCTATAAAACTGTAGCTAATATAAATGTTAAACTCTTTCCTCTCTCTGCATATGTCTCAGTCTCTCTCTCTGTCTGTCTCTCTCTCATTTTTTGTTTGTTTGTTTGTTTTGTTTTTTTGAGAAAAGGTTTCCTGGAATTTGGTCTACAGACCAGGCTAGCCTCAAACTCAAAGATCTGCTATGCCTGCCTCCAGAGTGCTGGGATTAAAGGTATACACTACCACTGGACATTTAACTCTCACACTGAGTTTGTTTCAAATGTCTGGCAATTCCTGATGCACAGGCTGGAGCAGCAAAATGCTAGAGTCACTATGGCTCACACAGTGACTACTGAAGCAGGACCAAGGTGAGCAACTCACTCCGAGGACAGGACATTCTCCTAACAGGGTTACTGTGAATGCAGCCGCAGCCAGCACTCCACTCATCTCCACAGGATGGGTTCCAATAAAACTGCCAAGTAAGCATGTGGATGCTAAGAGCTGACAAAACTAGGAGAGAAGGAAAGGGACCACAGCACAGGCCTCTCCTGCAGGTACCTGCAGCACGGCTAGCACATGCTGACTGTGAGAAGCACGGTAAGATGCAGATATCTACAAGAGATATGGAGGAGGTTAGCTGGAACAACTGAACTTTAAACATGGCTGAAATATCCGAGTACAATGGCATACACTATGACTCAGCTGGGGTACTATGATGCTATGATCAGTCAGTCAATCACAGGTATGGATATGCTATCTGGATCTTAAGTTTGGCAGTTTCTCACTGTCCTTTGGAGGGGTTGCGGCTGGGCTTTGAGACAGTCTTCCCTGGACTGGCCTGTGGGCATGTCCGGGGTGGGAGGTTGTATTAATTAAGTTAACCGATAGAGGAAAACCCAGTTCACTGTGGGTGAAAACACCATTTCCTAGGTAGAGCAGAGGTATCTAGCTAAGCACAAGCAAGCAAGAGAGCATGCATGCAACCATTTCTCTCTGCCTGGACTGTGGATGCAATATGACTAGCTCTTTCCAGTTCCTGCCTGGACTTCACCACAAAGACCTGCCTCTACCTTCCAAGTGCTGGGATTAAAGACATGGGTTACCACTCTGGGCCTAAGTTGCTTTCTGTCAGGGTATTTTTCTCTGTAACGGAAATGAAACTGGAACAAAGCGCAAATTCATAAAGAGAGAATAGACTCAGAGCAAACTGGTCAGAGAAAGAGTACAGCAGGGAGAGGAGTGGTGAGTGACCAGGGACTAACACCAGCCACAGCATCTAGAAGAGGTAGGAACGAGCAGATATGAGTATATTTAAAACATGGGCTGAACTTTCTAGAAGATTAAAAAGCACCCAAGTCTCCAGATAAAGGCAGCTGTCACAGCCAGAGAATGGGGATGCAGGAAGATGTAAACCCAAAATCATGAAAGGGGTCACACATGCTATGGGGCAGCCAACATCAGACAGTCCTGGAAACCCAGTGTGCCAAAGTCCTGGTGCCACTGTCCTGCAGGAGGTTGTAGCTGGGACAAGAGGACACAGGATCCATGACCGGTTCCTGAACTGGCATTAAGGAGAAGTTATGACCTCAGTCAGGGCACATAGCACATGGTGGCAGGGCCCTGGGAAAAAGCAGAAGTTTTCACACCAGGCATAAAAAAGGGCTGGATATGAGCAAGGACAGCTGCCCACACTGGGCTCCTGACAAACTCCAGTGAGGCCAGAGAACCTGGTGGCAGAGCATGCCTAAGCTGCATGTGCCTTGCACAATATACACACTAACTTGACAACAGACCAGGAGACTGGGCCTCAGTCCCAGGATCAGGAGTCCAAAGCAACTCATGAGCTGCTGCCAGGCTGGGCATGGGGAGTGGGAGGAGGAAGAATGGTTGGCAACTTGTCAAATGAAACCTGCCCACAGCCAGATGAAGGGGCCACAGGAATCTAGTAATGTTAACCCCTGGCTGGCCAGAAACGACAATCCGGATTCTATTCTCCAGAGAAACAACCTAGCGAGAGGCCAGAAGTGCTTACTGAAGGGTGAAAGCAGAGCCATTTAAGGCCCAGTTTGGATGCCATCCTCCAGAAGTCTCGCTCTGCTTACTGTCACATCCATAGGGTAGCTTCTATGACATGCTCTCTGATACACACGTGCAAGGTACAGCCTAAAGTGTATGACTCCAGACATGGCACATGGTACATAACACAGCAGTGAGACAAACCAGTTACAGAGTAACATGGGACGTTTCTAGGCAGAAAGGCCTTAACTAGGAGGCCTGGACTGTGGAGGGTCTGCATGGACCTGTCATCCATGCAGGAGCTGGGCTCCTCAGGAAATGCTGAGGAACCATTGCACAGTGGGTAGAAGAGTTTTGCTGCAAAAGCAGGGGGACCTGAGTTTAAAACTCCAATGCCCATTTAAAAAGACAGGTATGGACATACTGTACCTATAACCCCAGTGCGGGGGGTTGGGGGAGAAGAGGGATCACTGGGGATTGCGAACTGGCAGCTTAGCTTCAGTCAGAGATCTTTTCTGTATTAATTGTTTTTCTGTGGTAAGATATCATGACCAAAGCATGTTTAAAGAAGAGAGTCCATCACAGTGAAAAGGCAGGGTATGGAAGCAAGAGCTGGCTGATGACATGCTCACCAGCACACAGGAAGCAGAAAGAAAGCAGCAAGTGGAGAGATGATATGAACTGTTAAGTTGGCCACAGTGACATACAGGAACTCTAGGAAGACTCCATTTTCTAACTTCCCCAAACAATACTATCAATGGCAGACCAAGTGTCCAAATACGTGGGCCAAGGCAGATATTGTTCACTCAAATCGTGTACACACACACACACACACACACACACACACACACACACACACACAGACGTAGGGGCCTAACAAGGGTCATGTCTAGGACATGAGAACACCAGAGCCTAAACCCAGGACCTGTTCAGCTTGAGTGACATGAGTCGAGAGTGACCTCAGTGGAGAACTGACACATCTGCAGAAGCCCAGACAACATGTGTAGGGCTGCCTCACCATCTTCCAGGAGGGGACACACAATTTCCATCCCTCAAACATATGTGCTCTTTCCCATTGAATTGAAGGGAAAGAGAGCCTTCCCAGCAAGAGAAAATGCCTTGGCCAAGGATCAAGGTTGATACGCATTTCGACAGGTCATGTTGAAAGCCTGTATACTTGACACGATGAGGTCATTCTACCCACACAGATGTGACTCCAGCTAACCACAAGAAAAGTACTGAAGCAAAACAAAGGGACATTCTATATAATGCCTGCCTAGTCCTTCTCTAAACTGTCACTGCCTCAGTGTATCCAGAGAGACACAATGAATATATCATGTGAGCTCTTGAGACACAAGAGACATCAGTTGAGGTGGCACTCAGGTGAACAGAGTGACCAAGAGGAAGTGCTGACAACACACTTGTGGAGATATTGGTGTAGAGGACAATGGAATCCTCTGTCCTACTTCTGCCATGTCAGGTTGGGTCAGTCTAAAAGCTCATATATGTGTGTGTGTGTGTGTGTGTATGAATATATACATATATAAATGTTGTCTTCAAACTTTAAAATGTTAAGTTTCTATCTTCTATGAGGATAATCTACTTCATCTCACAGCTGAAGCAGGGTTGTTTGGCGCTGGCTCTCTGTGTCAGGTACAGGTATATAGGGCAGCAAGGAACCCATAAAAGACCCCCTCCAACACTGATGGGTGTCATTTGAGCTCAACACCCCAGATCCAATCTCCTGCTAACCCTGACCGAGGGAACAGCTGGGTATTGGAGGTCCGGGATGTGGGTACAGGCATCTTACAGTTGCATATGCAGGGTTATGGTGATTACCCTTGTGGGCTGAAAGCTGTGTCATCTCTTGTAGCCTTTGGCAGAGAGATCCAGAACAAACTCAGGCCTGTTGATGTTTCTTCTCTCTGGATGGCCCCAAGTACATCTAGATGTCTGTACACTGAGGGCTCAGTCAAGATTAGCTCATTTAAGAATCTTAGGACAGTGGGAGGGACTGAATATGTGGATATGGGCTCATGATAAATCTAGAAGGTGAGATGTTCCAACATACTGGGAGAAATATATGCATTACCTCTGCCTTAGAGCCAAGATCTGCAGGTTGCCCAGCTGCAGGCCATTCACTTCCCTCTGCCCGGGCTAGAGTCTGCATTCACTCCATGTTCACCCTACATGTGGTTGCCATTCATAAGGTCCTGACCTTGCATACTATGAACCCCTCTGGGCTCTTCACTATAAACTGAGGCTACCAAAGCCTTCTCTGACTGGCCAGAGGAGAAGATGCTCTCAGCAATGCCAGCATACACATCTATTTCCTGTGGATTCTGAAGCCATTCCAAGTTCTTCATCACACAGTTACCTTCTGCTGAGACTAGGTCCTGCAGGCCCCAACAGTGACTGCAGGTAAGCTGTCCCTTGAGCTCCCAGCATTAGATGGCCAGGTTCCCTGTTCTCCTGTACTCTCTGACTGAAGCTGAAAAAAAAAAAAAAACCTTCTAGGATTGGTAATTGGGTCATCTTAATCTTAGAACCCTTAATGGCTGGACTGACTTCAGTGTGAACTCTCAGTAGAAAGCACAGCATTCAACTCCTAGACCTGGCTGCTCCTATTCTCTCCTTGAGTCTGAAGCACATGGCACGTAAGTGTATCCCAGGTGGACACAAACTCTCAGTCATGGCACCCTCTGCTCTTGTTGGCATGGACTGCATGCAGTCTTGCAGTGACAATTCTGACCAGCAGACACCTCAGAATTTGGCTGGCACTTTAGGACAGATTTCCTGACAGAACATTGAGAAGGAAAACCAAGCACAGATACAAAGACAGGTGTGCACAGGGGGTTCCATGGAGCTCCTGAAGTAGGGCCGTAGAGGTAACTGTCTTGGGCTAGGTATTCTCATGCAAGGTCAAATGGGAACAGGGGCGTGACTTCTAGAGAAATGAATGAGGCTGCTATAGGAGAGAAGCTGACAGGTGAGAGGGGCAAGGAAGGGGAAGCAAGACTTTTAACGTGGTAATAAGCAGAACTCGATGGACACACTACTGACTGCTGACAAACACAGCAGGTGCAAGCTTCTCCAGTGTGGTCCTGGGTGATGACACTGAAGGAAGGTGGCTGCCTACAGGGCTGTGAGGGGCTTTAGACACCTCATTCCTCTGCAACTGCTCTTCACCGACCTTCTCCCTAACTTAGATTAGATTTTACCAAAACAAAGCTACAGTACTCTCCAAAGAATTTTCCTGAGTGACAAAAGAAAGCTATTAAGCACAGAACAATCTCTTAATCTCTTTAAAAAAAAAATGTAAGTCTTTGTTTTGTTTAAAAAGTCCTTTTAAATGAATGCAATTTAATGATCCTCTCTCTACAAAGAATGGGGTTTTATTCCCTTTGCAGTGCACTCCTGTGCATGTGGGCAGAAACCCAGCCCTTTAGGAACATTCTTGGCATCTCCTGGCGGGGGGGCAACATTCAATCACCATACTCAGAATAAAAGGCCCAGGAGGGCGGGGAGCCCAGGACCTGACATCCAAAGCCAGGCGTGGGCGTGATCTCAAGATGTCCACAGTGAGTGGCTTCATAAAAACGGGAAGCCCAGTCTGGGAAGCCCCATGGACTACATGGGCTCTGAGAGGCAGAGACACAGCAAGTGGTCACATATATGTATGTGTCGGCCTTATGAGCAAGCTGGGGTGGGGCACTTTGAATTAAGGAAAACAGCTTGCAGAGTCGGAGTCGGTGTATACCAGCCATGCTCTGGTGAGTTAAGTAGAAAAGAAAGGCCTGTTAGCTGTTGGAGAGCTGCTCACAGTGCTTAACCGCCAGCAGGACTCAATCCTGGAAGCTCAGGAGGTACTGGTGTTTAGCAGCTTCCTACTGACCCAACTGCAGAGAGAGTGGGCAAGGATTATAGGTGATAGTGTTTAAGATTGATTGTGACACACACCTAGTTCTCAGGAGCTACAGGCAGGTGAATGTCTGTGACTTCAAGACCAGGCAGGGATACACAGAGAGAGTCTGTTTCAAAACACCACCAAGAAGTCAATGGAAACACATGGGCCAGCTAAAGTACCCAGTGCCTCAGAACTCTCAGGACATGAACAGAGGGACAAAGTCTCAGAAAAGGGAAAGTCAATTATAATAAATAAGACACCAAGAAACTGGGCCACAGCCAGCCACAGTGGGGCAGGGTTGTGGTGTGCATTGCAAGACAGCCAGGGCTATACAGAGAAAACCTGTCTCAAACAAACAAACAAAAACAAAAACACAAACAAAAGAAAGGGAAAAAAGAAACTGAATGATTTTAGAGTCAAAAGTCAGGTCAACACTTCACACCACACCCAAGTATAGACTCCAAATTGATCGGCTCACTATGGGTCTGGAGATGTAACTCAGTGGTAGAACACTGGCTTGGCATCCATGGGCCTGCATTTAACTCAGGACACAATACAAACAAACAACAACAAAACCTGGTATTGGAAAACTGAAAGATTAAAAGAAGAGTCTGAAGATGAATTGTGATGTGTACAGGGTATTATCTAAAGTCTAGGCTGCATAGCCACCCAGCCCTCAGCAGGTGCTTGCCTGAATCCTGGAAGGGGCTGGCAAACTATGGTGGGTATACGCATAAGCCCTGTGGTTGTTTAGTAATTTGCTTTTTTATGTGTATGGAATTTTGTTTAAATATGCCTGTGCACCATGTGTGTTTAGTGCCTGCAGCGCCCAGAAGGCAGTTTTACATTCCTTGGTACTGGAGTTACAAATGGTTGTGAGTAGCCATGAGGGTGCTAGGAGTAGACTCTGGCCCTCTGCAAGAGCAGCCAGTGCTCTTAACTGCTAAGCCATCTCCCATCCACGGCTTTTTGTTTTTAAGACAGAGTCTCATATATCCCAAGCTGGGTTCAAATGTTTTTTGCAGCTAAAGACAGCCTTAAACTTCTGATCATCGAAACCTCTACTTCTCAAGTACTGGAATTATCACTCTGTACCACTAGGCCCATTTTATGTAGTACTGTAGAGTGTAGGGTTTTGTATATGTTAGGTAAGTATTCTAACCAGTTGAGTACAAAGATTACTTTTACATTGGTTAAGGGTACAAAAGTCATGAAAAGGCCATAGAAACCACTTAGATTCCACAAGGGCTAAGTGGGGTGAGAAGGCAGAGGCAGACAGAACTGGCTGAGAGAGTCTATACTACAGAGGGACAGAAAGAGCTGTAAATACAACTGGGAATATGTGGTCTCTATGGTTCAGGATGGCAGAGGAGATCAAAGCCTGTGTCAACATCAGATCTGATCAGTGATTGTGTCCTGGTTATGTGCGTCACCTGACAGACACACACTCAAGCATTCAAGGCCTAAGGCAGAACACTTGTGACTTGCCCAAAGTGACTCAGAAAGGACGGGTAACTGATGGTGATGACTCAAGGATGGGGGACCGATGCTGATGACTTGGAGCAAGAACACAGATATTTCTGGGACTGTTCTTTTTTTTTTTTTTAATGTTACTTGGAATTACTTCCAGATAAAAAGCTGCACATCAGAAAAATAGAAACAAAGAGGCATGACTACTGGTATCTGTATGGACGGATGCTCAGAGTGCCCAAGAAAATGGGCAAAGTTGATATGTGCAACCTAAACATCAATGTTCTGAGGGGGATGAACTGGCTGGCCTCTGTCAAGTGTGCAGGTGTCATTGCAATGAGCAGCTGCGCTGACAACACTGGATTACAGAGACAGGAGCAGGAACGACCACTGGGGAGGATGGTGAGAGAAGGTAGTGCACGTGGGCAGCCATGTGAGCAAGACTGGGAGAACTACCACAGGTAAGCCAACAGCCCTGGAGCCATCTCCCTTTTCTCTGAATGGTTGCTCCCCAAGGCCTGGATAATTCATCGGGAGTGGATGCCGCCTCCTTACCTGGTACTCGACCCTGGAATCCTGGGTTCCTGCTCATCGACATGGTGGCTTCTGCATTCATAATCCTGTGTCTGTGACATTGCCATCTGCTTCCTTAGTGCTGAGCTGAACAGTTGTCAGAGGACCATCAGGTTGCCTCCTCCAGCATCAGACAGGAAGAGGCCACACTAGGGAGAAAAAAAAAGTGGATAAGCACTGATGGAAAATTCGGGTATCAAGAGATGGCCCACACCACAAACATGGAATTATAGTCCATCTTGCTCCCCTGCCAGATAGCTGGCTCAAATGGAAAGCAATCCCCATGCCTCAAGACTCCTCTGGGAAGCCACTCCCAGCAAGGTGGTCTTAGTGGCTAGCCAGCTTCTCTTGTACAGAGGGAGCGCCTGCTGGCTAACTGCCTACTGCTGGGATTCCACTTGGGCCAGGGTAGATGCACGAGAGCTTCAAGAACTACAAAGCTAAAGGATGCACTGAGTACCCAGGCCTCACCTGTGTATGACTCTGGACCCCAGCACAGGATACCGTGTATGGGGAAGTTACTGTGGAGATTGTGCTTGGCACAATGTACACATGCAGAGTGGAGCTCAGTCCTGCAAGGCATACGCAGATCTCCTGTGACAGTGAACAGGCTCTCTCACAGACAGACTGTGCTGATTAGAATACACATGGAATGGGACCCCTGAGCTTACGCTCACCCAAGATATAAAGCTAGCCATGTTACAAATGTGAAGGCTGAAAAAACAAATGAACTTTTAGGAAAAACCAGAGAATGCTTGGTTTTACAGTGGGGACAGATCACTGAGACAGTCACAAAACCAGCATCTGAAGAAAAAAATAGTGAATTAGACTGTAATGAAGTTAAGATTAGAAGTAGATTGATATCTACTTATCAAGAAACCAAGAGCAGGCTAGATGTGGTGGTGGTGTATGCCTTTAATCTCAAAACTCAGGGAGGCAGAGACATAGAACTCTCTGTGGGTTAGAGGGTACCTTAGTCTTCAGAGTGAGTTCCAGGCCAGCCAAGGCTACAAACTGAGATCCTAGAAGGAGGGGATGGGGAGGAGGAAGAGAAAGAAGAAGAGGAGGAGGAGGAAGAGGAGGAGGAAGAGGAGGAAAAATGCAAATCCAAAATAGGAGATATTTGCTACATAGAGCATCTAGTTATGGCATGTGAGATCTGAAAACAGGCACACTAAACATATAGCAAATGCTGCAGATAAAGGGATGAAGTAGACAGTACAGACTGGCAGTTATGGAGATGGCTCCATGTCATTCTTCAGGAAGTGCTCTTAAAGGTGCCTGACATAAAGCACCCAGCAAACAGGAAGACAACAACTAGCAAGTGCTGGCAAGAGCAAGGAGAAGAGCACTTAGAGCCTAGTGCTAGGTCTGAAGGGCTCCCCACTCCAGGTGGCAGTTCAACAGTGTTCCCCAAAGGAGAGCACATGCATCTACCTGACCCAAGCATCCTTAGAATGGAGGCAGTAACTTCACAGAGGCCGCTGAGACAATGCCAGCAGTGCTGTCTCAACAGACATGAGAGGGACACCAAGTGCACACCAACTCTGTAGCAGCGAGTGAACCCCCACACACACTTGGGTTTCCTTTAAAAAAGCTCAGAAGCAGGTGTTGCTTAGAATCAGATCCAACAGGCTCAGGCCCCAACAGTGCCAGGAGGGGATCAGGGGCCACAGGCTGTCCCCAGCCAAGGTGGGCGCTGCTTACACAGTGCTGATCCTGGAAGTGCTGGAGGCACTCACAGTGCTACAGGCTCAGCATACATCCCCCTCACCCTTTCCCCCACCACACACATACAGCCACCGGAACAGAGGATCACTGGGTTCTGTCTTACTCTTTACCAACTCCCAGATGGCATTAGACGTATGCCTTCCCTCAAACCAGGGATATTCCATGGAATATTAACTGCTAATTTAAGGACAAGTAAAAAGGTTCAAAAAATGCCAGGCAATGGTGGCGCACACCTTTAATCCCAGCACTTGGGAGGTAGAGGCAGGTGGATTTCTGAGTTCGAGGCCA
Organism: Mastomys coucha; assembly: GCF_008632895.1. Taxonomy (NCBI): domain Eukaryota; kingdom Metazoa; phylum Chordata; class Mammalia; order Rodentia; family Muridae; genus Mastomys; species Mastomys coucha. The sequence goes on from NW_022196893.1 coordinate 7,547,515, forward strand.
GCCTGGTCTACAGAGTGAGTTCCAGGACAGCCAGGACTATACAGAGAAACCCTGTCTCAACCCCCCCCCCCAAAAAAAAGGTTCAAATTACCAGGAAAGGTGGCACACACCTATAATCCAAGTATTTGGGGGGAAAACTCATTATAACAAAGAACAATGAAATTTAGAAAGTCACTAGGTCATTCCTTAAAAACATATTCTACTAAACTGGAAATATAAAAAAGTATGAATTTCTAGTTACATCACCTAACAAATTTAAACTAAGATGAAATATTTAAGCAGATCTATAAAAAGGCTGGAGAGGTGGCACAGTGGTTAGAGCACTGGCTGCTGTTTCAGAGGACCTAGGTTTGATTCCTAGCACCCACATGGCAGCTGGTAACCATCTGCAAGTCTAGCTGCAAGGAGTTCATTGCCCTTCTCTGGCTTTAATCGGTAATCGGTACCTCATATGGTATACACACATGTAGGCAAAACCCCTATACACATAATAAATACAAATTAATAAAAAAATAAAAGTATGCTAACTAAAAATGTTCAGGCCCAGAAAGATGCACTGGGCAATTTTACCAGACCTTTAAAGAAAAACTAATGCCCATGCTTCTCAAATTAGTTCATAAGCTAGAAGGCAGGCATGCTCACCACCACACCGCCAATACCACACCAGTTATAAAATGGGAAAGGGAATGGATGGAATATAACCAAGCTCTTTTTATAAAGCTAGGAAAGACACTAGCAACACCATCAATAAAGGGAAATTATAGACCAATTCCCTGGTGAGCAGAGACTCAGAGAGTCTCAACAGAATACTTGCCAACTGAACTCAAGAATTCAGGGAGCTGAGAGAACCCTGACGGGGTATGTAAAGAGTGAGTAAAAAAATCCTGAGTGAATGTGTATTGTTGACACGGCACGACTGTGTAAGTACCAGTGCCTTCCTTGGGTCAGGCTGGAATGGCGAAGCTTCCTCTGGTCCAAGAATGGGTTTTCAATGAACAACTGATGAGTGGTATAAGCACTAGCAGGTCCAGCGTCCCAGCCTCATCCTCCAGGAGGCCACAAAGGCGCTCACAGAGGCGGCCTATGGGCCAAGCTAACTCCTCCACTGTGTTGCACATAACCAACAGGCTGTGGTGCTGCACTGTGGCCCACCTGATCTCAGCTTTCTCTTTCTTCATTCTCTCACAGCCCCTGTTAGTTTTCTGAGACCCAAGATACTCAGGACATGGTAAAGAACACATCAAAAAGATCATTCTTTATTCCAGAGAGGCCAGGATAATTCAACAGATATAAATCAATAAATGGAAGTGATCAAGGACATAAATCATATAAACTTTTTCTTTTTTCTTTTCTTTTTCTTTTCCTTTTTGGAGCTGAGGACCAAATTCAGGGCCTAGCAAGCACTCTACCACGGAGCTAATCCCCAAGTCCACATGATCATTTTATAGAGGAAGAAAAGGCTTTGGACAAAAATTCCAACATCTTTTCTTGAAAAAAGATCTTAAGAAACTCCAGAGAGAAGGCCTTTTCAACTTAATAAAGGCTTTACACACAGCCTATAGCTAGCATGCTAGTAAACAGTGACAACTCCAAGTTTCCCATTAAAATAAAAAACAAGAAAAGGGTATATACATTTTCTTCACTCATATTCAATATTGTACAGGAAATAGTAGATAAAGCAGTAAGACAAGAGAAGCAAATAAAAAAGACATAAATAGGGGCTGGAGAGATGGCTCAGCAGTTAAGAACACTGACTGCTCTTCTGAAGGTCCTGAGTTCAAATCCCAGCAACCACATGGTGGCTCACAACCATCCATAATAAGAACTGATGCCCTCTTCTGGTGTGTCTGGAGACAGCTACAGTGTACTTACATATAATAATAAATAAATCTTTAAAAAGAAGACATAAATAGGAAAGAAAGATGTCAATGTCTGCTTATTTGCACATGATCTGAGTCTTTACACAGAAGGCCCTGAGAATTCACAAACTCTTTCACAATGCTAGTGAGAGTTAACAGCCTTCCAAATCAATGCCAGATACACTGATAGAGAAATAAGAGAAACAATTTCATTCACAACAACCTTGAAACAAAACCTTGAAGTAAACCTAATCAAGGAAGAGAAAGATGTCAACATGAAACGTTTAATACACTGAAGAAAAGGGGGAAGACACTAGACAAGGACAGTGAGCACATGCTCAGGGACGGGACCATCCTGAAAACGACCACTGACACACACTCTACAATCCCCATGAAAATACCAACACCCCTCATCTCAGCACAGAGAGAACAATATCAAAATCCATACGGAAGCACAAAAGATTCAGAGAGCCAAAGAGATCTTAAACAAAAGGATATGCTGGAGGATAACCATCCCTGATTTCAAGCTGTACTAAAGAGCTGTAGTAATAAAAATAGCATGGCACTAACACAAAAACAGATGCACACGTAGATCAATGGAATAGAATTAGGGACCCAGATAGAAGGCCACGTAACTATAGCCATTGATTTTTGATAAGGATATCAAAGTACACATAGGAGAAAAAAGTACCCTCAACAACAGTGCTGGGGGGCTGGCGAGATGGCTCAGCGGGTAAGAGCACTGACTGCTCTTCCAAAGGACCTGAGTTCAAATCCCAGCAACCACATGGTGGCTCACAACCACCCGTAATGAGGAACGCCCTCTTCCAGTGCATTTCAAGACAGCTACAGTGTACCTATTTATAATAATAAATAAATCTTTAAAAAAAAAAAAACAACAGTGCTGGGAAAACTGGATAGATGCATGTAGAAGAACGGAACTAGATCTTTCTTTCACCCTGAACAAAAATCAGTTCTAAATGGATTAACGATGTCAATATCAGACTCTGAAACTGCTAGAGGAAAAAATAGGAAAAGCATTCCAAGATATATGCATGGACAATAGCTGGCACAATCAAAGAAAGACAAGGTGCTTTTACATTTTTTATTTTATGCCTGGCAGTGGTGGCGCACGCCTTTAATCCCAGCACTTGGGAGGCAGAGACAGATGGATTTCTGAGTTTGAGGCCAACCTGGTCTACAGAGTGAGTTCCAGGACAATCAGGGCTGTACAGAGAAACCCTGTCTCAAAAAAAAATTATTTTATTTTATTAATTTAAACCATATGTGGTGTGGATGAGAGAGGGGTAGGGGGAGAGAGAGAGAGAGAGAGAGAGAGAGAGAGAGAGAGAGAGAGAGAGAGAGAGAGAGAGAGCACACATGTGAATTTGTGCCCATGAGTGCAGGTATCTATGGAGGACATGAGTGCAGGTATCTGTGGAGGACAGAGGCAGAGGCATCTTGTTTCCTGAAGATGGGGTTACAGAAGAGTATGAGCCACTTGACACGGGTGCTGGGAACCAGACTCAGGTTTTCTGCAAAACGATCAAACACTCTACGCCATCTCTCTAGCCTCAGGAATACAAATTGTTAGGAATAGTTTTTTTTACAAGTGTTTAACATTCTTGTCCATCAGGGAAATGCAAATTAGTAACATTTTGAGTTTTCTTCTGCCCTTAGTCAGAAAGACTGTCATGGAGAGAAAAAGTGACAAGAAATGCTGGTAAGCATGTGGGAGAAAAGATGTGGCCACTGTTGGTGGGAATCTAAAGTGGTGCAGTCACTTTGAAAATCACTGTGATGGTTTCTCAAAAAATCTAAAAATAGAGCTACCACGTGCCCTGGTTACGTCACACCCGGGCATAGACCCAAAGAACTCTAATTCCTACTACAGAGAGAGATACTGGCAAGCGCATGTTCACTGCCGCTCTAGTCACAATCAAGGACACCCAGTAACCAGTGAACGGATCATGAAAATGTGGTGGGTACACTGTGGAACAAAGACATATGACTTTGTAGAAGAAAGGCTAGAACTGAAAATACACTATGTAAGGCAGCCCAGGCTCAGGAGACACACACCATACATTCTCCTCATATGAAAATCCTCTCTGTGACATTTTGGATTTGTATGTTTAATTTGGAGTGTCTGTAGGGGTCAAGAAACTAGAAAGGCCTCATGAGATAGGAAGCATCTCGTGCGGGGAGGGGGAATTGGGTGTAAAGCACGATATTAGAATAGATCAGAGAAATAGTGGGAATGGAGAGGTGTACACATGAATGTCAGCCAGGGGACAGGGAACAGGAGAGGGCTGTGGAGGAGGGGCCTGAAAGTAAGGGTGTATGAAAAGACCTCATAGTAATCTACTCCTTTGTAAGCTAATTTAAAAAGAGTGAGTGAATGAAGGTACCCTTCATGAATTATGCTGTTCCCAGAAACCACAGGTTATTAAATAATAATCCCAGTACTCCTACAGGGAGATGAGGGACAGAGGCAGGACAATCCTTACAAGCCCAAGGGTCACTTGGCCTGGCACACTCAGTGAATGACAAGAGGCTGTCTCAAGCAAGGGGGAAGGCAAGCTGTAACACGCCAAGTGTCCTTTGACCTCCACATGCACACACACATACAAAAAACAAAGTCAGCGTCCACTGTGCAGGTGTTATGTATCTATAAACTTGGGACTAAAGGTATGCATCACAGTATCAGCATGCTTTTGGCTCCAGCAATTTTTTTAAAGATTATTTTATACGCATATGTGTGTGCATGTGTTTGGGCATGCAGTGTGTATGACTATAAAGGTCAGGAAAAACCACTTGGTGTTTGTTCTCCATCATTCTCCACTGCTCCTCTGAGGCCGACTCTGCCTCTCAGCACAGAGCTCACATTTCCTCTGCCAGACTGGAAGCCAGTAAGGTCCCGCTGTTCTCTTGTCTCTATCCACTTCTGAGCTGGGGCTACAGTGTATGTGTGTGTGTGTGTGTGTGTGTGTGTGTGTGTGTGTGTGTGCGCGCGCGCGCGCGCGTGTGCACGTGCGTGTGGTATGCATGGCTTCCTATGTGATGAATCACATTCTGTGTTGACCCACTGCTCAGCACTGATATTGAAAATTACAGGTTTTCTGATTTTCTCTAATCTATCTGGCTAGAAATGGATCAATTTTACTGGTAATAAGGCAGTTTTTAAACTTTTTTCTTGATTTAATACAACTTTATTTCCTTTCTTTTAATGTTTTTAGTGTCTTTGTTTTGTTTTGTACTGTTTGTGACAGGTTCTGTCTAAGTATCCTAGGCTGCTCTCAAACTAAAAGATCCCTCTGTCTCTGCTTCCCAAGTGTTCGGAATTAAAGGCATAGTCACCACGTTTGGGTGTTGTTATTCTTGTAATTTCTTAAATAAACATTTTTAGATCTTAAAGCTTTGTGTGTATAAATGTTTTGCCTGTGTACCACTTGGTCAGAAGGTGATATCAGCATCAGGATCCCCTGAAACTAGAGTTACAGTTGGTTATGAGCCAACATGTGGATACTAAGAGCTAAACCCAAGCTGGTCCTCTGCAAGAGCAGCCAGTGCTCTTAAGAGCTGAGCCATCTCTCCAGCCCCTTTTATTAATATGGAAATAGAGTTTAATGATTTGTGCCTTTAAAAAATTCTAGGCACCAGAGAGATGGGTCAGTGGTTAAGAGCACTAACTGCTTTTACTGAGAACCTGGGTTCAATTTGCATCATTTACATGGACGCTAACAACTATTGATAACTCAAGTTTGGAGGGGCTCTGACACCCTCTTCTGACCTTTTTGGGTAATGCAGATGTGGTGCAGATAAAAACATTTATACACATAAAGTCAAAGTAAATCTTAAGAGCTGGGCGGTGGTGGTGCACACCTTTAGTCCCAGTACTCAGGAGGCAGAGACAGACAGATCTCTGAGTTCAAGGTCTGGCTTACACAGCGAGTTCCAGGACAGCCAGGGCTATGCAACAAAACAAAACAAAACAAAACAAAAACAAAACAAAACAAAACAAACAAAAAACCTGCCTTGAAAGTAAGGTAGGTAGGTAGGTAGATAGACAGACAGATAAAATCTTAGAATAAAAATCCAATCTGGGCATTTGGTGAACACCTGTGACCCCAGCATGACCCCAGCACTGGGAGGAAGAAGTAGGAGGATCAGGAGTCCGGCTACACAGAAAACACAAGGCCAGTTTGCACTGCATGGCCCTGTCTCAACACAGAGTTTCACTCCAATTTGGAAGTTAGTCTTAAAACTTCTAAATAGCTTTCATGACTCATGACACTCTACCAATTTGGACATACTATATTTTCATTCCAGTCCAAAACAACATCAACAACTTCTTTCTGGGGCTAGAGCGCAAGTTGCTTTTCCAAGCAACCTGGGTTCAGTTCCCAGAACTCACATGGCAGCTCACAACAGACTGTAACTCAGTTCTAGCAGATCCAGCATACTTCCCCGGCCCATGTAGGTATCGGGCATACACCCGGTGCAGACATTATATAGACAAAACAGCCATACACACAAAGTCTGAAAAGAGCTTACTCATTTATCTTGAACTTCTCTTTGATACACAAATTATATAGAAGTATGTTGTTTAATACCTGCCAGTTTTCCAGATTTTGTTTTGTTTTGTTAAGACAAAGTCTCACTAGCTGGCCCAGGCTGGACAGGCACTCTCTAACCACAGCTTTCCCTCAGCTAGGATTGTGGGTGTATGCCTCCACATTCAGACCCTCTGGGTATGTTTATTGGTTTCTGATTTAGTCTCACTCTTGTTAGAGAAATTACTGTATTCTGAATATTCAATCTTAAGATGTTTGATGGTCCATGTAGGGAGTGGTGATACATACCTCTAGTCCCAGGATTTGAGAGGCAGAGGCAGGCAGATCTCTGTGAGTTCAAGGCCAGCCTAGTCTACACAGAGAGTTCCAGGCCAGCCAAGGCTACAGAGAGATACTGCCTCAACCCACATGCCCCTCCTATAAAAAAGATATTTGATAGCCCAGAAAAGCTTTGTTTTGGTAAATATTCACTGAATATTCATATTCACAAAATATAGTATTTCTCACAAGCTCCAGGTAGAATATATGTTTGGGTGGGAGTTTTACCAAGCCAGGTGAAGCTGGCCAGGGTGCTGACTCTAATCTGGTCTCTTCATCCATTTACTGTCAAAATCAGACATTCTTATTTCAGCTCTGACCGTTAAATACATTTATGGAGTCTCTGGATTTTTGAGATAGCATCTTTCTTTGGAGCTCAGGAGTATGGAACTGTCTTTGCCTACAAGCACTAGCTGCCTTGCCTCTGGCTAATCTAGACTTTCAAGCACATGTCCAATCCATACATGAAATGCCCAAACTTTTGTCACCCAGCTTTCTGAACATTTCTCAACTAATGACACAGTTACAACAACTTTTTCTTGTCTGTTAAGACTGACATTTGTTGCAGGGCAGTGATACAGGGTAATCCTAGCACTTGGGAGACAGAGGCAGGTGGATTTCTGAGTTTGAGACCAGCTTGGTCTACAGAGTGAGTTCCAGGACATCCAAGGCTACACAGAGAGACAAACAAAGAGAATAATTCTAGAACAAACAAAAGGCTAACATATGTCAGTTTTACGACACTTTTGATTTTTTTCATTTTAGTGTGCTAGCTACTTTTATGTCAACTTTACTACTAGAGTTATTTATCTCAAAGGTGGAAGCCTAATTGATAAAATGCCTCCATGTGCAAGCCTGGAGGGAACTTTCTAAATTAGTAATTTACTGGGGTCAGCACAGCCCATTATGGGCGCTGGCATCTCTGGGCTGGTGGTCCTGGTTTCTAAGAAGGCAGGCTGAGCAAGCCATGGGGAGCAAGCCAGCAAGTGTCACCCCTCCATGGCCTCTGCATCAGCTCTTGCCCCCAGGTTCCTGCTTGTGTGAGTTCCTGCCCTCACTTCTTTCGTTGATGAACAATGATGTACAAGTATAAGCCAAATGAACTACTCCTCAAGCTGCTTTCGGTGCTGGTGCGTCACCACAGCAACAGTGACCCTAGCTAAGATGCCACAGAACAGGTTACCTTCTGCTTCAGTATGTCACACTGTTTGGTCCCCAGGTCAAGATAAACCTACCCATCTCCTTACATGGTTTCTTTATGGAGGATATTGACTTATTCTCTCCTTTGCTTACTTACTGAGTCATTCATTTACATAAGATTGCAGTTACAGATATTTATGCTTCAGACTGCAGTCCCATGTGGCTGGTTTTATTCAAATTACTTTAGCTTTGGTTACTAGGAATGCTTTTTAAAATTTATTATTATTCTATGTGTTAATGTTTTACTCCCAAACATGTATGTGCAACACATGCATGCAGTGGCCACAGAGAACAAAGAGGGTGTCAGATCCTCTGGAACTGAAGTTACAGATTATTTGTCACAATGTAGGTGCTATGAATTGAACTTCAGTCCTCTTGAAGAGCACCCGGGGCTCTTAGCTGCTCTCTCTCCAACCTAGTGGGAACTCTTTAGTGGGGTCCTGAGTTCTTCAGATGTGCTGTCATTGTGGGGTCTGCTTTTGTTTTGGCTTGTCCTAACTATGCTTCTATGAGATGCTCCAGGCTCACCTTATGTATTTCCTGCCCCCGTCATTTAAGTCCTTTCTGCTAGGACTGCTGGCTCCTCTCATCACAAAATAGCTTTAAAATAAAGATTGGTACTCCAAGGGCTGGAGAGGTGGCTCAGTGGTTAACACATTGTATGTTCAATTCAAATCTCAGCATGCACATGGCAGCTTACAATGACCAGTCCTCCAGTTTCAGAGTATCCAACACTCTTAGAGCTTCCATGGGCACCAGGATAGATAGTACACAGACATACGAGCAGGCAAAACAGCCATACACATTTTAAAAAACAGCTAGCACTGTAGATGTGTTCATTTGGTCTGTCACTTCTGGCCCTTCTTGTTTGGTAGCAGAGCAGTGTGGACGCTGCATTGCAGCAGTCTCCTCCAGTCCCCTCGAGGCAGTTACTCTTAGGGCCGCAGTCACGGCACTGTATTAGCGATCTGTCTATGTGCCGTGACAACAAGTCTGACTGGCCCACAGTTCAGCTCCAGGAGCAGCCTATCATGGCAGGGAAGGGAAGGTAGCAGAGGTGGCTGCTCACACTGGATCCAGTGAGGAAGCAGAGAGAAATGAAAGTTGGTGCTCAGCTCGCTCTCCTTAGTCCTCTTTATTCAGTTTAGTATTCCACTCCACTGAATGGCACCACCTATATTTAAGATAGGTCTTTCCAGTTCAATTAACCCTGTCTAGACAACCTCTCTTAGGTACACCTGAGATTTGTTTCCATGGTGACTCTATATCCCACCAAACTGACATTCAAGATTAAGCATCATAGCAGCATGTGGCAGAGGCAGGTGAATCTCTGTGAGTTGGTGGCCAGCCTGTCTGCAGACCTAGTTCCAAGACAGCCAAAGCTACATAGAGAAGCTCTGTCTTGAAAAAAAGAAAATAAAAATGAAGTTAATCACTATACCAACAAAATAAGCAAAATATAGCAGCTATATAGGTCCATGGTAATAGTGGAGCTCCTGTTCACTCTTGGAGGGTTGTCAGACTCTGAAATTCCAATTACCACTTCCTCTGGCCTGTCTGCAAAATTTAGTGCTTTATTGCTAAATTTTGTAAGGTAAACCACTTGGAGCTTTGAAGAGACTCCTCAGTGGTTAAAAATAGTTGTTGCACCTCCAGAGGACCTGAAACCAGCTCCCAACACTGTGCTGGATAACTCATAACTACTGCCTACAACTTCAGCTCCAAGAGCTCCAACACCCTCTTTTGATCTCTGTGAACACAGACACATACATTCACTAAAATGAATCTTTAAAAAGATAAAAACAGCCGGGCAGTGGTGGCGCACGCCTTTAATCCCAGCACTTGGGAAGCAGAGGCAGGCAGATTTCTGAGTTCGAGGCCAGCCTGGTCTACAGAGTGAGTTCCAGGACAGCCAAGGCTACACAGAGAAACCCTGTTGAGAAAACAAAAAACAAAAACAAAAAACCAAAAAAAAAAACAGCTCAATGGTTGTGGGTCATACCTTTAATCCCAGCATTTGGAAGGCAGATCCCTTTTCCAACTCAAATCAGCTGCCACATGGATCAATATAGTGTCTTCCCTTTGCTGTCTCCCATGTTTCTTATGCTAACTATAAAACACCCATCCCCCATTTGCCATTGCTGTACCTGGTTTTCAGTCCCAGGTGCACACATAGCAGGTGACCTACATTCCCATGTAGGAAATTCATTATCATTTAGGTGCAGAGCTCACATTCAACCATAGTTATAACCATGACTGCTACTTATCTAACTGCGAACAGGCAAGTTCAGAATTATACTGTTAGTAAGATCATACTAAGCTGTTTTTTCTCAAATTTAAGCAAAGTGATTAAAGCTTAGACTTTTCATTTCTCTTCATTTTATTCACTTCAGATATTTATCTGCAAATGCCTGTCTCTGAGAACTGATGGTAGAGAACTTATATTTCACATTCCTTTCAAATGCCAATTTATTAATTTCATATCATCACAGTCTCTTCTATAACCATAGCTTTTAGTTTCTCAGTCTCAGAATTCACATTCTGGGGCTGTTTGTAAGAAAGCTCAGTGGGTTAAAAAAGAGTGCTTGTCTCCAAGTCTGAGGGTCTCAGTCCAATGCCAGGGACCCACAGGGGAAAGGGAGAGAACCCACCCCCCGTTACCTCTGACTCTCTTTCTTTTCTTTTTTCTTTCTTTTTTTCTTTTTTGTTTGTTTTTTGAGACAGGATCTCTCAGTAGTCCTGGCTGTCCTGGAACTCACTAGATCTGCCTGCCTCTGCCCTGCAAGTGATGGGACTAAAGGTGTGACCACTATGCCCAGAATTTATCTCTGACTTTCACTTAACAAATAAATTAATGTAGGGAAATTAGTAAAAAAGAAACTCAGGGTTCACTGTCTTCAGCATTGAGGCCTTTAGTGAGGTTTTCACACTGACGCTATGCCCACCCTAAGGTTTTACTGTGCAGCTCTGATCAGCCTGGGAGTCACTTCGCAGAGCGGGCTCTGCCACACCCAGTCTAGGTCCTGCTCTTTTCAACATAACTCACACAATAACTCTGTGGTGGTTGAATGAAAATGGTCTTCAAAGGCTCGTAGATCTACATGCTTAGTACCCAGCAGATAAACTGGGAAAGATTTGGCCTTGTTGAAGGAGGTGTGTCACTGGGGCTGGGTTTTAAGGTTTCTCTCTGCCTGATGCCCTTGGATCAGGATATAAAGCTCTCAGCTACTGCTCTGCTTTCTCTCATGGTTGACTAACCCTCTGAAACTGTGAGCAAGCCCCAGAATTAAATGCCTTTTTTTTTATAAGCTGCCTTAGTCATGGTGTCCTCACAGAAGCAGAACAGCACCAAGATATCTTCCTCCATCAGCTATCTCTTGCTTTCATTTTCCCTTACACTGGTGGATAACACTTCTTTTCCACATCTGGACAGGATCCACTGGCTATCAACCAGTGTCTCTGCTGTCCTGGTGCTTCTGCCCAGCTCTTCCCAAACTCTCAACTTTTCTCATACAGCATGCTTTCCCACTTGCTTGCTCTCCAGAGACTAATATGTGTCTTCTTTCTGGCTGCTACTAAGTGGAGGGGATCCCCTGCTGTAAAGTTTACTACCTAGTTTCCTCAGCTCTTCCAGCTTACTTGGTCTACTGACATTGTTTAAGCATGTTTTTGCTATATATTTGAATTTTATAGATTTCCTTTGGTGAAAAGAGACAGTTCCATGTAAAGTTCCTTTCAAGCTAACTCTAAGTCCCCCCCCCCCTTTTTTTTTTGGTTTTTCGAGACAGGGTTTCTCTGCGTAGCCTTGGCTGTCCTGGAACTTACTCTGTAGACCTGGCTGGCCTCAAACTCAGAAATCCGCCTGCCTCTGCCTCTCAAGTGCTGGGATTAAAGGTGTGCGCCACCACCGCCCGGCCTCTAAGTTCCCTTTATCCTTTTCCTTCCCTCGGTATCTTCATGAGAACCCTGTGGCTCTGAATTACTTCTTGTATTTATCACTATTATTTGCAGTCCTGGAGATGGAACACAGACCTTTGTATATGCTGAACAAATACTCTACCACTGTTGGGGTACACCCCAACTTCTATGGGGCCTCTTAAACAAGGAAGGAGCAAGACTGACGGAGGTGGCTCCAAGCTGGACATTGTTATGGAACCATTCTGTACCAAACCTCCTTACAGGCTTCATCTAGAAGTGAGGTGCTGCCATCATGCATGACGGAACCTAGCTCAGGCCAGCAGTGAGTGCAGGTGCTCGCCCAAGACGCGTCTCGAGGCTCTGTTTTGTCACAGTTTGGGCCATGCTATGTGTCACTGGCAGTTTGATTCTCTAAACAATAATAACTCAATGACAGCTTGATTGAGCAACCTCCAGAGTGATTGCTTCTTTCTCTTATTGATGTGTATGGGTGCTTTCCCTACAAGCATGTCTGTGTTCCATATGTGTATATGCCTGGTGCCCTTGGAGGCCAGGGGAGGATGTTTAACCCCCTAGGACAGTTGTGAATTAAATCTGAGTCCTCTAGAAGACTAACACCCTGAACCACTGAGCTATCTCTCCAGCTCAGCCTCCAGAAGACTTCTGAGCAAGGAGCCAGGCCACAGTGAGCCAGTCATCTGCTGGGAGTTATCCGGCCCAGTGTGAATGCTGGTGACTAGCCTTTGGTCCACATGGCGAGGGAGGACAGCAACACTGCTCAGAACACAGATGACAGCTACACGGCAGCAGCATTTTCTCCCTCCC
>NW_022196893.1:7560221-7582235 GCF_008632895.1 Mastomys coucha
ACTCTATGAGAGTCTGGATCTTACAGAAAAATGGAGCTGGGGCACCTCAGTCCCCTTCCCCAGACACTCCAGTGGATCTTTAACAGTAATCCAAACGAACCAGAGACCCCATTCTTCTAAGCAAATGCTCTCCACAAACAGTATCTCTAAAAGTCACTCTTGCTCCACAAGAGCCTGGCTTTTTGAGACTAAACTGCCCACAGCTCCTCTCTCCCATCTGGCTGACATCCTCTCTGGTCTATGGCTTTTCTCAGATTCTTTGTAGAAAAGATCTTGTTCTTGGTCTTTCATTCTTTTTGTTCATTTCTGTGAGTTTCAAGGAAGACTCAGAATGAATATGTCTTTGGTTAGCCAGCATGTCCAGAAGGCCTGAGGTCCACTCCCAAGGCCATCTGTAAGGAGCTTTCCAAGTCCCGCACAAAGAACTAGTTCACAGTTCACATTCTGAAAGCACAACTGTGTGCTAGGCACACAATGTCTCATTCTCCGAGACCTATGCCTGCAGCCCACTAGAGCACAGAGCAGTGCAGTAACCAGCAAGTGCGCTCTCAGTCTTCTGGAGCTGTCCTCTATGACTAGCTTTTTCTTATTGTTTTATGTTTCTGTTTGTTGAGTAAGGGTCTTACTCTACAAACCAGGCTAGCAAGAACTCACTATCTTGTCCAGGCTGACCTTGATCTTACAGGAATCCTCCTGCCCCAGTCTTCTAGGCTGGGACTACAGGTATAAATTACCCAAGGAGCTTCAGGACCTCTTCTCTTCTCCCTGCCACACCCTCCTGTATTCTAGGGTCAGCTCTTAAAACTTTTCTGAGAAGGGGAAAAGAGGAACTCTTACCACACCCAAGCAATGAAGGGTGGCTGCAGCCACTGTGTTGCCATGCATATGGATTTCTGACTATAGTAATAACTGGCCAGAGACTCGAATGGCCACTGTTGCCTTGAGGACAATGAGGACCAGGAGGACCAGGAGGACAGTAGCTGAACCCTCACTGCACTTCTGATTGGGTCTTTGCCAGAGACCCCATTTAGCCCAAACAGAGAGGAATAAAAACCATCTTCAAACTACAAGAAGCAGAAAAGAGCCAAGCATGCTGATGGGTATCAACAATCCCAGTACTCAGGGGCAAAAGCAGGAAGATCTTTAATGCCAGATCAGTTTGAACTTGGTGGCAAGATCTGGCTTCCAAAAACAAAAATAGGACCCAGTGAGGTAGCTCAGTGGGTAAAGGCACCTGCTTTCAGACTTGACGTATTAGCTTGAGTTATCTTGAGTGCAGAGTTCATTCTCTTGGACTGTCATGGTTGAGAAAGAGCATTCTCCCATAAATGGTCCCCTGACTTTCGCATGTGTACAGTGACATTCTACCCACACTCACACAAAATGACTGAAAGTCAGATAAGAGCAGGACAGACAGACAGACAGACAGACAGACACACACACACACACAGAGAGAGAGAGAACAGACAGGAACAGGTGGACTCTTCTTCTGTAACCCACTGTGCACCTTTGCTTTTCTGCTGTGGAATTCGCTCTCACCCAGGCTGGCCCCACAGGACTTCTGTTCTTTTCTGTGTATTTTACATTCTGCTTATGCCTTCTGTGTTGATTTTTTAGTGCTATTTTCAACTGAGTGGCACGTCTTCATTTGTAGTAGTGGTCCAATGGGACCTATGTGCATCCCATTCTCATTTGTTTTCTTGGGACTACCTCACTTTCTTGCCTGCATGTGGTGTTCTGGGCTCATCCATGGCTCCTTTTCCCTGGGTTCTTTTCTCCGTGTGGAGTTGTGGTATCCAAGCATCTGCCTCACACCACTGACATGGCCTTTGCTCTTTCACAACTGCTGTGAGGGAAGAAATAGTATTGCCATTCTGTCAGAAGTGTCCAACTGTTCTGATGGGTCCCCCTCAAAACATTCAGTGGTGTAATATGAGACATGTTTCAGCAATGCCAAAGCTTGACTACTTAGCCTGAGAAAGTCCACTTTCTACTGTTGACACAGTTGAAGGACCAACTACTGCCAATTTTCCTTCCTCATCAGAGGATGGCTGACTTTGCTAGGCAGGACTATGCTAAGGAGATAGCAGGAGATTCAGGCCTCAGAATCACCCACATAGGTCACAGTGGGCAGTGGACACAAGGCCCAGCATCTTGTTTCCTGTTAGAAGGGATAGGCCCTTACTCAAAGGGTCCCAGAGATGTACGCTGCTGTGTCTGAGTCATCCTGGTATATTCTGTGTCCTGACGCTCCTGTGCCGACATGTTTTGCACTCAGTACTTGGGCCTACAGAATATGTAAAAGCTGCCAAAAAAGGAAATGGGTGTATCTTATACCTTTCTGCTTTCAAACTGCTACTACCTTTTCTTTCTTTCTTTCTTTGGATAATGTCTCATGTAGTCTAGGCTGGCTTCAAACTTACTACATACTGGAGGCTGGCTTGAACTCCTGATTCTTCAGCCTCTCCAGAGCTAGGATTATAGGTGTGCACCACCATGCCGCCATGCCTGGTCTGCCAATCCTTTTTATGGGTGCCTGGTATACAGCAGAGGCAATGGTATAGATGGCTGCATCACCTGATAGTTAGTGGCTGCCTTTTCCTGGGCATTCATCACTTTTCACTACTGTGTAGGGCACAGTTGGAGGTAGGCCCTTTTAGTCTCCATCTCATGGACTAGCAGAGAGCAACCATGGTTAATGGTCTGTTGATGTCAGGACAGCTGGCAGATAAGGGACACACAGCACACAGAGCCAGAGCCTGTTTTAGGAAGATCTCATCCAAACCCAGAACGTCCACTTCCCAAGTGAAGGGCAGGCTTGGGCACAGCACACTCTACGGCTTGAGATGCCTAGGGAATAGGCCAGATGCCACTCACATGACAGTATCAGGTCCTCTGAATATCCCCACCCCCACCACTGTACTGGCTGCTCCTCCTCCCAACCCTCACTGTGGGAAAGTTCCGGTCATGAGTGGGCGAGAAGGTTCTCAATTCCAACTTCCTACACGGAGTTCTGGAACAGAGGACGCTCTGTGCTGGCTCCTGATGGGGTCTGTTTGGAGAATGAGCCCCGGAAACAGCAATCTGTTCCTAGTGCCAGTAATACCCTCACATAACCAGCTCTTCCTCACTATCTCCAAAACTGGTAGGCTGTCCATGAGTCCATGCTCATGTGCGTGTATGTTATGCCAGCGCTTGGCCCCAGAACAGAGGAGCCTGCCATTGAGGGAGCAGTCAATCAAGGGTACATTTAGTGCCTCCCTTAGAAACCCTCTCACACCCTCTCCATGTCTGCACAGGGGACACAGGATCCACTGGGAACAGTAAGGTCAGGAACAAAGCCATGGTACTGACCAGTAGGAAGTCTGTGGCAATGTTCACTGAGGTAGCCATTGTACCTTGGGATTTGCTAGGAAGGAAGGAGCCAAAGTGATCAATATGACCTTTTCTGCTCTCTGGGAAACTGAATAGCACTTGGAAATGTTGGTGACAAGAGTCACCCCAGTAAAGAGTAGGTGAGGAAACTCCAGGCCCACCATGCAGAACAGTGGAATGGGGAGCTGCTCATACCGATAGCCTCCACTGGCCAGTCCTTGCTCTATGCTGCCTGGCTATCACCAAAGTGATCTTGGGCTACCTCCTTTGTGTAGTACCTTATCAATCCTCCTGTCTTCTGCTAGGACCATACACAACTGTACCTTGTCCAGAGCAGCCAGAAAGGGCTACGTCCTTGGAAGTATCCCTAACTAGCTCTTAACGCTTGCACAGAAAACCCCCTCCTAATGAAAGTGTGCAAATTGTCAGGGACAGGAAAAACCCATACAAGCAGGCCAGGCAAGGTACCAGAGGCAAGCAGTGTCAAACAACAGTTACTTACTAATGGTACCAAGTTGGCCAGGAGTGGGAAAGGAAGACTGGGCACGCAACCAATCACAGAGTTCCAAGCCTTACTAGGTCCCTACTGGAGAAGGTGCTGGTCAAGTAAGACTGACCACAAACTAAAAGCTCATTTCTAGTTTTCATAAGGAATAAAAAGTAACTCTAGCTTTAGGCTAGAACCATGGTGGGCTCAAGTCTAGGGATAGCCTGGCATGCTCATCTCAGCACTGACCGAAGACAATTCCCACTTATAGCTAATATATGAGGTAAAGGCTGTCATGAAAATAATCTACTCACAAGAAAATAATAGAAGACATATCTACCTTGTAGTATGTAAGAAAGAAAAAGGATGCAAATAGAAGACAGAGATCCACATACCCCCAGCTACCCACCCCCAGCTACCCTTTGGTGTAATAGGTGCCCTGGAGGCCAGGTTGCCTTCTAGTGCCTCTGAGGAAGACACTGCATGATACAGAATGAACATCTGGAAAACAGATAAACATGTCCTTACAAATGATGGTAAATCCTTCAGGAAACTCATCTGACAGTCTTGTGTATGACATCTTCAGATAAGCCAGATGCTGAACTACAGCAGGTAGACCTGACAATCAACAAGAAGGCCTGGGAAACAGCCAGGAGAGCTGTCAGCCCTGGTATAGAGCCTGCTTTACTTTCAGACTAAAGGGCAGCTGCTAGCTAGGATTAGATAATTGGATTAAAGAGAATATCTGCATGGTCGAGTATGCCATCAGACAGATCAGACAGAAACCTGTGAGTAGCTAGGAATGCGCAGAGTCCAAGGGGCCAAAGGCTAAGAAACCAGCTGGGGGCTGGAGAGATGGCTCTGCGGGTAAGAGCACTGACTGCTCTTCCAAAGGTCCTGAGTTCAAATCCCAGCAACCACATGGTGGCTCACAACCATCCTTAATGAGATCTGATGCCCTCTTCTGGGGTGTCTGAAGACAGCTATAGTGTACTCACATATAATAAATAAAAAATAAAAAAGAAACCAGCTGGAAGAGAGAAGGGACCGCCTGTGTGGCCTCTGAGGGCACTGGCTTATAGCTGACCATGCCCTGAACTAACCACATTAAAGAAAACAGATACGTGGAGGAGACCCCAACATGGTGGAGTGTGTATGGCGAGCAAAAAGAAGGACCTTGGTGATGTGATAGCTATTGTCAAATAAGTTCACTCTGTGGTGTTTGCATGGCAAGACAGCCTAACAACATACATCTTTGGGAACACGTGCCCCTTGTTAAATAATGTGTGACTTCAGAAAAGGACAGGGATTTGGAGAGGCGTGAGTAGACAACAGCTGGGTCGTCATCAGTGCTGGCAGAATCTCTCCTTTACACAGACAGGAGACTGTGTAAACTAGCACAGGGCCTCACAGAACAGAAAGTAAAGGGGCAGATTTCTAAAGAGAGATGGGTTTGCACGTGCCATGGGAGGCTGCCTCCCAGCTCCGCAGGATCCCTATGGTAGGCGTGCACAGAGCACTCTTAGGAAGCCAGACACTGCTTCCTTCAGCAGCTCAGAATATTTCCGAAACTGAGCACATACCAGGGTGGAAAGCACAGTCCCAACAAATGTCAGAGACTGACACTACCCCACCAGGCTCCCTCCTGATTCAAAGACAAAAAGAATGACTGGGCCAAAAAAAAAAAAAAAAAATTCACAGAGAAGAAGCTGACAGAAAACTGAGAATACAGGGTCTGAATCAGTTATCTGCTAGCATGGAAACAAGCCAACACAGCAGCCTGGGAGTCCCTAAGAACAGGGCTCACAGGTGTGATCGTCTGAGAGCTGCTGAGACAACTGCAAGCTGCACACAGATCCTGCTCTCTGCTGCCAGCGCTGAGGGAGCTCAGACTGCTTGTTACAAAGATGCAGCTACTTTCTCTCTCTCCCCCCTCCCCGCTCTCCTTTCCCCTCTCCCTCTCTCCCTTCCCCTCCCCTTTCCCCTCCCCCCCCCTCATCTTTTTCTTTCTGAGACAGGGCCTTTCTATATACAGTCCTGGCGATCCTGGAACTTGCTATGTAGAGCAGGCTGACTGGGAACTCACAGATCTCCCTGCCTCTGCCTCCCAAGTACTGGGATTAAAAGCATGCGCTACTATGCCCAACTACTCCCTCCACTTACTTTTAAACAAACTTACAGCTACACAGAACCCCCAGGACCACTAAACCACTACTTACACCACTTGCTGGACAAGGTGCTGTCCTCAGGTGCACCAGCCTTCACCATGAGACTTCCCTGTAGGGAATGTATACTATTACTATATATGATACATTGTTGAGATTGGACAAAAGACCACAGTAAATCAGTAACTATCCTGTCTTGTCTAATTTTTATGTGGACTTGACACAAGCTAGTCATCTGAGAAGAGGAACCTCAATTGAGAAAATGTCTCCTAAAATCCAGCTGTAGGCAAGCCTGTAGTACTTTTTTTTAAGTGATTGATGTGGGGGGGTCCAGTCCATTCTGGGTAAGGCCACTCCTGGGTGGTGGTCCTGGGTTCTATAAAGCAGGCTAAGCAAGTCATGAAAGCAAGCCAGTAAGCAGCACCCCTCCCATGGCCTCTGCATCAGCTCCTGCCTCCAGGTTCCTGCCTGCTTCCCTCAATGAATTGGGATTTAGGAAATGTAAAACAAATAAACCCTTTCCTTCCCAAATTGCTTTTGGTTATGGTGCTTTATCACATCAGAAACCCTAGGACATCTCCCAATAAGTAAGCTCATGTGAATGGAGTGGAGAAGGGGTACAGAATGTGCCCTCACTTAATCTCAGCTGAGCATGTGACCAATCAGTCTTCCCCAGCTGCTTCACTTATTAGACATCTACTAACGCCATGTGGTGGTCTGGGTATTAACTACTTTTCTTCTCTCTAACAAAAATAAGAGAAGAAAGATTTATTTTGACTCCTGGTTTCAGTCTATGATATTGAGGAAGACATGGCATATGAGCATGTGGCATAGAGGCTCTTTCCATGATGGCTGACCAGGAAGAAGAGACTGTGGCCAGAATCAAAAGCTGTATTTAAAGGCCTTAGTGACCTCATCCATTAGCCATACCCCATCTCCTAAGTGCCTCAGAGCCTTTAAAATGGTTCTGCAAGCTAGGGATCAAGCATTAAAACATAAGGCTACAGGGAACATTCCAGATTCACTCCATAAAATCCAGCAAGGGCTTCACAAATGTCATTTCCTTTTCTTGCAATTGAGGCTCACAAGGCTAAGGTCCATGTCAAAGCCCAACGTATGTGTGGCCTCTAGTTCTGAAAACTATAATGCTCCCATGGAGCCCTTCTGATACATTCCTCTTCCATGCCTTCTTCCATAAGAGACCTCTTCCTTTCCAGTGCCCTCTCTGTATCTGAATGGTCCAAGCTGGGCCAATGAGTACTCTCTCACAAAGGCAACAGTGGGGTTTGTGGTTCAGTGGGTAGAGTGCTGGCTTAGCACAGACAAAAGCCCTGACTTTGATCCCTAGAACTTCCCAAACTGGGGCAGTGGCACATGGGCCTATCATTCCCTCCTCTCCGCACAGGCAAGATCAAGAGCTCAGGGTCATTCCTGGCCTCAGGCAGCTCCTATCCCTCCTGGACTACAAGACACCACCACAGCAGAGAAGAACAAAGGCATCTAGTGAAGGGGATGCTCAGGCTGGCTGCAGCCAGTCTCCAGTGGCTAGACTCAATCACACCCTTCAATTCCTAGTGTACTGCTGGTGATCTTTTTTTTCTTAGTTCTTTACAGAATTCTACTTACAGAGCTGTTTGATCTTGCTTTTCACTTCCTATGCAGTATGGCTGGGAAGTGTACCCCTCAACATTTGCACACTGGACCCTAAAACCCAATGGTGGTGTGAAGAGGGAGCGATCTATGGCAGTGCTTGAGTACACAGGACCTCTTCCTTCTACCTAAGGACACAGAGGGTGTCATCATGATCTAGTCAAGGACTTCTGGTTCTTCTGGTGCTGGCTGGATCCCTGAGACGCTACTGCAGAGGAAAAGGCCTAGCTGACAGTTTAGGCACGGCCTGCCATCATTACCTGGGCTTGAGCCCATACTAGGTACAAGGAACAGGATCTAAGCTTGCAGTGGTCTTTGACTAGTTGTCTTTCAGCAATCACTTTAGGAAAGCCAATGCTTCGAGCTTAAGCCTATGGGTGATTTTGGCTTTCACCCTTTCTCTTCAAAAGAGTAACACTGCCTCTCCCGCACCTCACATCCCTCCTAGCCAACCACATTTTGGTAAGCTTGTTTCTAAAAAGATTTTACTGACATATAATGTACATAATTTAAACCTATTCATTTTAAGTGCACAATTCAATGAATCCTATGAGTGTGAGCGTGCACTATCACCAATAACAAGAGACTGCAGTGTCTGTGGCCACCATTGGACTAGACTGTCCTTTCTGACCTTAGCTTGGTCCTCTCTTGATAGCACTGGTGGCACCTATTTCTAGAGTTCCTTTAACTACCCTACCATAACCTGGAACCATAAGTGTACCCACAGTGTTTCTTGTGTGGGAGCATGAAAATATGCAGGAGCTACAAGTCCCAATGAGAATGTGGTTCTCAGAGGATACGTGGGCTGGCCAGTAACTGGCAAGTTCAACTGTTTGTAGTGTTTGTTACTGGGATAATTAAAATTTAGAGCATATATAGACTGTATATGCCTGCAGTGTGCAGGAAAAACTAATTCCCTTGCAGATGCTCTGAAGGCAGCTATAACTTCTGTGGCCACCATGTCTCTGGAGGCCCTAAGCTTTATTCTTCAGCATTACGTAAAAGGGACAGTGATTCGGGCAGACTGTAAAGACCAGCCAAGGAGCACATTCCCATAGGCTGTACCTTTCAGCTCTATGACACTGTGCAGCAGAAACAAACCTATAAAGGCCACAAAGCAGGAACAGGAAGGCTAGCAATTCAGATGTATCAAAGAGAAATTATGAAACATGTCCTTTAAATGAAAACATAAAAATTCAACAAAACAGGAAGCCAAATGCTGAGATTGTTATACTATATAGTAAAAATTAATCTTCTATTTGTGAAATTGTAAAGAAGGAAAATGAAGTCTGTGCTAGTTTTCCTGTTCATCTCAAACTGCAGAAATTATGGCTATAATATATGTGCCTGTTAAGATGGAAAAGGTTTAGATGTATGTATGTGCATGTATGTATGAATGCAAAAAGCCACTGTATGTAGGGTTGACACTATCCACAGTTTTAGACATCCGTAAGGGTCTTGATATGTGTCACTAAGGATAAAGAAACTCTAAACTGTATTCCCATCAGATATAAATATGAATCTTTTATCAGTTCCATAACTATCTTCAGCTAACAGCTCTTTAAATATCCCACTCTCCTCTTTCTGTTTCCTTCTTCCAGGAGTAAAATCAAGTGTTTCATTTTCTTTTGTGATTGAGTCTTGCTAGGTAGCCCAAGCTGGCTTCAAACTCAATTTTCCTGCATCTAGCTGAGTGGATGACATTTAGTCCTCCACACCTCAATCAACCTGTCTGTCATGCCCTATCTTATTAACCGCCTTTGCTGTGTTCTTGATAGTTTTTTCCCCCAGTTACTTCACGGTCTTTCTCAATCATGAACAGACATTTAATCTGTTGGTATAAAACCTATCAACTTAGTGAACCTGAGTCTAACCTGGGATACATCAAAGCTATCTTAGGAAGAAGGAAGGAAGAAAAGAAGGAAGGATGGATAGATGGAAGGGCAGATGGAAGGACAGAAGGAAGGAAGGAGACGGATCGATGGGAGGAAGAACAAAAGAAAAAAGAACAAAGAATGAATGATTTTCAAAAATGAATCACTGAAATCAAAGAAGAAATACCTTAACACTTGTCCTCTACAGCATGTATTTCAAGTGCCATGCAGAAAATATAAAAATCTTTTCTGCCAAAATGCAGACCAAAGAATCTTATGTCTCATTAGGTTCCCTGGTTGCAGGGATTTTGCTAACTACTGACAAGCTCCAACAAGCTGTTACTCCATCTGTGGCTGCTAGGATCCTCAGAGCACACTTACAAAGACCACTGCCATGAGGACTGGGGAGCTGGGGGAGAACACATAGCCCTGCAGTAAGGAGCAGCATCCTCCCCACTCCCTCCCATGCACAGTGGGAGAGATGAGCATCTTCAAGATGCTACTGGGATCACATTATTTTTCACTTTAGAGTTTTATCAACTTCAGCATCCTGAGATGTTATGTTGTTTCCATCAAACAGGATAAGAGCTGTTCCTTGACCTATGAAGAGTTTACATCCCTATAAACTCATCCTAAATTGAAATGTGATTAAGTAAAAATACACTGTGTGTATGTGTATATATATGTATATATGTATATATACACACACATATATGTATATATGCATATTTCACACACACACACACATGCACACACACACGCGTGCTCTCTCTCTCTCTCTCTCTCTCTCTCTCTCTCTCTCTTTCTCTCTCTCTCTCTCTCTCTTTTCTAACCACAAGCATGACTATCTTTATCTTTGCCCTGTGGCCAAACACATACTCAAGTCTTCACTGAGGAGGCCCACTGGAACAAGTCAGCTATATAGCTAGCAGTTGTCCCTGTGGATCTATGGGAATGCCATTCAGACCCTGCCCAAGCTGCTCCTCTCAAACCCCATGGTCATCCTCTGTTCTGTCTTCACCACGTTCCGTATGACCACTGTCTATATTGTACACTGTCCCATACTAGCCTGGGCTCACTGCTCTATGCCATTTGGCTCTTGGCCAACTATGTACCCACATCTCTTGCTGTCCAGCTTAGAGACTTGACCTTTGAGAACAAAGCCCAAGGAGAGAATCTGAGGGTTACACTCAAGAAATAAGCCACCAAAGAGATGTTATTCTGGGTCAACCTAGCACCTCCATCGAAGGGCTGGCTTTATAGGAATTTGAGAAGCCCAGAAGTATGCCCACAATAAGGAGTTTGGTACATTAACTGCAGCAGTGTCCTCACTGACTGCCCTAGGTTGTACTCATTCACACACCACTCAGGGCACTGACCCACAACCTTAGCCTTAGGAATGTAATGCTGGGCTCAGGCCTCCTCGGTCCTGTTGTAAGCCACAGGACACATTCAGTTACATACCCAGTCTCACAGGAGCTTAACACACACAGAGCCATGGCAGTCTTCAGAACAAAAGGGACAAATTCTATGGCAACTTCTTCTTCTTCTTCTTCTTTTCTTTTTCTCAACAGGGTTTCTCTGTGTAGTCCTGGCTATCCTGGAACTCACTCTGTAGACCAGGCTAGCCTCAAACTCAGAAATCCAACTGTGCTGGGATTAAAGGCATGCGTCACCACTGCCTGGCTTTTTTTTTTTTTTAAGATTTATTTATTATTATAAGTGAGTACACTGTAGCTGTCTTTAGACGCACCAGAAGAGGGCATCAGATTTCATTATGGGCAGTTGTGAGCCACCATATGGTTGCTGGGATTTGAATTCATGACCTTCGGAAGAATAGTCAGTGTTCTTACCCGCTGAGCCATCTCACTAACCCCTGCAACTTCTTACAATAGCCAGAAGAAGAACTCTTGTGCAAATGTCTTCCTCCTTCCCAGAAAGTATATGCTATCAATTATTCCTTGTCCTTTCTCAATTCCTATTTAAACACTTCTCCATTTAAAAGCAGGGACACAGAGACATGGCTCCCTCATACTCTGCCAACACGACTCTGTGGCCACCACAGGGTGCTCAATCTTGCCCCTTCTGTTGATGCTATAACCTTCACATGCAGGACCACATGCTCTGCTCTTTCAAAGTCACCAGTGGCCACTAAGTTGTTAAGCTGAGTATAGAACTTGCACTCAAGAAATTAGGAAGGACCAAGTTTTCTCAAGTTGCAACACCTAAGGCATATGAGAGAAAAAAATGTACAATTAACCAAAATTTAAAATTTTATGTTTCAAAATGCACCATTAAGAAGATAAAAAGATACCAGTGGTAGTGGCACTAGCCTCTAATCCCAGCACTGGGGAGTCAAAGAAAGACAGATCTCTGTGAGTTCGAGGCCAGCCAGGTCTATAGTGTGTGTTCCAGGACAGCTAAGGCTACACAGAGAAACCCTGTTTCAAAAAACAAATTAACGAACAAACAAAAAAAAAAAGTGAACAATGAGGTTGGAGAGATGGCTCAGTGGTTGAGATCATTTCCTGCTCTTTCAGGCTCTCTGTACCCTGGCTGTCCTGGAACTCATAGACCACGCTGCTCTCAAACTCAGAGATTTGCCTGCCTCTGCCTCAGAAGTGCTGAGATTAAAGGTACACACTACCACTACCCGGCTCTAGACTCATCCATTTTAATATCTGGCCTCTAGTTGGAACTGCCTGGAAAGGGTGAGGAGGCGTGGCCTTGTTGGAGGAAATGTGTTTCTGGGGTGGGCTTTGAGGTTTCAAAAGGCTCCTGAAATTCCCAGTACTCGCTCCTGCCTCATGGGTGTGGGTCTCCTGAGATGCCCAGTGCTCACTCCCGCCTCATGGTGTGGGTTAGGGTTAGGATGTTCTAATGTATGAGAGAAGAATTAAGGAAAAAAAAAAGGGTTTGAATGCTCTGTGTAGCCCTGGCTGTCCTGGAACTCACTTTGTAGACCAGGCTGGCCTTGAACTCAGAAATCCACCTGCCTCTGCCTCCCAAGTGCTGGGACTAAAGGCATGCGCCACCACTGCCCAGCTGGTTCATTTATTTTTGAGACAGGGTCTCGTTATGTAGTTCTGGTTGACCTGAAACTAGCTATGTAGACCAGGCTGTGAACTTGTGATATTTGTCTTGCCTGCCTCCTGAGTGCATGTGCCACCATATCTAGCTCGAGTGTGTGTGTATGTGTGTGTGTGCATACATGTATGGGAGGTGTGCTCACCTGTGCACATGTATGTGGAGAACAGAAATCTGTATTGGTGGTCTTTCTTTATTCTGTCCACCATTTAAAAAATGTTTTTGGTTGTTATTTATTTTGTGAATGTGTGCACATGTGTTTGTATGTGTGTGTCATGGCACCTGTGTGGAGGTGAGAATACAACTTGCAAGAGTTGGTGCTCTCCTTCTACCTTGCAGGCCCTTCCAGCCTTGGTAGAAGTCCTTCTACCCACTGAGCTGTCTCACTGCAACGCTCCCCCGCAACTTCACTTTTTGAGACAGACTCTTTCAGTGCATCTGGAGCTTATTGTTTTGGCTAGACTGGCTGGCCAGTGAGTCCTCAGCATCTGCCTGTCTCCATCTACCTGGGGCTGATGTTACAGGCATATGCCACTGCATCTGGCTTTTATGTGGATTCTGAAAACCTAAACTCAGGTCATCATGCTCGTTGTTTTGATAATTCTGTTCCTGAAAGACATAAGCAGTATTCATTCTAACAAACCAAAGTTCATCCTGGGGAACCATTGAATTTATTGAATTAATTTACTTAGGTTGAGGGCTTCTTACAGGAGTGTGGGGAACAAGCACGGTGGCTGCACTGGGAGATCATTCACTGCTTGGATGATGGCTTCTCCATATTTGTATAGATGGTGCACCCCTCTCTTTTGGTTAGCTTTCTCCAGCTGGTATACTTCCATACTTCCTGAGACCTTGTAATTAGGGCAGGACTTCGTACAAATGGCTGCCAGTGGGGATGGAATCTCAGGTGGGGTTCAAGGACCCTTATTACTGTCTGTTTTGAGGGAATGTTAACTAGCTCTTGCAGGTGTTAACTAGCACCTGACAAAGGTGGAAGACTACATTCTACAACACTTGTGTTGCAGATGCTCAATCCACTGTGCCATCTCCTATCTTCACCACTCTCCTGGCTTTGTCCTGGCCTCAGTGGGCAGCTATTTTGTATAGTCTAAGGAGCGGGGATTCACTTAGAGTGAACAACTGGCTCAGGAACCTCCAGCCCTTCTTTTGA
This sequence comes from Mastomys coucha, assembly GCF_008632895.1. Classification (NCBI taxonomy): domain Eukaryota; kingdom Metazoa; phylum Chordata; class Mammalia; order Rodentia; family Muridae; genus Mastomys; species Mastomys coucha. The sequence goes on from NW_022196893.1 coordinate 7,574,031, forward strand.
AAGCACATCTGGGTTTGGGAACAATTTTATTTACAAGACAAGTCACAAGCTTCTTTCATGTCCGAGGTGCCTGTCTTAGAAGTTTTCTTTGCTGTGATAAAAGATCATGACCAAGGCAACTTATAAAGAAAGTGTTTAATTTGACACATGGTTTCAGAGATCTAAGAGTCCATAGTAGCCGGGCAGGAGAAAGAGCTCAGTGTTGAGGGTACTTGCTGCTCTTCTAGAAGACTCAGGTTTCATTGCAAGCAAACACACAGCAGCTGTCTGTAACTGTAGTATTGGAGTATGCAAAACTCTCTCTGACCTCTACAGAACCAGTCATGAATGCAGTACACATACAGACATGCAGGCAAAACACTCATAAACAAATATGCAAATCAAATGTAGAAAACTTTTATATAAAAGGTATTACAGGGCTGGAGAGATGGCTCAGCAGTTAAGAGCACTGACTGCTCTTCTGAAGGTCCTGACTTCAAATCCCAGCAGCCACATGGTGGCTCACAACCATCCATAATGAGATCTGATGCTTTCTTCTGAGGTGTCTAAAGACAGGTACAGTGAGTGTACTTACATATAATAAATAAATCTTAAAAAAAAGTATTACAACAAAACTAGAAAGCATGAACACATTAACAGGAACTCACAGAACCTACAGGTAACTAGAAAATAAAGTACCACACTAGGTCTAACACTTGCCTCTCAGAAAGAGCTTCTACATCAAAGGCAGAAGACCCTTTGAAGGGCACTACCCAACCTAACTCCTCCCACCATAAGCCCAGAACTTGTCTGCTCTGAATCACATTCCTACCTCCACCCACCAAAAAGCCTACCACCAGAGAGAGACTCAGAAAATCAGAGCTGGTCTCTTCCTTCTCGCTGAATCTATAGCTAACATTGCTGATGCAGAAGTTGATCTAGGGGCTGGAGAGATGGCTCAGCAGGTAAGAGCACTGACTGCTCTTCCAAAGGTCCTGAGTTCAAATCCCAGCAACCACATGGTGGCTCACAACCATCTATAATGAGATCTGACGCCCTCTTCTGAAGGCAGCTACAGTGTACTTGCATATAATAATAAATAAATCTTTAAAAAAAAAAAAAGAAGTTGATCTAAAAATCTTAGAGCCATTCCCATGCTGGTAGGAAGCCAAAGCTTGTCAGGGCTATGGTAGCACTTGGCTTCCAAGGAGTTCGCTGAATACGGGCAGCACAGAACAGGAATCTTTTTAAATTAATTGTGGGGTCAGGGGAACAGAGACAATCTTGTAGGAATCAGTTCTCTTTTTCCACGGCATGGGTCATCAGGCTTGGTGTTAAGTTCCTCTGCTGAGCCATCTCACAGACTCAGGACTGGGGTCTCTAAAACAGGAAAGCCACAAAGACAGCCCCAGCTCCCAGTCTCTGAGACACTTCCAGACTTCTAGATCTTAGCTCAGAGTCAGCCACTAGATGAAACCAAAATGCTCCGGAGGAGCCATAAGCATGCAGGCTGCAAAAAGGAAGCTGCACAAATACATAGGGAACACCAAGAAGACCCACAGTCAGAGCCTAGGGGCACAGGAAGCAACTTAGAATAGTTAATTCCCTCCTAAACAAAGGATGAGGACTACAGTAGCTAAGCAAGCAAAGGTAAAAGTTCTTCCAAGTCTGAAAAAGGCTGAATGCCAAGCAGGAAGACAATACCAGGCTGATGGCTATCAATCACACAGTTAAAAACCAATGGGGGGAGGGGGCAGGGCTGGAGAGCTAGAGATAAGAGATCCAGAGCATGCACTGCTCCTGCAGAGGATCAGCGCTCCATTCTCAGCACTCCTGTCCAGCAGCTCACAACTAACTGGAATCCAGCCCCAAGAGATCCGATGCCCTCGTCTGGCCTCCATAGGCAGCGGCACTCAAGTGCACAGACAGACACAGACACATGTAATTAATAAAAATTGTTTTTAAAAAGTGAGGGGAGGAAACTTTGCACTGTGAATGTAATGCACTGGCCTTTCCAAAGCCAAGCAGAATGTCTAATCTATAATTCTGTGCCTACTTAGAACATTCTTGAAAAATAAGTCTCAGACACAGCTGTGCTGCTCCTCTCCCTCCTCATCTCCTCGTCTTTCCTCTTCTACTCTCCCTATCTTTTCGGTTTCATGTAATTCAGAGTGACCTTGAACTGTTTCCATCATTTATAGGATTTTGATTATATAGAGCAGTGGTTAGTGGTACCTCTTAAATTTTCAGTGGCTCATCAAATTCCCCAGTATTTTTTCTACTTATACATTCATTAATTCATATAAAAATATTTCTTGTGGGGGCTGGAGAGATGGCTTAGTGGCTAAGAACACTCGTTCTTGTAGAGGACAGAGTTTGCTTTCCAACATTCACGTGGTAGCTAACTGGCTTTAACTCCAGCTCCAGAGGACTCAATGCCCTGCTGCCTCCACTCCCACACACATACAAAAAAAAAAAAAAAAAAAAAAAAAAGACATTTTAAATAAAAATTTGTTGTGCTCATACCAGACTCTGAGCAGAGAGTGATAAATAAAACCAGCATGACCTTTGCCCTTTAAATAAAATAGAGACAAAAAGGGGTACGTAGATAATTACAAATTCTGCTAACTTCTATAAAAGGAATGTGCCCTTTGGAGAAGCATAGCAGGAAAGATCTGCATTGAATTCAGTAAGGACCAACCTCGGCTCCAGGCTAAGACCCTGACTGAGAAGATGGTAAGACTCTGAAGAAAGCGACCTTTAGGGACTGAGAGGGAAATGACCAGTACTTAGAAAGGAGGGCTGTACCCAAGTGCTACTGTAGAACTTAGCAGCCTTGGAGGGAATGCTAAGATTATAAAGCTGGGGGCTGGAAAGATGGCTAAGCAGTTTAGGGTTTGATTCCCAGAACCCATATGACAGCCTCCAGCCTCCAAGCGATAGGACAAGCCAGAGTACAGGCTGCCTGTTCACATCTAACACAGGCCAGAGGAAGGACACAAGTACAATAGCAGTGTGTGCCCATGAGCAGGACACTCTGCACCTGCACTTGCCAACAGTGACTGCACTTACCCTTCGCCCTCCTCTGGCACTTTACCAGCTACCTCTGGTTCATCTTCCTACAGACCGCTCCCAGGACTTCCTCAGAGTTTTGTTACCAACACTCAACGCAGCAATTCCTTCCCTTTCTCAGCCCACATCCTTCTGAATAATTCATACATCTCTTAAGCTTTAGCTACTCAGAAGGAAAAAGAAAATGGAAATAGCCAATCATCCCACAAAGCAGCAGAGTCCTAACATGGGCGAGGATTCCATCAAAAATACAAAAACAAAAACAAAAACAAAAAAGAGGACTGGAGAGATGGCTCAGCAGTTAAGAGCACGGACTGCTCTTCCAGAGGTCCTGAGTTCGGTTCCCAGCGACCATATGGTGGCTCACAACCATCTGTAATGGGGTCTGACGCCCTCTTCTGGTGTGTCTTAAGAGAGCAATGGTGTACTCATATATAAAATAAATAGATCTTTTTTAAAAAAAAAAAAAACAGCCGGGCGTTGGTGGCGCACGCCTTCAGTCACAGCACTTGGGAGGCAGAGGCAGGCAAATTTCTGAGTTCGAGGCTAGCCTGGTCTACAGAGTGAGTTCCAGGACAGCCAGGGCTATACAGAGAAACCCTGTCTCGAAAAAAACAAAACAAAACAAAACAAACAAACAAACAAAACCCAACCCCACTGTGGTCTTGTGTTTCCTTACAGGAAAAAAAGCTTATGTACAGATCTTCATATGTAACAGTAGTATTCCTTAAATATACATATGAATGTCCTGCTGAGCATGGTGTTGTGAATGCCTTTAATCCCAGCACTTCAGAAGCAGAGGCAAGTGGATCTCTGTGAGTTGTAGGCCAGCCTTGTCTACACAGTGAGTTCCAGGACAGCCAAGGCTACATAATAGAAAGACCATGTCTCAAAAATAAAAAAGGAAAACAACAATCCCCTAAATATCCCCCCACTCAGGCTTTTTTATTTTCGGGAGATTTTTGTGTGCCTCTCTCAGACACACACTCTCTCTCTCTCTCTCTCTCTCTCTCTCTCTCTCTCTCTCTCTCTCTCTCTCTAAGACAGGGCCTCATTATATAGCACTCACAGGTTGGCCTTGAACTCACAGAGATCCACTTGCCTCTGCCTGAGTACTAGGATAAAGGTGCATGCCACCATGCTTGGCTCACTTATGCTTTCAAGCCTTCTTTCTACCATATATGTTTTGGTTTGAATGGGTGTGAACATGAAAACCCACACATGTGAAGGGTCCACCGTGCAACTTTTCTATGACAGCTCCTTCTGTGAAACATGGAAATTCATACACAGCCCCAAAAGAAAATGCAGCCCTTAATTCAAGTTCCATATCCAACCAATCTGCCTTTGTGTCCAGACACAGAAAGACTGGCACCCTTCACTGTTTATGCTCAGGGCAACTGCCTAAGACCCTGCAGCTCATCTGCAATGAAACGTATGCCCGCAGCACCTTGGGAACAGGATCCTCTACTCTTCAGAGAGACCCTGAGATGACAGTGACCTACCTACCCCTACCTACTCTGTGTACCATACCTGGGGCTGTGGAGCTGCAGGGCTCTCAGCATCACCTTTAGAACATGAATAAGCTTTAGCTTTCCATCATTATAATGAACTACCCAGCCATCATTACCTTCCAGGGACAGAGAATTATTGAAGGTTGGGGAGTTGACTCAGGGGGTACAGTGCTAGCCGCATAGGCATGAGAACTTGAGTTCAGAACCTCAGAACCCACAGAAAGCTAGGTGCAGTAGCTTTAATCCCAGGGATCCAGATTCCAGACAGGAAGCAGACAGGAGACTCTCCCACACTGAACGGGATAGTTAATCTGGTTGTATATATCAGCAAACAAAAGACCCTGTCTCAAAAGCAAGGTGGAAGGCATGGAAGAACACCAGAGGTTTCCTGACCTCAGCATGCTCGCTGTGGTGCATGTGGCCATACCCAAACACTCAAAGATGTAAAGAACAAGAGGAAGCCAGGTATGGTAGCGCACGCCTTTAATCCTAGCAGCACTCAGAAGGCAGAGGGGCTAGATTTCTGTGATTCTGAGGCCAGACTAGTCTATATAGCAAGTTCCAGGCCAACCAGAGCTACACATGCAGGGGGTAGTGGGGGCTTGTGTATGATTCTAGAAAGATGGACTATTGCTTTGAGAGTCCAGTGGGGATGCCAGAAGGCAATGGTAGGATGTGTGTCAGAGCAAACTGCTCCTACCAGAAGCCAGAAATCTAAAGAGAATGAGTCACGGTCCCACAGTCCCTTCGATACATAAGGACCTTACTTGCTAAAGGCCCCCCTTCCAATAATGCCAGTGTGAGGATCAAGCCTTTTCACAAGAGCCCCTGTAGGACATTCAAGATCCAAACAGCAGGGCTGAGTGTGAAAGTGCAGGCCTTTAATTCCAGCAACCAGGGGAGGCAAAGGCAGGTGGAACTGTGAACTTGAGACCAGGTTAGTCTACATAGTGAGTCCTAGGTCAGTCAGAGCTACAGAGTGAAACAAAGTTGAGAAGGGGAGGGAGCTGGTGTGGGGGGGAAGTGGAGGTAATGGCCAAACTACAGTACAAATCAAGTGTGTGTGTGGGGGGGTCTTGCCACCATCATCGATCCTGCCCTCCCATGGCTGGTCAAACACTCCATCTCTCATCCCACATTCACCTTCCCAAAGCTCTGCAAGTAAAACCTCACTCATCCCAACACCTCCTAACGACCCCCCAGCCTGGACAACACAAATGAAGCCCAGTGTCCAGCTTCCTGGCTTTTTCCTCATGGTGCCTTGGATCCCTTGCATACTTACATGCCAAAACAGCATCCTTGGCTCATCCAGAGTTCGCCTTTCTGTTTCTGCAGTTAAATACAACCACAGGAAAAGGCACTGAACAGTCTGCGTCCCCTTCCAAGCCCTAATATCAGCCATGGGTGGCTGCCGGAGTGTCTTCCCCAGCCCTTCTCATGCTCTGTTTTAGAGACAAAGTTTCTCTCTGCAGACCAGGCTGGCCTCAGACTCAAGAGATCCACCTGCTTCTGTCCTCCCAGCACTGGGGTTAAAGGCTTGTGCCACCATCACCAGGTATTCTCTCTACATCTGAAGATCCTCTTTGACTCTTCTTACTCTTCACCAAGAGTTTTCACAGACTAAGTGGCCAGCCCACAGTGGTCACCTCCTACAGGGGCTTCCACAATCCTCTCTTCTACTCTACCATTTCTTTCCCTCTCAGAATTATTGCCCTTCTGCAGCAAGCATTCTAAAAAAATATCTTTACTGTTGACCTATAACTTCTATCCTGTCTTCTCTTAAACACATTCCCAAACATGCTTTGTTTTTCTCCTTTATCTCTCCAAATCTTCTCTTCCAGATCACCAACAGCTCTGACGGTGATCCAACAGCAGTTTCCCATCTTATTTACCTTACCTCACAGATCAGAGAATAGCCACTCTGGATCAGTCTGCCCTCCCATTACCAATCCCAGATTCTTCCCTCCATCCTGTTATCTAGGGTGGACTACTCCTTCCTTTCTGTTATTTGTCATGCATAGCCCCTTCCTCCCTAGCCCTTTTCAGGAGATAATTTAGTTGGTAAAGTGCTTGTCATGCAAATAACGAAGACTTGAATTTGAACCTTAAAACTCATATTTGAAAAATGAGCTGGAGAGATGGCTCAGCTGTTAAGAGCACTTCCAGAGAGCTCAGGTTTGATTCCTAGCACCCACACAGCTCACAGCCTTTTGTAACTTGTTTCAGAGGATCCAATGCCCCCCTCTGGCTTCCACAGGCTTCAGGCCTGCATGCGGTACCCAGTCATACACTCAGAAAAAAACATGCATACATATAATAAAACATTCTTAAAAAGAAAATTAAAAAATAAAGGTGTGATATCATGCGCATGTAATTCCAGCCCCGAGGTGGAAACAGGCAGATCTCTGGGATTCATGGGCCAGCCAGCCTAACCTGATCAGGCAACTGAGGGATGACCTGAGACTGACCTCTGGCCTACACACACACACACACACACACACACACACAGGGCTGGGGAAGAAGAGGAGGACATTATCTATGGATTTCAAGCCCCACTCTCCACCATTAGCACGTTGGTGGAGTCCGACTCCAGCACGGGAGGACAGCTGTAACTGTGGGCTTTGCAGAGTGTTCTCGCTCAGGAAGAGTTCCTCTTCCCCAGCTGCTATGCTCGCCTCAGCTCCAGTTCTGTTCCTATTCATGTTCTCTGTGAGTGAGGACACCTCACTCCAGCCCTCCTCCGCTGTGTCTGCCAGCAGGGCACAGTTTCACTCCTCCAAATGCAAGGATGGAGGCACAGTGAGAGCAAGAGTGGAGCTCCTTGAAGTGACATCTCAGCAGCCATGAGACTTTCTAGACACGTGCTGTGCATTTACACCTCAGGGCCAGGGAGGGAACAAGTGGCTCAAAGATGAGTGTGGTGAAAAGGGAAAGCTCTAACCTCATAACACTTGGACTTGAATTAGTTCTTCTAATTAGCTATGGGACCCAAGTCTGTCACAACCTTTTACAACCATAGGTCAGAAGTGCTCCACAAAACCTGTTCAGAGTAGAGTATATAATACCTAATGTATACCCAGAATAGCATGTGGAATATGTGAATCAGATTACAATGGTAATATGCAATGTTTGTTTTAAAATATCTTTCTAGACTCTACACACATTGACAGCATCTTCTGACAAAGCAATGTCCAAGCCCTTTCAAGAGTACCATACTCCTGAGGAAATCGCACTTATAACCCCGCCTACATTTCTGAGATATGGTTTATGTAGCCCCAGCTGGCCTTAAGCCAGCGTTGGGATTACAGGCATATACTATCACCCCTAGTCCATAATAGCCATCCCATCCCTGTTACAACCCCCTCTCAGATAGAAAAGAAAAAAATTATTGAATTATTAAATTCCTGAAAACCTATAAAATAAAAGGTTAGAAACCAAATTTATTTACTCATTTTTTCAAGAAGCATTTTCTTTTTTTTTTTTAATCATTTTATGCATGTGTGTTTTGCCTGCATGTATTCTGTGTATCTTGTGTGTACAGTATCCACAGAGGCCAGAAGAAAGCACTGGACCCTCTGGAATTGGAGTTACAGATAGTTGTGAGCCACTATATGGGTGCTAGGAATTGAACCTAGGTCCTATA
>NW_022196893.1:7582245-7609517 GCF_008632895.1 Mastomys coucha
CCTCGAACTCAGAAATCCGCCTGCCTCTGTGTGAGACACCACTGCCTGGCCAGACAGTACTCTTAACCACTAAGCCATTCTTGCAGCCCCCAAAAATGGATTTTCATTAATGCATGCACAAAAAATTTTAAATACAAAACATCTTAAGTGAACATTATTTTTCACTTAGAACTATTAATCAAAGAGAAGAAAAAGAACATACATCTGTATTCATGTACACATATATTAAATATAAAACATCCCTCCTAGGATAATGAGGATTGAAGACAGCTAGCTGCTACCAGCGGGGACCTGGACAGCTAAAATACAAGGAAAGAAGGCTTTTAGCCTCTGTGTGCATGTGAAGGTCCAGGTAAAACCTGCTGGAGACCATTCTTTCTTCCACCATGGGAAGGATCAACTCAGGTCCTCAAACATGGCAGTACGTGCCTTTACCCACTGACCATCTTACAGGCCTTCCCTTTTGTTTGTAATTTTTGCACATTTGCCCAAACACTTAGTATTAAAAAGAACTGTCTGGAGACTGGGGATATAGTTCAAGTGATAAAGCACTTGTCTTGCAACAATGAACTTGGTTTCCAGAACCCACGTAAAAACCAAGTGTGATGGCACGCACTTGTAACTCAGTGCTGGGAAGCTAACTGGAATTTGTCAAGAGAGTTTAAAAAAAAAAAAAAAAAGGAAGCTGGAGGGATGGCTCAGCACTAAACAGCACTAGTTACTCTTGGAGAGGATCCAGGTGCAGTTCCACTCTCTGTACCCACACGGTGGCTCACAACCATGTAAAACCCCTGTTCCAGGGAACCACACCCCATCAGGCACACAAGCAATGCACATAATACATGAAGGCAAAACACTCATACCCACAAAATAAAAAGATTGAAAAGAAAAGGTGGATGGACCAACACTCAAATCTGTCCTCTAGCCTCAGTTACACACAAGTACTCACACATACATGAACATACACACACATACATGAACACACACACATACATGAACACACACACACACAAAGAAAAACTTTTAAGAGGCTCACTTGGAGTGGAAAACCTAAAAATAAAATTGGGAAAACAATATATACTATCAAAAGGAATATTTGGGAATAAATTTAACCACAATATAAAAATTATACAATGGAAACTGTCAAACACTGTTGAAATAAATCAGAGACTTAAATGATGGTAAGAGAGCCTATGTTCATGGATTAAGACACTATCCACTACTAAAATATCAACACACCAAATCATATACAACAACAGTTCCTGCCAAAGTCATTCTTGTGTGATTTGAAAAAAAAAAATGGCCTGGCTGACCCTGAAGGTCCTATGGAAATTCTAAGACCCAGAACTGCTAAAAACAGCCTGAGAAAAGAGGAAGTGAGAGATCCAGATCTCCTGACCTGGAAGCCTATTGCTCTGCTACAGGAGTCAAAGCATGGCACAGGCATGGGGACAGACAGAACACAGAGGACAACAGTGAGGAAAAATCGAACCTCTATTTACAGTCAGGTGACTCCTGACAAGGACGCCAAGACTATTCACTGGAAAAAGGAAGTTTTTCCAACAAATGAAGCTGGAAAAGATGAATAGCCACACACAAAAGAGTAAAGTTGGGCCCTGATTTTGCAATCTATAAAAAAAAAATTAACTCGGCTTCCTCTTCCTCTTACTATAAGCGGCCAGAGGTGACCTGTGAAGATGGTTCGCTACTCTCTCAACCCCAAAAACCCCACAAAATCATGCAAATCAGAAGGTTCAAACCTCCGTGTTCACTTTAAGAACACCCGGGGAAACTGTCCACGCCATCATCAAGGGTATGCATATCCGCAAAGCCACCAAGTATCTGAAGGATGTCACTTTAAAGAAGCAATGTGTGCCATTCCAGTGGTATAATGGTGGAGTCGGTAGGTGTAACCAGGCCAAACAGTGGGGCTGGACACAGGGCTGGACACAGGGATGGTGGCCAAAAAAGAGTGCTGAGTTTTTGCTGCACAAGCTTAAAAATGCAGAGAGTAATGCTGAACTTAAGGGTTTAGATGTGGATTCTCTAGTCATTGAACACATCCAGGTGAACCAGGAGCCTAAGATGCGCTGACGAACCTACAGAGCTCATGGCCGGATCAACCCATCCATGAGCTCCCCTGACACATGGAGATGATCCTCACTGAGAAGGAGCAGACTGTTCCAAAGCCAGAAGAGGAAGCTGCAGAGAAGAAAAAGATATCCCAGAAGAAACTGAAGAAACAAAAACTCATGGCATGGGAATAAATTCAGCATAAAAGAAATGCATATAAAGTAAAAAAAAAAAAAAAAAAAAAAAAAAAAAAAAAAAAAAAAAAAAAAAAAAAACTCTGCCTACCACTGTGGTACATGTGTGTCTCCCTGGCGCTCAAGAGGGGTAGGAGGGTCAGGAGTTCAAGGCAGGTCTCAGCTACATAGTGAGTGAGTCTGAGGCCAGCTTTGGCTAAACAAGACCTTGTTTCAATCCTCCCTCAACATATACGTAAAAAAATAACTCAAATGGATCAAATACCTAGATGCATATATAACATACAAAGCAATATCTAAACAAAAAAAGTGTCAGTGCAGAGTCGGGTGGTGGTGGACACACACCTTTGACTCCAGCACTCAGGAAGCAGAGGCAGGTGGATCGCTACATTCAATGCCAGCCTGGTCTACATACAGGGCCAGTTCCAGAATAGCCATAGCCACAGAGAAAAACCCTGTCTCAAAAAACTAAAAAGTCAGCACATGAACTAAAACCATACAATTCTTAGAAGAAAACACAGGAGTAAAATTTCTGCTATTTTGTTTTTTGACACAGAGGTTTGTCATGTATCTCAGACTGGCCTTGAACTCACTACAGATCCTAACTAGTCTTGAGCTTCAAGCAAATCCCTGGCCTCAGCATCCAGAGTGCCACTATCCACCATACATCATCAACTTAGAGCTTTTCTCTCTCCCTGTCTCTGTCTGTCTCTCTCTCTCTCATGTACACAGACACACACCATACACAATTGCACACATATACACACATAGAGACACACACATACACAGGCACACACATCTTACATATCTCATACATGCACATACCACACATGCTCACACACACAAACATACCATGCACACACACACACACACACAGTGAAAAGTATTTGTATATCATGTACTTGAGTAGGAACTTTATTCCAAATACATGAAGAACATACAGTTCTGTAATAAAGACAACCAGCTGAAGAATGACAAGGAGGAGCAGAGTCTCAGGAGTCCAGCAAGTACTGACACATGCCATGGATTTAATCCTTAGCACTGGAGAACGAAAAGGCTCAGGGGTGGCGGGGGTAAAATCAGGAGAATCAGAGTTTAAGGTCATCCTCGGCTACCTAACAGGTTTGAAGCCAGTCTGGGTTTCATTAAGCCCTATCTTAAATATAAATGAAAATAAATAAATAAATAAACACAGTAAAAATAATTAAAACTTTTATATGATGCTGGGGGGCAATGTAAAATGAAGAAACTATTTTAAAAGACTTGGCATTTCCTCAAAAGTACACAAAGAATTAGCATTTAGCAATTCTACTTCTATGTATATAACCAAAAGAACCGAAAACATGTGTTTGTACGAAACTCAACCACAAGTATAAAGAATTAGTAGTATTTACATAATCACCAGCAAATGGAAGTAAACAAGTGGACTCCAGTGTCCATCAGCACACAATATGTAGTCTGTCTCTGTCTAGGGCCTAGTGAGCAGCAGGAAGGAATGGTATTCTCAAACATGCTGTGGGCACACAGGGGCGTGTGATGCAGCCATTCCCGCCACCATGGGCCCTCCCCGGCTCCTGTCAATGGCTTGCCTGTCCCATCAGCACAGCTAAACTATTTCTGTGCTTCCTGGTTAGTCCCCAGACTCATACCTAACACAGTAGCCTGGGCGATGCTTCACATCTGAGTGCAGGCTGACTGACATCACCTATCATCTCCTGGGCCCTGCAGGATAACTCCTCAGAGCTATCTACCACATGAGTAACTCTGCATACCCAGCCTCTCCTGAAAGTCTATAGGCTAGCCCTGGCCTCCAACTCAGAGAATGCCTCTGCCTCCCGAGTGCTGGGCTGAGATTAAAGGCATGTGCCAGCACCACCTGGAGCAGCAGCTAAGCAGTTTGTTAATGCCAGGCAGCGCTCTTCATATATCAAGCAGGTGCTAATTCCTACTTGTGAATACATAATGTTGGGGATCTGGAGCGATGGCTCAGTGGTTAGGAGCTTCTGCGACTCTTCCAGAGTATGCTTTCCAGCTCCCACATGTCAGCTCACAACCACCTGCAAACTCTCTAATTCTGGCAGCTCTGATGCCTTCTTCTGGCCTCCAAGGGCACCACGGTGACCATAAAAGGCCACTACATGAGCTCCGAGGGTCACTGACAGCACTTCCCAGTCAGTTGTGCAAAGTCGGCAACCTATGTGGATTTTGAACACAATTTATCATTTAAAATGTACTGACCAAGGACGCACAGTAACTTCACTAAGTTTATTTCACACAAATGAAGCAAATAGATAAAACTGTAGCTGGCAATCTGCCAAGCCCTTGCCTCAGATTATCTGTGCCTGACTCCACACTGGAGTAGAGATGGACTCCCCTTCTGAAGACAGTCTCAGTTCTATAAGGTGTAAATGACTGTCTGTGATGTAAGCAAGGTCCCTTACCTGCCTTGCTCCTCACGAAAGCTGCTGGGTGGTGAATCTCATACTTGCTGGCTCCTTCCCTCCACCTAAGGTATGCTCTGCTGAGGCCTGCTAAACAGCTCAAGCTCAAGTCGCCAACAGCTCTCTGTAACTAGGCCTAAAGTTTGCAACCCTTAAGCTACAAGGGCCTCCTACCGGTGTGTCAGGCTATTGCTCTGTACCACCCACAGATTGTGAGCACAATTCAATTCTGTGTGCCCAACAGAGACCTGGACTGTCTCCTTCACCTCTGGGTATTTGAATAGCAAGTTGCTGGTACACATCAGGTGTCAAGAAAGACTGGAGTAAAAGCAGGCCTGGCAATGGAGAACCAGACACTAGGACTGTGCCCCAGCAATTGAGAAGGACTACCCTTAGCCAAAGCGGCCTTGGGCAGGAAGGAGACTCCTCGGGCGGATGTGCATCCCTACAAAGAACCCACAGGAGAATGTCTGTGATCCACAGCATTGTCCTTCCAGCTTTTAGAGACCAGAGCTGCTTCTAGTACTCTTGGCTAAAAAACCAAGGATTTCAGAACACAATCAAATACTAAATATAAAACAAAAGGTCAGCATCACTGGAATCAATACAAAACAACATGCAGAATTCTAGAATTTACTTCACCGTAACTAGTAACATGGGCAGCACACAATCTGATGCCTCAAAAGCAAGGGGTCTGTGGGTTGAGGGAACTTGTTGTGTGTACGTCTGAGCACAGTCCTGACAGCTGTGGAAATGTCCTCCATCAGAATCCCAGGGAATGGCAGAAAGGATGGACACACACACACACACACACACACACACACACACACACACACACACACAGAGAGAGAGAGAGAGAGAGAGAGAGAGAGAGAGAGTGTCTAAGTACAGACTGCAAGAGGACAGAAGGATTCTGCTGGGTCCTTAGCCTACTAGTGAAACTCATCCATACTTCTGCCTCACAACAACCCTGACAGCAGACAGGACAGCAGGCTAATTTACAGGTGAAGCTCAGGAAGTGACCCACAACAAAGTGTAAAGGAGACTTTCACCCAGATGGGACTGAGCAAACACCTCAGGGGATCTGCCTCAACACAACCCCAGACTATACCAGAGCTTTTTTGATTCCCAACTGTGGAACATTTCCTTGAAAAATACTAGTCATTCTTGTTTTTAACCCCTCCAAAGAGATAGAATTTCGGCCTGGAGAGATGGCTCAGTGGTTAAGAGCACTCACTGCTCTTCAGGAGGTCCTGAGTTCAAATCCCAACAACCACATGGTGGTTCACAACCATCTGTAATGAGATCAGATGCCCTCTTCTGGTGTGTCTGAAGACAGCTACAGTGCACTTACATATAATAAGTAAATAAATTAAAAAAAAAAAAAAGAGATAGAATTTCACATACTACACAAGCCACCTATTTAAAAGTGTGTGCTTTTAGTATATTCAAAGATATCTAAAACCTTTCACTGGTCAATTTCAGGACATTTGCATTACCCTAAAAGCCTGATGCCTCTGCCATTCCCTACCCCTTAGTAAGCACTAGCCTGCTTTCTCTATGGATTTGCCTACATTAGACATAGTAATGTAATCATATAAAACCAGGTGTTGTAGCCTTATAATTCCAGCACTCAGGAGACTGAGGCAGGAGATCTTGAGTGTGAGGTTAGCCTAGAATAGCAAAAATCTATTGCAAAGAGCCAAATAAATAAATAAATAAATATTCCCTGGGCAGTGGTAGCACATGTCTTTAATCCCAGCACTTGGGAGGCAGAGGCAGGCGGATCTCTGAGTTCGAGGCCAACCTGGTCTATAGAGTGAGTTCCAGGACAGCCAAGGCTATACAGAGAAATCCTGTCTCAAAAAAAACCCCAAAAATTAATAAATAATAATTCGCATGTCTGGCTTCTCTCACTAGGCATAGTCTCTTCTTCCTCTTCTTCCTCCTCTTCTTTGAAATAGAATCTCACTGTATAGCTCTGGCTGTCCTGGAGCTCACTTTGTATAACAGGCTGGCCTCAACCTCACTGACACTCACCTGCCTCTGCCTACCAAGTGCTGGGATTAAAGCCATGCCCCACCATCCCTGGCTTGGTATAGTATTTTCAAAATTCATGTATGTTATAACAGGAGTCAGTAACTCATTTCTTTTTATTGCCAATAATATTACTTGGTATGGATCTATCACATTTTGTCCATCTATCTGTTGATGACATTACGAGTTGTTCCACTTTTACCTACTGTGACTATTGTAAATTCTGTGTAAATGTGCTGTGATTTTTTTGTTACTTTTTTGTTTGTTTGCTTGTTTGTTTGTTTTGAGACAGGGTTTCTCTGTGTAGTCCTGGCTGTTCTGGAACTCACTCTGTAGACCAGGCTGGCCTCGAACTCAGAGATCCACTTGCCTCTGCCTCCCAAGTGCTGGGATTAAAGGCATGCGCCATCACTGCCTGGCTTTTTGTTACATTTATTTAATGTATATGCATGCATGTATATGCACCCACCTTTGTGTGCATGCTATACAGCAAGTAAGTGCAGGTCAGTTTTGGTTCTCTCTTCCACCATGTGGGTTCCAGGGATCAAAGTTCTGTGTATACACACACACAGACACACACACACAGACACACACACACAGACACACATACACACACACACACACACACACACACACACGTCTCATGGCCAGAGGAGGAGGAGGATCTGGCTGGGAGGGGTAAAGAATGAAACTCATGGGCTGGCGAGATGGCTCAGTGGGTAAGAGCACTGACTGCTCTTCCAAAGGTCCCGAGTTCAAATCCCAGCAACCACATGGTGGCTCACAACCACCCATAATGAAATCTGATGCCCTCCTCTGGTGTGTCTGAAGACAACAACAGTGTACTTACATATAATAATAAATAAATCTTTTAAAAAAAAAAAAAAGAATGCAACTCATGTTTGCAGACTATAGCCTTCCAGAGACTGGCTTTATGGCTTACTGTTTTTGCACCCCTAATCCTACAGGGCCTAGAGGAAGGATCTGTAATAAGCATAAGGATAGATATATTGGTGAAGACTACACAGTACCTGGGGCCTCCTACACCGGGATGAGTTCTGTTCACTGCAGGGCTAGGGCCTGAACACTGCTCAGGATAGTGGGGGATTCAGCTGAAGGCCCACTCCTGACAGAGCAGCAGAGGATCACCAGGCTGACTGACCACTTCTCACTCTGGCATCCCAGGTGACCAGGCATCACTCCTTTCCTTCTGTTGAGGAAGATAGGCCACATAGTTGGCAATCCTGGCTTCGCCGATGCCTACTCTCAAGCTGCGCTTCCTACAGGGCAGCAAGTACCTTTACCCACTAAGCCATCTCACTAGACCATGTTTCCCTTTCTTAACCATAAGAAAACAAAAAAGTTCTCCAAACCAGTAGATAAACTCATTTTTTCTGATCAACTATAATATTTAAAATACAAGGAGATAGGTACTGGAAGAACAAATGATCAAAAGAAGTACAGAATTAAAGGTTTTAGGAGATACACTATTATCACAGAATGACTTACTGAAGAGAAAGGCTCTCTCTCTTGGCCTCAAGATCAGGATGTGGCTCTCAGCTACAGCAGCCATGCTCCACACCACGGTGTAAAGCTCTCAAACTATAAGCAAGCCCTCAATTAAATACTTTCTTTTATGAGAGTTGCTTGGATATGTCTCTTCATAGCAATAGAACTAAGACAGGTCAGAAACACTTTCAAAAGGAAAGGGTAGAAACAAAGGTTATGTATACCGTGCACTTTCAAAGCATCGTATGCAGGTGACGATGCTCATCACCTGCCTGCAGGGAACTAAGCTTCTCCAAGAAACCAGGAGGTTTCACCAAGCACCTGTGTACTTTTTCACCATTATCTGAAACTATTAAATAAAATTGTAAGTTTTAGGAAGCAAAAATGAAGTAAATGTACCCCAAATCAAACAGTTTAAACTTCAGAAAGGAAAAGGAAAAAAAGACCCAGTTAACTAGGAGCAGCCAAAGTAGCCAGAGCAATAGAGAAACAACAGCCTGGCTGCGCAGGAATAGAACTTTAACGCCAAGAGACAGGAAGGAAGGGGGAGGTAGGAAGTGACTCCTTGTAGAGTTTACCTCCCAATCTCTAGAACTCATCTGGCCTTTCTTTCTGTTAAGTTTTTGTTGTTGGCTTATTCATTTGAGATTTTATTTACTTTTATTTTATGTATATAGATGTTTTCCCTGCATATATATCTATGCACCGTGTAGTGCTGTGCCCAAAGAACCCAGGAGGGCACTGGATCCTCTGCACCTGGAGTCACAGATGACACTTAGCATCCATGTGGGTGCTGGGAAGCAAACCCAGGTCCTCTAGAAGAGCAGCCAATACTCTTAACCATTGAGTCATCTCTCCAGCCCAGTGTCAGTTTTCTTTGAGATGGTGTCTCACTATGTATCCCTGTATGGCCTGGAACTCACAGAGATTTACCTGCTTCTGCCTCCATATGCTGAAATTAAAGATTTGTAGCACCACCACTGTCCAGACACTTTTATTTATTTTCTGTATGCATGTGTCCACATGTGGAAGGCAAAGGACATCTCCTGGGAGTCAGTTCTCTCCTCCACTATGGGAGTCCTGGGAATTGAACTTGGGTCATCAGGCTTGGTGGTAGGTAGGCACTTCTACCTCCTGAGCCATTTCATCAGCCTTAAAATTTTATTTATTTATTTATTATTATTACTACTACTACTACTACTACTACTACTACTACTACTACTACTACTACTACTACTACTGTAGGGGGAGAGAGGAAGAGGGAGAGAGAGAGAGAAAGAGAGAGAGAGAGAGAGAGGAGGAATGTAGGAGACAGAGAAAAAGAGGAGGGATGTAGGGGCCACAGGGGAGATGTACATTGCATGGCATAAGAACAGATGTCAGAGAACAACTTTGTAGAATCATTTTTCTCCTTCTACCAGGTAGGACCCAGGATAAATTCAGGTCACCAAGTTTGGTGGAAGCCGCCTTTAGAATTGAGCCATCTCTCTTGGCCCTCTTTCATTTTTTTTCTCTATCTGACATGGTGTATCATATAACCCAGCCTGGCCTCTAACTTGCTATTTAACACTGGATAACCCTGAATCTATGATCCTCCTGCCTCCAACTTCCCCAAAGTATTGAGACTATAAGCATGTGCTACCACACCCAGTTTTATGAAGTGTTAGGGAACCAAATCTGGGCTTCGGTCATGCTAGGCAAACACTACAACTAAGCTAATCCTCACCCCAAGCCTGGCCTCCCTCCTTTCCAAGCTCTATGTTTTTGACAGTAAACACACATCCAAGTAATTGCACATAGATTAGCTGTTCGATTTAAAAAGTAATGAATAAAGCAATGCGTGAGGAGTGCTTATATAGAATATTGAAAATATTTCCAATGCTGATTATTTGATTTTGCCACTGAAAACTTAAAAGTTAAAAAAAAAATGTACCACTGAATCAAGAAACAAAACACACACAGACACATAGAGATATACACACAGACATACCACGCATATACACTCACACAAACATACACATACTCAAATATACACACAGACAACACATACCACACACACAGACACACCACATACACACATACACATACATATACCATACAAATACACACATGTATAAACATACCTGTAACACACACACATACAGACTTACACACAGACACACCACATACATACACATTCACATATCACACACACACAGCCCCCTATACACACACACAAAACACCAACCAAAGAGTAACAGATGATGCCTGGCTCTTCTCAGTATACACTGTAAAAAGATTAGTATGCATTCTACATGAGACAATGAACACAGAATTACACATCACTATTACTCACAAGAGATGCCAGTAAAGTTCACTTATGTCACGGGACGGTGGGCACAGCTAACTTGCTTGAGTTCAAGAAGACACATCTAGGAAATGTTACCCACGAGGGTTTCAGGTCCTGATCACTGCAGAAGCAGACATGGGCGGTGCTACAAGCCAGGTGAGGAGAAATTACCTAGCAGGATGATAACAGCTGCCCTAAGACAAGGTCCAGGTCAGACTCTGTCACAGGGCACAGAGAAGACCTGGGACATAAAGTTGAGGACAACTCAAGGGGCCAACAAGAGACCAAACAGGGCGGCCCACAAACCAGAGGTCAATAGCTAAGGGGAAATGTTTTATCTGGGGAGGTAAGGAGGTAACAATGGGAAATGGGTCTCATGAGCTGGTAACCAACACATTCTGTCTGCATGCACATGGCTGGCTGCACATCTAGTCAATGAACAAAGCTTTGTGACATCCGTATGGGGTACCCAAAAGGCCAACTGTCAGGACTGTGGCATCCATATGGGGTACCCAAAAGGCCAACATCCAGTAAAAAGGTTTTGTTAGTAAAACTGGATATTTCAGCATAGGCACACAGTTCAAGGATTTTTTTTTCTCTCAACAGCATCAAGGAGTCAAGCACCTCAGGAGAGGCTGCAACAGCCAGACATGAAACCATGCATGGACCTGTGAGTCTCTGTTGTGTGGGATTCCTAACCCATGGCCCTTTGGCCCAGCATGCATATGGCAGAGGCCAGAATGAAATGGGACTACTTTTTTCTTTTGTTTAAAGACATGGTCTCATATAACTCAAGTGGCTCATATAACTCAGCTTGGCCTCAATTCTCCTACTTTCTCCTCCCAAGTGCTGGACACCATATCCTTAAAAACAAACAAACAAACATTCTCACCTTCACTGCCACAAGTCTCAAGACCTCACTTAACTTTTCTATCACAGTATAGATGATATTTTACCATTTTCCAGAGTAAATCTGAGATAAAGAGGGGAAGTAATGACTAGATAAACTATCTCCTTGGAGAACAGCAATCTCCCTCACTTTGTTTTAAAGCTTGTCTTAACTTCTTCCAGGAATTTACCAAGGCCTGTTACCATGCAGGTAATATGGGGCTCTCGTCTTACTTACATCTTCAGTGTCAGAGTTTATTTTAATAAGGTTACCTTTCTTAATTCAAAGGTAACTCTGAGAAGTATAATACTGTCGGTCTGACTCTCACTACCCAGGACCTGCACACCCCCTTTTTCTGGCATCACCATGCTCATCTCTCCTAGTCAGTACTGTAGTATTCTGTGTGGTTCATGAGATGCTTCCTTACCAAAAATACTTTTAAAGCAACTCTATGTAATAATTTATCTAAGTGTATAAAATTGTCCTTTTTTCTCTAGAAAGATTTGTTTCCAACCAGCTAGATGGCTCAGTGTATAATGGCACTTTGATCTGAGTTCAAACCATATGGTTAGTGGTGAGAGATAACTCCTAAAATTTACCCTCTGACCTCTACATGACAGTGCTGGCACATACACAAAATGAAAATAATTAAACACATACACACTAGCACATACACACAAAACATACACACATACTTTCCTCCTCCTCCTCCTCCTGAAATGAAAATAATTACATGAATGCATCCATGCATGTGCTCTTGCATGTACTTTGAGCACACACAGGTACTTTGAGCCAAGCATGGCAGTGCATGGCAGACAAGATCATGAGTCTGAAACCTGCCTAGGTGCACACAGCAAAACCCAGACGAAATTACAATTTTAACACACACACAAATTTAGCTTATGCACTTTGTAGCACACTGTCCAACCCATACCTAACCCTGACAGCCTGCAACTTAGTAGCAAGATCAATTCCTGACACTCAAACTTCCAGGTGTGAAAATTTTTACAAGTCTTAAGTCACAGAGTCCTCACAACAGCATTCTAAGACCAATACTATTAGTGTACCCATTTTACAGCCAAGAAACCAAAGGCAAAGAGACCTTACCCAATACCACAAAGCCAGTAAAGGAGGAGTCATGACTCAAGGGCGGTCAGTCTGGCTCCAGAACCAGCACTCATTTTCACTGTGCTCCAGCCTCTTACAAGACAGCTGATTAGACCACGAGCTGGAGCCACATCTCTCCATTCCCTCCTAGGCACCCTGAATCCCTTAAAGACTGGCTTTCCGGACTATCCAGTCACACCTCTCCTTCTTCCAATTCCCTTCCCCCACGTTCGTTGTAAAAAGGGGAGCCAGGGACAAAACCACCTGCTGTTTACAGACTGCGCCCAGGACGCAGTGCTCAATTGCCCTCCCTAGCTCCCAAAGACAAACGTCCGTATTGTCTGCACCACGGGAGGAACTGAAGCCTTGCAACTGTACGTTTTTCTGCAGAGGTCACTGGAGGCCTGGCCAACCCGAACAACACAGAAGGGGGAGGGGGTCCAGCCGCATTTTTGCGGCTGAAGGTTGCGTAGCGCCCACAGCAGCTGCGGTGAGCAGCAGCATGGAACACACCCACAGCTGCCGCGCCCGAAGCGGGCAGCACGTTTTAAAATAAAGACAGCCTGGCCGGGATGCATAGCCTGCCGACTCGCAGCCCCCACCCACCCCACGCCTGCCAAACAGCAGGCGCCCAGGGAGTTCCAAGTCTGAAAGGCCGGGTAGAGGACCACCCGAGCCTGCCGCAGAGGCCCTGCCGCGAAGCCAGGGCGCACCATGCCAAGCAAGCTACGACCCGACCCAGAGACGCCCACCGACTCCCGGGCATCGCGGACAAAGCCTGGCCCGCAAGATCCTCGCTCGGCAAGCACCATCTCTCACCACCCCTAAACGAACCGAGCCCAGTGCACAGAAAGGGCACAAGCACACCGGCTCTGGGCCTGGACACATAACGCACGCACACCTGTCCTCGGGCTGACTACACACACCTGTCTGCAGGCCAGGCACCCTCACACCTCACACCCACCTTCAGGTCCACCCAACCCCAACCACCTCAAGCCAAAGGGCTCTCACACAACTATCTTGGGCAAGGACGCACACGCACTCACGCCCATCCAAAGGCCGGGCACGCGTGCAGACCATGGCACCCTCACACCCACCCTCGGGCCCCTTCTCTTACGCAAACCGGCCTTCACACTCCCTGGCCCTCGGCTGCGGCGTCCTCGTGCGGACCCTCCCCTACCGGGACACCTGGGGCCCCGATTTCTAGCACGACCGGGCTAGGGGGGCCTCCGCCCGGGCCTGGCCGTGGGGCCGCAGCGAGGCCTCTCCGCCATCTTCCCGGCCCGCGCCGCCCACCTCCCGCGCTCTCACCAGCGGGCCCTGCGCCCGGCGCGCCGCCACTGCCCCTCATCACCGACTGCACGCTGCGCCCCAGCTCCCGGCGGCTCCCAGCCGCCGTTGCCGCCGCAGCCAGCGCTTCACGTCCTGGGTCTCCGCCGCTGGTCCAGTGCGCTGCGGCCGCGCGTCCCCCGTCACCAAGCGCAACCCCCCGCCTCCGACTCCGCCCCCGCGAGGGCGCTGGCGCCGCCAGGGGGCGCCGCCCGCGAGGCTGCAGTGCGCCTGCGCCACCGCGCAGCCCCTCGGGAGCCCCAAGTGAGCCTTGCCTCGGCCGGAGGCCCCGCCCCCGATGCTGCACGAGCCAGCCTTTAGCTCTCACCTGTACCCGCCCACTTCTGGAGGTCTGGGTCACCTCAGGTGTGTCCTGATATGGGTGTGGTGTGACTTTATTAGTGCTAACCCCGATGGGGTTCCTGAGCTTGAGATTTACCTTTTCCTTGACACTGGAAAGGTAGCCATTGTCTAAAATATTCTGCGTACTCCATGTTTCTAACGTCCCTCTATGATATTCCTCCTTTCATTTCCTTAAACTATTCTTGTGGTAACTCAGGCACAGCCTTAAATGTGCTCTCTTTTCTCTATTTTCTTTTAAATGTGTATTGTGTGTGAAGCATGTACACGCATGTGCCAATGGTGTTGGTGTGGAAATCAAAGGACAACTCCTTCCACCGTGGGTTCTAATGTCGGAACTCCCATCCTCAGGCTTGCACAGCGAGCACCTCTACCCACTGAGTCATCTCCATGGCCCTTTTAAATTTTTATTATTATTTTTTTTAATTTGAGACAGAATTTCACATGGCCCAGGCTGACCTTCAACTTCCTATGTAACGAAGGATGACTTTGAAATTCTAATCTTGTCTTCATCTCTCTTGTGCAGGGATTACAGGCATATGCCACCATATCCGGTTTACACAGCTGTGGAGGTGAAACCCCATAGTAGGAAAGCCCTTTACCAACCGGGCTACATCCTCAGCTGCCATTTGGTCTTTTTGTATTTGATGAGCTCTTGCTGTGTGTAGCCAGGCTGGCCTCAAACTTAAGATCTGTCTTTAACAGACCACAAGTGTGTTTGTCACCCTCCCAAACTTTGCTATATTCAGTTTTGTTGTTGTTTGTTTGTTTGTGTTTTGGTTTTTTGAGACATTTCTGTGTAGTCCTGGCTGTCCTATAACTAGCTCTGTAGACCAGGCTAGCCTCAAACTCACAGCTCTCCACATGCCTCTACTTCCCTAGTGCTGGAATTAAAGGTGTGGGCCATCACTGTCCAAGACCAGTTTTTTACTTTAAAAAGAAAAAACAAACAAACTTCTTACTGTGGTTTAGCAATTAAGAGTAAATACTGCTCTTCCAGAGGATCAAGTTCAATTCCCAGCATCCATGTCAGGTGACTCAAAACCACCTCCAACTCCACATGATCCATACCCTTGCATTCATGTATACACACACACACACATATTTTTTAAATGATAAAAATAAGCTTTCAGAATATTTTACTTACTTAGTGTGTGTGTGTGTGTGTGGCTGCATGTGTTAAGACCTCCACAGAGATGTCAGAAAACAGCTTAAAGGAGTCATTTCTCTTCTGCTATTGGGTCCTGAGGATGGAACTTGGGTCATCAAGCTACTGGCCAGTCATCTCCAGCTCATGTCTTCATTTCTATGAGTTGTACTAAAATTCCACTTGCGGCCAAAGAAAATGGCCCAACGCTCTTCCAGGACCGCATGGCATTCCATCTGTGTCCAGACCAAGAGAGTTCAAACCCTTCAGTACCCTGCCCTGCTGCAGGCCCAAGCCCTGGGGATCTCCACTGGGCTCACACCTAGCACTTCCTTGCTGAGTCATCTCATGCTATGCACTTATGTATGGATGAGAGCTCCTGCTCTGTCTCCAGCCCCCTCAGCAATGCGGCTGGAAACGGACATCCTAAAATGCTGCAGTAAAAAACACACAAGCAGCAAAAGTAGCAGAGCAAGGCAATTTATCTTTACAAAAATAAATTAACTGGGCTAGCAAGTCCACCAGGGCCGGAAGCTCACTTCGTGTTTATCCTAAGGCGGGGAGTGACTGTGTCTTTTTTCCTATTGCCTGGGGTCACCTCATAGTCTTTCCTGATTGACTAGTTTTAAAAGAGGCAGCACGGCTTAACTGAAAGAAGACAGTGAGGTGTCCGTTGCTGCAGATCGAGTTTGGGAATTGGAGGAGGATGGGGGCTTTGTGGAAGGAAAAGCTTTACTAGGTAGAGGAGGGTAAAACGTTTGAGCTTCTTTACACAGAAGTTTTAGAGGGTGTGAGATATACAGAAGATTGGCCTTTGACGACCTAATTACCTTTCATAAGAAAAAGGGTTTTTGTTCCTTGCTCACCCACCTGAAGTAAGCTGACTTGGATGGAGCAAGACCATCTCCTCCCTGTGGCTGAAGAAACGTTGCCAACATGGCTGACTGGCTTCCTTCTGAGTGTTTTTTGCTTGTTTCAATATTTTTGAGATGTTTATTATTTTTATGTCATGCGTTTGCCTGAATGAGTGAGTGTATGTTTGGGTACTACATTCATGCAGTGCCTGTGGAGGCCAGAAGAGGGCATCAGATCCCCTGGGTTTGGAGTTGCAGGCAGTTGTCGGCTGCCCTGTGGGTGCTAGGAACTGAACCCAGGTCCTCTGGAAGAGTAGTAAGTGCTCCTAA
Source organism: Mastomys coucha (assembly GCF_008632895.1). Taxonomy (NCBI): domain Eukaryota; kingdom Metazoa; phylum Chordata; class Mammalia; order Rodentia; family Muridae; genus Mastomys; species Mastomys coucha. The sequence goes on from NW_022196893.1 coordinate 7,598,845, forward strand.
CTGCCGAGCCATCTCTCCAACTAAGCCCACCCTCAACCCCTGCTGCCTCTTCCCTTTTAAGCCTTTGGTCACAAACTTAGAATGAATGCTGCTCATTCCCAAGAAGTCTTGTGTTTCTCTTCAGAAGACTTTCAAAGATGGTGGCCATTTTGTAACATCTCAGACCACTTTAGTTAGGCCTCCTCTTGGAAACCAAAAATCTCCTATTATCAAACTATAGGACTGCCCACACCCACCTCTGGCCCCCTACTTTCCCTGCGGAAAGTTTGCAGGCTGTTCTGCTCATTTTGAAGGTTGGACTAGAGGTCTGGACTCATTTCTGTCCCTTGCATTATTAACATGTCCATTTCTATTGGACAATTTTCAAGAACATTCAGATACAGTCTAATATTATTCTTTTTTTCTTACTGTATTTTATGTGCATGGGTGTTTTTGCCACCAATATTTATGTACTATAATTGTGCCTGGTGCCTGTGGAAGTCAGAAAAAGGTGTCGGATCCCCAAGGAATGGAGTTAGGTGGTTGCAAGGCACTATGTGCTGGGAATCTAACATGGGTCCCCTGGAGGAACAACCAGTGCTCTTTAAAGGCCCAGTATTCTCTAGCCCCTCTTACATTATTCTTTGTAAAAACAAAACTCCTCCTTTACTTCCTATCCTATACATCCTACCATACTGTTATTTCTTTGATGACTGTGTCCTGGAAAAACGTGCCTGGCACCTCAATATCATTTTGTTTCAGTCTTTCCTTTTTCACAATTATGCACAGACACATTCAAGTATAGGTTACTTGTTGAATACAGTGCCTTCTTCCATTACCACCTTTTCCTTTACCTCTGGGGAGCATTCAATACCTTATGGTTGAATGGCCTTTGTTGATAGGAGTTCTGATGCTTAAATTGTCAAGTGGGGAGGATTAAGAAATGTCCCAATTCTGGGCATGGTAGGACCTCCCTTTGATCCCAGCACTTGGGAAGCAGAGGCAGGTGGATCTCAATGAGGTCAGCCCTATCTACATAGTATATTCTAGGCCAACCAGGACTGCCTAACATGATCCTGGCTTAAAGAAAAGAAGAGGAAGAGGAAGAAGGGGAGGAGGTAGAAGGGGAGGAAGAAGAGGAGGATGAGAAAGAGGATGAAGAAGAGGATGAGAAAGAGGATGAAGAAGAGGATGAAGAAGAGGATGAGGAAGAAGATGAGGAAGATGTGTCCCTCCCCATGACATTAGTGAGGCATACCTCTGGGCTTGTGAGGTAAGAAGATTAAGGAAGGAAACCTGGGCCTGAAAATGGATGATACCATGACATGAGCTGGGGTCCCTGACTGAATGAAAAGAAAAAAAGGAGAATTCTAGATGAGTTCCCACATATCTTTGTCTGGGCTTCCTGACCCATGGAAAGTGTAAACAATCAGCCTTATGTTCCGTCCACAACTGCAAGCCACCCCAGCCCCACCATGCCTTCCCTACTCTACTTTCAAACTGTTTGCCTAAAGAAGTCCTTTCTCCCTTGTGTTGGTTCTTGTCAGATACTTGGTCATGCTGACAAGAAAACCCACACAGAAGCACTGAGTGTAGAGGTCCAGGGCTCCCAGGAAGTGACCCTGTCTATTGTCTGCATGTGACACAACAAGATATCAGTTTGAGCTGAGAGCAGGAGGAATCACATTACATAGTTGAGGAAAATGCCACATGTGTCTTCTAGTAAGAAGAGGACTTGTGGTGGGAGAGGGACCGTATGACCACATTTGCATTTCTCCTCCGATATGAATATAAGTAAGGACTCAGACCCTGGATGAGGGTTTCCTCAGAAGACAGTATAGACCTATGTGTTCATAGGCCTTTTCATCACTGATACAGAATAGCAGATATAAGGCACAGTGGTCCACCTATAATCCCACTCAGGAGACAGAGGCAGGAAGAATCACAAGTTCTAGTCTAGTCTGGGATACATTGTAAGACCAGCCAGTGATAATGTTAGATAATGTTACAAGATGGCGTCTCAAACACATAGAAAAAAAATCTGACATAAACCTCAACCAACTCCTGAGAATGTATAAATACATAAAAAGCAAAATAAAAAGGAGAGCATAATTTTTAAATAAGAGCAGCCTAAGAGGGATGGGGATGGAGAGGTGGGTCATCCGGTGAGCCTATTTGCTGCTTCAGCAGAGAATCTGGGTTTGGGTCCCAGGATCCACATGGAAGCTCATTACCATAACAAGTGCAGTTCTCTGAGACCCCTCCCCTATGAGCACTGTACATGTGTGCTACACAAACATACATGCAGGCAGAATACCTGTACACAGAAAACAATAATAAATCTAAAACTATTAATTCACAATATCCATTTAATAGATTATTTTTATTTAAACTTTTTTTTTAAAGATTTTATTTAATTATTTTGTATAGTGAGTACACTGTAGCTGTCTTCAGGCGCACCAGAAGAGGGCATCAGATCCCATTACAGATGGTTGTGAGGCACCATGGGGAATTGAACTCAGGACCTCTGGAAGAGCAGTCAGTGCTCTTAACAGCTGAGTCATCTCTCCAGCCGTTATTTAAACTTTTTATACAGTATATTTTGATCATTTTTCCCCTTCCCCAACTCCTTTCAGATCCACCCCTCCAAAAAATAAAAGGAAAATCAAAACAAACAAGAAAAAAAAAATAACAAAAGAAGCCAGGTGTGGTGGTACATGCTTTTAATCCTAGCTCCCAGGAGGCTGAGGCAGGCAGATATCTGTGAGGCCAGCCTAGTCTACAGAGTGAGTTCTAGTATAGCCAGGCCTAAACACAGAGAAACCCTGTCTCGAGAAAACAATCAATCAATCAATCAATCAATACAAAAAGGACCACACACACACACACACACAAGAAAACCCCACAAAAACAAACAAATAAACAAATTTTTAAAATCCCATAGAGTCCCTTCTGCCTTGCCTAACTAGTCCTGGGCAGGGGACCTGCCCTGGACTGCTGTTGATATACCCAGTGATGCCCCAATGGAGAAAACTGATTTCCCCCTTTCCAGCAGGTATCAAATGTAATTGTCTTCTTGGTTAGGGGTGAGACTTTGCATCCACTTCCCCTTTTCTGTCCCAGGATTTTTGTCTCATTTGAACCTGTGCAGATCTTGTGCATACTTTAACAGTCTCTGTGAGCTCATATGCATATGTCCTGTTGTGTCTGGAAGATGCAATTTCCTTGGAGTCATTCACCGTCTCTGGCTCTTACAATCTTTCCACCACCTCCTCTTCCTCATAGACCCTTGAGCCCCGAGGGTATGGATGGGATGAAAACATCCCATTTAGGTTAGTACTCCAAAGTCCCTTATGCTCTGCCTGTTGTTCAGTTGTGGGTCTCTGTTAATTACTATCCACTGCAAAAAGATGGACTCTCTGCTCTGATGAAGGCTGAGTGATGCACTGTATAGCAATATATCATTTAAAATCATTTCTCTTTATATCGCTTTAGCAGAATAATATCCGTTTTTCCACTTGGCCAGCGACCTATCTAGTCTCAGCTTCTTGGCTACTTAATGTTCTGTTTCATGGGATGGGTCTTAAATCCAACCAAAAAGTGGTGGGTTACTCTTGTTACATTATCTCTTTTAAACCAGTCTTCGGGACAGGCAAGTCACTGACTGTTGCCGGTCACAGAATTTGTAGCTGAGTTACACTAAGGATTACTTTTCTCCCCGACTAGTGTGCAGAGTATCTTCCAGCACACTGAATGCTATTCAGTAGGAGGTGGGGAGACTCTAGTGTGTCTGTGGGACCTTTAGGCTAACGACTCAATGAGATGTAACCGATTCCTGGCACTGACATAAGATGTCTTAGTTGGGGCATAGTCTCCTCTATTGTATGTTTACTCCATTTAAATCCCTTTCATATATGTATTTACTTAGGAAGCTTCCACAATAGTAGGTTTTGGTGTTTTTATAAAAAGGCCTTTAGCATTAGTAGTCCCTCCCATATTCCCTCTCTCACCCTGCCCTCCCAACTCCTTCCCCATTAATCCTACTAGTTTCCCACCACAAGACCTCAATAGACACATGTGTGTCCATTCAAATTGAAATACACATATTGAAAGCTTAAATACTAACATAGAAGAGATAACATATAACATTTGGCTTCTGGACTGGGTTAGCTTACTCAGGATGACTGACCTGCAAATTTCATGTTTGATTTTCTTACTGGCTGACTAATATTCTATTTTGTAAATGTACCACATTTCCATCATCTATTCACCAGTCGATGGGCACCTATGCTGTTTTGAGCTTCATACAATGAACATGGGTGAGCATATATCTCTGTAGTAGGAGGTAGCACACTTTGGGTGTATGCCAAAGAATGATATAGCTGGATTTTGAAATAAATCGATTTTAGGCTTTTTGAGGAACCTCTACACTGGTTTCCATGGTGACCGTATCAGTCTGCATACTCAGCAGCAAAGGATTTGTATTTCCCCTTTCCTAGCATCCTAGTCAGGATGAGCTGTCATTTGTTTTATTGATCTTGGCCATTCTGACTGGGGTAAGATAAAAATCTCTAAATAGTTTTAATTTATATTTCCCTGGTGGCTAGGGATATCAAATACTTTTTAAAATGTTTCTTAGTCTTTTGTATTTCATCTTCTGAGAACTCTTTGCTTCATTCTGTATCTCATTTTTAGCTGGGTTATTTGTTCTCTTGGTGTTCAGGGTTTTGTTGTTGTTGTTGTTGTTGTTGTTGTTTTGGGGTTTTTTGGGTTTTTTTTTGTTTTGTTTTTTGGTGGGTTTTTTTGTTTGTTTTGTTTTTTGTTTGTTTGGTTGGTTTGGTTTTTCCAGACAGGGTTTCTCTGTATAGCCTTGGCTGTCCTGGAACTCACTCTGTAGACCAGGCTGGCCTCGAACTCAGAAATCTGCCTGCCTCTGCCTCCCAAGTGCTGGGATTAAAGGCATGCACCACCACCACCCAGCTTGGTGTTCAGTTTTTTGAGTTCTTTATATAAACTAGATACTAACCCCTACCAGATGCATCATGTACAATGTTTTTTCCTATTCTGTAGGCTGCTGCTTTGCTCAAATGATGCTGTCCATTGCCATACAGAAGACTCAGCTTCATGAGGCCCCATTTATTAATTGTTGGTCTTACTACCTACCTGGGCTATCAGTGTCCACTCAGTGAGTTCAAACCTCTCGCCTGCCTTCTGTTCTGTGAGAGTCAGAGGGCCTGGTCTCATATTCAGGTCTTTGATGCATTTGAAGATGAGTTTTGTTTACAGTGATAGGTTTGGATTTTTCTACATGCAGACATCCAGTTTGACCAGCACAATTTATTGAAGATGGTAGCTTCTCCAGTGTGTATTTTTAGATTCTTTGTCAAAAATCAGCTGTTCATAGCTGTGCAGATTTATGTTTGGGCATTCAATTCAATTTCACTGATTGATGTGTCTGGTTTTGTGCCAATATAATTTTTTACTATAGCTCTAATACATTGAAATCTGAGGTGGGATATCTCTAGTAGTGTTTTATTGTTCAGAGTTGTTTTAGCTATCCTGGATTTTTTTTTTTTTTGTATATTTCATATGAAATTGAATTTTCATTTTCTCTGAGGAATTGTGTGGTTGATTTTATTTGTTATTGTTGTTGTTGTTTGTTTATTTGAGACAAGATTTCTCTTTGTAGTCCTGGTTTTCCTCGAACTTGCTCTGTAGACCAGACTAGTCTCAAAGTCACAGAGATTGGCCTACCTCTGCCTCCTGAGTGCTGGGATTAAAGGTGTGCACCACCACTGCCCAGCTTAATGTTGGATTGAATCTGTAGATTGCTTTTGGTAGTACAGCCATCCATTACTCCAATTCTATGTGTCTGTGGCTGGGCTGGGGGTGGAGGGGCCCAGTACCTTATTCTGGCCACTAAGGACGTTGCTCACATGTGGTACCCAAGCATACATGCAGGCAAAACACCCACACACATAAGATAAAAATAGCACAATCTAAGAGAAAATTTAGTTGAGGGGCGGGGGAGCCATCCTCCAGGTTGGTGGGTGTCTGGATCCAGTGACCTGTGCTTCGCACATGTGATGGTTGAACCTGAGGCCATTGAGGCTGTCTGGAAGACTTTGTGGAAGCCACTGGCCTGGGAACAATCACCAAAATGACAAACACGAAGGGAAAGGGGAAGATCACTTGCTCTGTGGTTTAGAAAACATGGAGTTCTTCCTCCGGCCACATCCGCGTGAATCTACAAGAAGGGCGATGTTGTAGAACTCAGACGAGTGAGTACTGTTCAGAAAGAAACATCCATTAGAACCATCACAGCAAGCCCAGAAGCATCTAGTGTTACCCAGCATACTGTGGGCATCCTTGTCAACAAGCGAGATCCTTGCTAAAGAACTAATGTCCAGAGTGAGTATATTATGCACTCTAAGAGCTTGAATAGCTTCCCGTAATGAGGGAAGGAAAACAATTATGAAAAAAAGGAAGCTAAAGAGAAAGGCACATGGGTTCAGTTGGGGCGCAGCCTGCTCCATTAGAAGCTGCACGCTTTGTGCAACTAACAGAGACACGTCAGAACTGCGGAGTCCATTCTTATGGATTTGTAGCTTATTATACAAAAAAGAAAGGACCTAGACTGTAAAATGCATGCTGTGTCACTGCAGTGCCCTGCCTAGCCACTGTACCAAAGACAGTCTCCTCCTCTCACCCACGGAAAGCCCTTGCCAGCCTTGCAATCTTGGGAGGTTCCTGACACTTGTAAACTTCATGAGCTTCCTGGGCTATGGGATCCCTCTTTCCTTTAGTGCTTAAATTGGAAGGTATACAATATTCTACTACTTCTTCTGTCTTTTACATTCTTTCTGGTTCCTCTTTCCAGTATTCCCTGAGCCTTTGAAGGGGGTGATAGAGATCTCTGGTTGCTTTCTTGCACACACGGTTGAGCATTGGGGCGTTTCATCATGCAACAGTGTCTCGATCTCAGCAGCTCGACCAGTTATGAGTTCTTTGTATTGTTACTTTTTGTTTGTTTGGTTTTTGTTATTTGTTTTTCAGACAGGGTTCTCAGTGTAACAGCCCTGGCTGTCCTGGAACTCCCCCTTGTAGACGTGGCTGGCCTCGAACTCAGAGATCTGCCTGCCTCTGCCTCCCGAGGGCTGGCATTAAAGGTGTGCGCCACCATCACTTGACTAGTTGAGTCTTTACAGTAGCCACCAGTTCCCTCCACAGAGGATATTAACAGCAGCAGTAATTCATAAGTGTAAACACACCTTTAGAAGTCAGCCTAGGCCTGCGGTGGTGGTGCACGCCTTTAATCCCAGCCCTTGGGAGGCAGAGGCGGATTTCTGAGTTCGAGGCCAGCCTGGTCTACAGAGTGAGTTCCAGGACAGCCAGGGCTACACAGAGAAACCCTGTCTCCAAAAAAAAAAAAAAAAAAAGAAGTCAGCCTGAAAGCCAGGCAGGGTCATACAGATCTATAACCTCAGCATATAGAAGGTAGAGGCAGGAAGATCAGGAGTTCAAGAACAGGCTTAGATACACAGCAAGTTTGAGGCCAACTTGAATTCCATGAGACCCTTTTGAAAAAGAAAGAAAGAAAGAAAAAAAGAAGGAAAAAAGAAAGAAAGAAAATCAATTTGAGACAGATATAACACATCCATTTCATAAAGTAATTGTTGTATTCCCACTGGGGCCTATCACCCTCCAAACCATAGGCTTTGCCTTAGCTTACAGTATCAGACATAAGTTGTATTCTGTGGAGCCGGCCTTAAATCCATCAGAAAGTAGTTGTATCCATATAAGTTTTGCTGTCGTAGTGCCAACAGATGACACTTGCCACACATAGTGTCCATGACTGGGTGTGATGGTCAATGATAAAACTCCCAAGCAGCATGCATAGCATATTCTCCCACTACAAAGCCAAGAAGGAGGCCAACCTGGGATATAGTGACCTCTTTTGATTTTCTAAGTTTTCCTATTTTGTGAATTTCCTCTACAGAATTTTACTAAATTTCTATTACAATTCCTTTTTTCTTCCTTTCTCTCTTTCTTTCTTCCTTCCTTCTTTTCTTCCTTTCTCCCTTCCTTCCTTCCTCCCTCCCTCCCTCTCTTCCTTCCTTCCTTTCTTTCTTTTTTCTTTCTTTCTTGCTTCCCTCCTTTCTTCCTTTCTTCCTTTTTTTCTTTCTTTCTTTCTTCCTTCTTCCTTCCTTTCTTCATTTGGTTTGACTTTCTTTTAAGGATACAGAGCTCACTATGTCCTCAGTAAGTGAGGACTTTGGCCCACATGGCTTCATCACTGTTCCTTGCTGTGACGAGGACCACGAGACGCCAGTCCTGCCCGCCAAGCAAGGCTAGCATGCTAGCGGAGGCTCTACTCCCTCATCTCCGCAGGAGATGACAACATCCTAACTATCGACGTCTTGAACAGTGCAAGCAGTTGTTCTGAAAGAATAAGGGTGACTTACAATAAATAAAAAATAAATTTGAGCCAAGCCTGATGGTGCATGCCTTCACTCTCAGCACTCAGGAGGCAGAGGGAGATAGATCTCTGAATTTGAGGCCAACCTGGTCTATATAGCAAATTCCAGACCAGCCAAGACTGCACAGTGAAGCCTCCATCTCAAAAACAAAATAAAGAGATTTAACTAATGACACATCTCCAGGTGTGAATTGGAGTTCTAGCCTGATCTACAAACACAAAATAAAGAGATTTAACCAATGATACATCTCCAAGTGTGAATTGGAGTTCTAGCCTGGTCTACATAGAGAGCTCCAGGACTGTTGTGGTAAAATTTTAACCCAATTTACCAAATCAATCAATTCACAATGCAATTAATTGGTATACATGCTACTCGCCTAGATTGGGCAGATCTACCACTACACTACTCTATTCCCATCTATTAGATCCCATATGTCTTGCGATTTCTCCAAGCCACGTGCTTCAGCTCCATTTTCCTTCCACCTTTTTCTCCTCAGTCATTGTCCTCTCCAGTCTCCTCCCCTATCTCCTCTCTCTGCCTTCTCCTCCAAACTTTTCAGCTCCACCTTCCCTCCTGCTGCCCAATCATTAGCCTTTATTTGGAAAGTTAAAGTGGGGAGAAGGTTCACAAGGCACCTGTATATGTGATCTGCTCCTGGTCTGCAGTGCCTTCCAGGAGAGGAGAAATAGCATCAAAATACAAGACCAGGGCTGTCCACAACACAGGGCAGCCAGGCCCAGGCCTTGTTCCCCACCTCCCTCAAAAAAGGAAGGGAATTATAAGTCTATTCAAAGAAATCAAAGATGAAAATGAAATCTTGAATGAGTCCCAATAGAACACAAACACGGAAATGAAACAGGGAAGTAGATGCAGGATATAAATGAGGAGTGCCATTAAAGAAATAGAAATACTGAAGAAAAAACAAACTGAAATACTAGAAACAAAATATATAAAACAAATAAAAAAGTCTGTGGAATCCCTCGGCAATCAGTGGGTGACCAGAATATCTGAGCTTGAAGACAGGTGGAAGAACTTGAACATTCCAATAAGGACACATAAATAAGAAGTTATGAGATGGAGTTTCATGACACCCAGACACTATAAACAGACCAAATTTAAGAATCATGTGTACAACATGATGGTGAGCAACTCCATTCCAAGGTGTAGAACACATCCTGAAATCATAGCAGAGAATGTCTCTAAGCTGAGGAGACATTTGTCCAGGTACAGAAAGCATGTAGAGTGTGGGATCAAAAGAGAACATCCAGCCGGGCAGTGGTGGCACACGCCTTTAATCCCAGCACTTGGGAGGCAGAGGCAGGCGGATTTCTGAATTTGAGGGCAGCCTGGTCTACAGAGTGAGTTCCGGGACAGCCAGGGCTACACAGAGAAACCCTGTCTCGAAGAAAGAAAAAAAAAAACCCAGCCAGTACAATTATCATAGTTAACTGTCAGTATAAACCCAAATAATTCAAAAACAAAGTATATTGAAAGGGGCAAGAGGGGCTGGAGAGATGGCTCAGTAGTTAAGAGCACTGACTGCTCTTCCAGAGGTCCTGAGTTCAATTCCCATCAACCACACGGTGGCTCACAACCATCTGTAATGGGATCTGACACCATCTTCTAGTGTGTCTGAAGATAGCAACACTGTACTCATATATAAAATAAATAATTCTTAAAAAAAAAAAAAGAAAAGAAAAAGGGGGAAGAGAAAAGAACAGGGACAGACAGACATGATAGCACACCACTGTAATTCTAGCATTCAACTGATAGACCTCTGTGAGTTCAAGGACAGCCTGGTCTAAATGGTGAGTTCTACTGGCCAGAGCTACGTAGTAAATATGGGTGGGGAGGGATAAAATCATGGATTAAAAACGGTCCCATCAGAGCTAGTGATAAAGCTCAGTGGGTCAGAGTGCTTATTGCTCTTACAAAGAACCTGATTTCAAGGCCAGAGAGATGGCTCAGTGGTTAAGAGCACCAACTGTTCTTCTGGAGGTCCTGAGTTCAAATCCCACCAACCCACATGGTGGCTCATAACCATCTGTAATGTGATCGGATACCCTCTTCTGGTGTGTCTGAAGACAGCTACAGTGTACTTACATATAATACATAGATCTTTTTTAAAACACACACATACACACACACACACACACACACACACACACATACACACAAATTGCCCCATCTTGGGCATAAATTAAAAAAAAAAAA
>NW_022196893.1:7609527-7611946 GCF_008632895.1 Mastomys coucha
AAAAAAAAAAAAAGAACCTGATTTCATTGCCCAGCACCTGTCAGACAGTTGGCTCACAACAATCTGTAACTTCAGTAACTCCAGTTACAAGAGATCTGACACCCACTTATGATCTCTGTGTGTACCAGTCCTGCATATGCTATACATACAAAACACGTGAAACAAGATTAAGAAATCTAAAAAGAAGCTGGGCAGTGGTGTGCCCGCCTTTAATCCCAGCACTTGGGAGGCAGAGGCAGCCAGATTTCTGAGTTCAAGGCCAGCCTGGTCTACAGAGTGAGTTCCAGGACAACCAGGGCTACACAGAGAAACCCTGTCTTGAAGAAAAAGAAAAAAAGAAAGAAAGAAAGAAAGAAAGAAAGAAAGAAAGAAAGAAAGAAAGAAAGAAGGAAAGAAGGAAAAAATCTAAAAAAGAAATAAAAGAAATTATAGGAACTGGGTATACTTGGGAGGTGGGGGCAAGATCTCTGTAAGCTCAAGGCCAACCTGGTCTACATAGTGAGGTCCAGTTCAAATATAGGTACATAGTGTGACCCTTCCTTTAAGAAAAGCAACAATAGACTGGAAAGATGGACATAAGTGCTTGCCACTAACCCCTAATACCCCAAGTTTAATCCTTGTTGACTAGTCACATGGTGGAAAAAAGAGAACTGACTCTTACAAGTTGTCCTACACACACACACACACACACACACACACACACACACACACACACACACATGGTGGGGGGGGAGAGAGAAGTAATAACAGTTTTTAAAAAGAATGATGTATTATTTTATTTATATCTGTATTGGTTACTTTTCCTTTCTGACAAAAACATCATGACCAAGACAACTTATAAAAGAAAATGTTTTGTTTGATTTGGCTTATGGTTTCAAAGGGTTAGATAGCGTCCATGAGAGTGGAACAAAGGTATAGGCGCTGGAATGGCTGAGAGCTCACATCTGATACACAGCAGGAGACAGAGAACACTCTGGAAATGTTGGGAATCTTCAAAGCCTGCCTACAGTAACACACCACCTCCAGCGAGGCCACACCTCCAAACCCCTCCCAAACAGTTCCACCAAGTATTCAATCATATGGGCCTGGGGGTCATTCTCATTCAAAGCACCACGATGAATATATGTGTGTGCATATGTACATTTTGTGCACCATATGTATGTAAGTGTTTGAAGAGGCCAGAGGGCATAGGATTCCCTGGAAATAGCACTATAGGCAGTTGTGAGTAGTAAATGGTTCTTAACCACTGGATCATGTCTCCCAAAACACACACACACACACACACACACACACACACACACACACACACCTTTTTTTTTTAAGATTTATTTTATTTATTTCATGTGTATGAGTACACTATAGCTGTACGGATGGCTGTGAGCCATCATGTGTGTGGCTGCTGTTGAACTCAGGATCTCTGCTGGCCCCACTCGCTCTGGCCCTGCTCGCTCAGGCATAATTCACTGTAGCTTGCTTCAGACACACCAGAAGAGGGCGTCCGATCTCATTAGAGGTGATTGTGAGCCACCATGTGGTTGCTGGGATCCGAACTCAGGACCTTTGGAAGAGCAGTCAGTGCTCTTACCCACTGAGCCATCTCGCCAGTCCCACAATTTTTTAAAGAAATAAAAAATAGGCTGGAGAAACAGCTCAATAGTTAAGAGAACTTAATACAACCTCCTCTGGCACATGAATACTCACACAGATAAATATAAATCTTTTTTCTTGTTTTTGTTTTTTGAGACAAGTTCTCTCTGTGTAACAGCCCTGGCTGTCCAGGAACTCACTTTGTAGACCAGGCTGGCCTCGAACTCACAGAGATCCTCCTGCCTCTGCCTCCTGAGTGCTGGGATTAAAGGCATGTGCTACTATGCCCAGCTAAAATAAATATATAAAAAAAAAACCCCAATAATAAATATTGGAGAGTATGTAGAAAAAACAAACACTCATTGTTGGTGGGAGTGTAGTCTAGAGGTTTTTCAAAAAACTAAAAATAGAACTACCATGTGACCAGGCCATAAAACACTACTGCATACACCAACCAGTATTTCCTACTATAGAACTATTGGCTCATTTGTTTTTCTTGCTGGTCTATACACAATAGAAAGAAGATGGACTCTGCCTAGAATGTTCATTATTTGACGAATGGATACTGAAAATGAATTTTATTCAGCCATAAGGAAAAGTGCAATTTACAAGAAAATGGTTGGAACTGGTGTCTTAGTCACTGATCTATTGCATGAAGAGACACCACGACCGCAGCAACTCTTATAGAGGAAAGCATTTGATGGACTGGGAGCATGGTGGCAGGCAGGCAGGCTGAAGAAGTAGCTGAGAGCTCCATCCTCTGCAAGGAGAGTGGGGGTGCAGGGAAGAGAGAGAGAGAGAGAGAGAGAGAGAGAGAGAGAGAGAGAGAGAC
>NW_022196893.1:7612890-7618093 GCF_008632895.1 Mastomys coucha
CAAAAAAAAAAAAAGTTTTTTCTTTTAAAGGCCAGATATAGTGACTCATACCTGTAATCTTACCACTCAGGAAGCAGAGGTATTTGGTTCTCTGTGAGTTCAAGGACAGCTTGGTTCACATAATGAGTTCCAAGCCAGCTGGCATTACATAGTGAGACCCTGTTTCCTGCAGGCTACAGAGATGCTTACCAGTTAAGAGAAATTGCTCCTCTCCCAGAAGTCTGACTTAAGTTCCCTCCCCAGAACCCACTGAGCAGCTCATAACCACCTACAGCTCCAGCTCTAGAGGATCTGGCCTTTTCCAACACCTGCATGCATCCGCATGAGTGCAAGCACACACACACCATGCACACGCATGCGAGCACACACACACATACATACACACATACACACATATACACACATACACATGCACACACACACACACACACACACACACACGCACACACACAGTGAAACAAGACATGGTGCTACTGATTTTTAATCTTCAGGAGGCAAAGCCTAGCAGATTTCTGTGAGTTGATGGCCAGCCTGGTCTACATAGTGAGCTTCAGGATCACCAAGTGACACAGGGAGACCCTGTTAAAAATAAATAAATAACAACAAAACACAAACAAATGGGCAGGAGAGATGAGTCAGCAGTTAAGAGCACTGACTATTCTTCCAGAGGTCCTGAGTTCAATTCCCAGCAACCATATGGTGGCTCACAACCATCTGAAATGGGATCTGATGCCCTCTTCTGGTGTGTCTGAAGATGTTGACAGTACACTCACATATATAAAATAAATAAATCTTAAAAAACACAAACAAAGGAATGTAAAGGAAAAAAGTAAGAGAGTTTTATAATTTAGTGCTGGGGATGTGTCAAGCCAGGAATTCTCAATCACTCAGTGAAAATAGAAATGGTTTGAGATAGCTGGGCAGTGGTGGCACACACCTTTAATCCCAGCACTTGGGAGGCGGAGGCAGATGGATTTCTGAGTTCGAGGCCAGCTTGGTCTACAGAGTTCCAGGACAGCCAGAGCTACACAGAGAAACCCTGTCATGAAAAACCAAGAAAAAAAAAATAGATGGCTTAAAACACAGGTTGGCGGTAGAGAGTAGAGTTGAGCATGCATTCATCCTAGGAGCCAGGAAACCCTCCCAGGACATGTGATCTAGAGAACTTTGCACACAGGTCTTTTCAGACCTTAAGAAGTCATGGTCCCTCCTGTAGACTAGGGACCGGGAGGCATCCTCCTGCTCTTCATTAAGACACAGGTGAGCAAAATGCTGTAACCTAATGTAAACATCCCACAGGAGTTAGAAACAAAAGACGAGCTGTGCAAGGCAGAGATACTAAACTGAAGACATCAGCAGCTAGGGCCCAGCGGGGAGGCCTTCTTATCACTGGGGTTGAGCCTTGAAAGGGGGTTGTTAGACCTGTTTCGTTTTCTCCTCGCTTGCTTCCCAGCCATGCGGCGAGTGGCTTTACTCCACCACAAGCTCCTGCCTATGGTGCACTTGCCACCTCACCACAGGACCGAAAGCAACAGCACCAACTTACACACTTTTCTGACTGTGATCCCAAATATAGCATGAAAGGGCTGGAGGGATGGATCAGTGGTGGAGAATCTATACTATTCTTCCAGAGGACCTGAGTTCAATTCCCAGTACCCAGATGAGGTGGCTCACAAGTGCCCGTAACTCCATCCAGTTCCAGGTGATTCAGTGCCTCCAGCCTTTTTGAGTATCTGCACTCTTGTACACACACACACACACACACACACACACACACACACACCTGACTGAAAATAATTAAGATGAGGCTATAGAGGAAGGCCAATAGAAATTGAACTGCTGGGCAGTGGTGGCGCACACCTTTAATCCCAGCACTGGGGAGGCAGAGGCAGGCAGATTTCTGAGTTCAAGGCCAGCCTGGACTACAGAGTAAGTTCCAGGGCAGCCAGGGCTACACAGAGAAACCCTGTTTTGAAAAAAAAAAAAAAAGAAAGAAAGAAAAGAAAAAAGAAAAGAAATTAAACAAATATATGACTTGGTAGCAAAAAGGCAAGCATCACCCTTGCTATGATAAACCTACGTGATTCTTCTACCATTTGAACTATATCATGACTAGAAGGTGAAAGAGTTTGGAAGGTTGAGCTAAGAAAGCATTGAATGATGTGGGCCGAGCTTAATGGGCTGTGGTAGTGGAAGCTTGGAAATGATAATGCTTAGAGAAATGCAGGCAGTGGAGTCCTGGCTCATGAATTTCAGAGGGGAGCGGGACTTTGTTGGAACTGGGCTAGGAGCCATTCATATGGTATTTTGATCAAGAATGTGGCTTCATTTTGCATATGTTCCAAGAATTTGAGTGAAGGTGAATTGAGAGCCAGTTAACTGGGTTTTTGAGCAAAGGGAATTTCAAGAGAGCATGTAGGCCAGTGCTGAGAAAGCAATTGGAATTGATTAAGAGATCACCACCATCACGGGGGAGCCTTTTTCACTGTACTGGGACAGTAAGCAAAGAGTTTTCTCACATTCAGTTCACAGAAGCTGCTACAGCTGTGGTCCAAGGAGGCTGGACTAGATCTTGAGCCGGCAGCAGAACCCCCAACTAGTGTAAGCATCATCAAATGGTACTGTTTTTGAAGGCCAACAGGAACGATTGCTGGGGTCCTGGAGAGCAAATAAGGCCAGGCACGGCGGTGTGGTAGGATTGGAGTTCCTCCAAAATGAAGCTGTGAACGTGAAGCATCAGTTGCAACGAAAACCCTAGAATATTGAAGACACCAGGACTGTATGTAGGACGACCACCAAGGACAGAGGCAGCCGTGGCATACGTTGGGGCTCAGCAATCACCACACAAACCATATGAACACTAATCTCAGTTAAGCAAGAAGAGTTTATTGAGCGCACACCCCAAGACTGATCGATCAGGACCGCAAAAAATGGACTCAGGAGCCTAATTGTGGTACTAGTCTATTCTTAGGGCAGAGCAGGCTTTTTATAGGAAAAACCAAGTTCAGAAGTTCAGAAGGTAAGGATGGAGAAAGTACTACATTTTGGCTAACATATTGGGTAAAAGAATTCTCAGCTGACCTTTGAAGCTGGCTGGTCCTAAGTGAGGTAGGAGGTGTGGTGGACAAGTGGTGAACAGGGGAATTTCAGAGCATTGAGATAACAAAGCATAAGTAATTCAACCATAGACTTATGACCTTTTAGAAGAATTTTTCGGTGTCAGCCATGGATAATTTCTTCTGGGAAGTGGAGTCTGAGAACCTGAAATTAATTTCACCTTTTGAGAAAAATGGAGACTATATACAAAGTGCCTAAAGTTGTGTTTAAAAGGAGCCTGAACAGAGGGCAGCTGGCATAAGCCTAGAAGAGAAGCCATGTGTTCTGCGGGTCTAAGAGATAGAGCGCTGGGGCTATACAAGCCCTTTGGAGCCCTCAATGCCAGACTTGCAAGATTTGGATCTGCCTGCTAGACCTTGGTTTGGCTTAAATGTAATTTTCCATTTGTTATTCCTCTGTTCTTCCATTTTGAAAAAGGAATATTTATTCTGTGATGTTATACATTGGAAGTATATACATGTTTTTTTTAAAAGATTTATTTATTATTATGAATAAGTACACTGTAGCTGTCTTCAGACGCACCAGAAGAGGGTATCAGATCTCATTACGGGTGGTTGTGAGCCACCATGTGGTTGCTGGGATTTGAACTCATGACCTTCGGGAGAGCAGTCAGTGCTTTTACCCACTGAGCCATCTCACCAGCCCTATATATGTGTTTTTTATTTTACAGGAGCTCACATCTAAGAGACTTTGGACTTTTAAAGTTTTAGAATTTGTAAAGACAGGATACTTAAAGTCATGAGACAAACATGAGACCTATTGGACAGAAGGGGTAGAAGGTTGTGGTTTAAAAGCGATACTTGTGTGTCAAGATGGCAAGGGATGGAGTTGTGTTGGCTAGTTTTGATGGTCAACTTGATACAGTCTAGAATCACATCTGAGGACAGTCTTGGAGAGGAACTGCCTAAATCAAATGGACCAGTGGGTATGGGGCGTGTTTTGATACAACAGTTAATATATAAAGGCCTAGCCCACCATGGGAGGTACCATTGCCTGGGCTAGGGGCTGAGTGTGTATAAGAATGGAAAAGACGAGGTAAGTACTAAAAGCATGCGTGCGTTTGCTTCTCTCTGCCCTTGTCTGTGAATGTGAAGTTCCTGCTGCGTTGACTCCCCTGCTATGATCGACTGTAACCTTTCTAAGCTAAAACAAATCCTTTTGTCCTGTAAGTTGCTTTTCTTTGACAGGGTATTTTATCACAGCAGCAGAACTGAAACTAGGAAATGGGTTGGGGGCAGAGGCTATCAAACAATAGAGATTATTGCCATTGATTATGATCCCTGGAAGGGAAGTCACTATTGCTTATGACAGACACCACACACTTGAAATGCAGCATGCGGATAAATCAAGTCAGAACTAAGCTAGGAACATAGGCCGCATTAGCCAGGGTTTGTAGTATCAGAAGGAGCTAAACGAGCTGCTGTGGGAGAAAAGCTATCCACAGTCCTACCCAGTTGTGGTTGAGCCTATGTGCTGCAGGATCATTCTGTCAAGCAAGGTTCCTACTGGTGAGCTAGCAGGATCGGTTTGGTTTCTGACGAGATCTGAGGTCACTCTATGGGATGAAATATACACCTAACGCTATAAACCTGATAGGAACCCATGACTGTGAAGGTCACAGGTCCTAGAGGAGGACCCAACTACTGATATGTGTGCCCTTAGACTAGTGCTATTATCTGCCTTGGCCTTTTTTTTGCAATGGGTAACAGTTAATACAGAGATTCAAAACTGCTTAAAATGCTGAGAATAAATGCTTGTTGAGCCAGGCAGAGTGGCACATCCCCAGCACTAAGAAGGCAGGTATAGGCATATCTCTGTGAGCTGGGTTGGCCACTGCTCCTTCTGTGGCACAGAGGGCAGGAGACATGCACAGCCGCGGAACTCTGGCTCTGGTCTTCCCTGTCAGAGAGCAGCAGGCAGAAGATCACCATGGTAGTTGATTTGAAGAAAATATTTGACCAGTTTGTGCCTCAATTTACCCTTTCTGCAGAGTGTTAAGATTAGTGATGTGGCTGGCAGTGGTGACTCACGCCTTTAATCCCAGCACTTGGGAGGCAGAGGCAGGCGGATTTCTGAGTTCAAGGCC
>NW_022196893.1:7618328-7622918 GCF_008632895.1 Mastomys coucha
ATAGAGTATCACTATGGAGCCTGCTCGAAGTCTCAGAGATCCCCCTGCCTCAGCCAGCCTCTGAAGAGATATGATTAAAGGTTGGGTGCTACTGCACCCTCCCCTTTCTCTTTAAATTCTCCAGGCTATGGGCAGATATTTAAGTTTGAGGCTGGCCTGGCCTATAGATCTAGTTCCGTGGCTGCCAAAACTACAGAAAGAAACCCTGTCTCAAAGAAAAAGAAATTCTCAGCTGGGCGGTAGTGGCGCACGCCTTTAATCCCAGCACTTGGGAGGCAGAGGCAGGCGGATTTCTGAGTTCAAGGCCAACCTGGTCTACAGAGTGAGTTCCAGGACAGCCAGGGCTACACAGAGAAACTCTGTCTCGAAAAACCAAATAAATAAATAAATAAATAAATAAATAAAAAGATACACAGAGGTTGCTACTATTGTGGTCCATTCTGAGCTGTCAGCAGAACTTGACAGCATTGTCCATGTGGTGGCACTGGCTTTCAAGACATTAATAATGCAAGATTAAGGGGGATGATGAGGTCTCGCTGAAGGGACGGCAAACGTTGCGCTGGCAGGCCTTGCCCTTCTCTCACATTCCCTCTGCCTTGCTAAATAAAAACTGTTAGATTACATTCCTAAAGCTATTCACCAAGGTCTGGTCCCTTATGTGGGCACTTTCTTCCTGAGACTGACTTCCAAGGTTTATTGAAGCCCAGCATTCAAAAGCCCCCTTTGGCCAGGCAGTGGTAGCGCATGCCTTTAATCCCAGCACTTGGGAGGCAGAGGCAGGCTGATTTCTGAGTTCGAGGCCAGCCTGGTCTACAGAGTGAGTTCCAGGACAGCCAGAGCTACACAGAGAAACCCTGTCTTGAAAAACCAAAAAAAAAAAAAAAAAAAAGTCCCCTTTGGCTCACCTAATTAAACACCTCACTCTAACACAGGGTTTCTTTTACCTTTATAAACTGCATTTGCCTATGGGCTACGTCTGTCTCCTCTCTTCCAGTGGCAGTCCTTTGTCCACCTCCAAGACAAATACCTCTCCACCCCCTAACCTTGTTCCCTTCTCCCTTCTCTGTCATCTTCTTTCTACTGACTTTATCTCTCTCTTTTTTTTAATTATTTTTTTTATGTATGTGCGTACACTGTTGCTTTTGAAACCTCAAAGCCCACCCCCAGTGACACACCTCCTCCAACAAGGCCACGCCTCCCAATCCTCCCCAAACAGTTCCACCAACTGGGGTAAAACATTCAAATCTATGAGCCTATGGGGACTATTCTCATCCAAGGCACCATAGATGGCAATACTATCAACTACATAGGATCTAGAATCATCTAGTTGATGAGCCTGCATGTACCGGTAAGGGATTGTCTAGACTAGGTTAACTGGTTTAACTGTGAGTAGCATCATTTTATCAGCTGGAATTCTGTGTTGAAAAAAAAAAAACACAAAAACAAAAAGCAAGGTGAGCTCCAACATATTTCTCCCTCCCCTCCCCCCCGGCCTCTCTCTCTCTTTTTCTGCTTCTTGACTGGATGCAATGTGCTATCTCTGCCATGATGGAATGGTCCCCTCAAATTGTAAGCTAGAACAAACCCTCCCTTACTTTGGTCTCTGTAAGATATTTGATCATTGGGGCTGGAGAGATGGCACAGTGGTTAAGAGCACTGACTGCTCTTTCAGAGGTCCTGAGTTCAATTCCCAGCAACCACATGGTGATGCACAACCATCTGTAGTGGGTTCCGATGCCTTCTTCTGGTGTGCCTGAACACAGCTATAATGTATTTGTATAAATAAATAAATCCTTAAAAGGAAAAAGGGAAAAAAAGATATTTGATCACAGCAACAAGAAAAGCAACTGTAATAAGGCAGTAATATTCATTGCTATGGCTTAGCCCACTGGTTTAACCACACATTTTATGAATAGAATATGCACATATCTTTTCATTACCTGAAACTATTACATAGCCTAATTGGTGACTTCTTGTCATTACTGTCAGAAAAGATTAAAGCCAACTTCTTCCAAAGAACATTTACGTTTACTTCTGTCTAGTATTTGGAAATTGTGGTTTAAATAAGAATGGCTTCCATAGGCTCATATTTTTGAATTCTTAGTAATCAGGGATATGGACTATTTAAGAAGGATTAGAAAGTATGGCTTGTTAGAGTAGGTGTGGTCTTGTTGGAGGAACAGTCACTGAGGGTGGTATTTGAGGTTCTAAAAGCCTGTGCCAGGTCCAGTTCTCCATCTTGGGCTGTGGATCAGGCTAGAGTATGCTTGAACATCATGCATGCTGCATGAGGAGAGTAACCCTTTGCCTGTAAGCAAGCCCCCCAGTTAAATGCTTTCTTAAATAAAAGTTGCCTTGGTCATGGTGTCTCTTCACAGCTATAGAGCAGTGACTAAGACAGAGCAACCAACCTGTGACTCTTTAAGTCTGTACTTTCAAATCAACTTTAGGGATATTTTCTTATTTATTTATTTGGTTGATTGGTTTGGTTTTTCAAGACAGGGTTTCTCTGTGTAGCCCTGGCTATCCTGGAACTCATTAGACCAAAATGGCCTTGAACTCAGAGACCCACCTGCCTCTACCTCCCAGGTGCTGGGATAAAATGTGAGTATCACCACTACCTGGCTATAATTTCTTTCCTTGTTTGTTTATTTTAATGTGTAGGGGCATTTTCCCTGCGTGTTTGTTTGTGTATTCCTTGCATGCCTGATATTCTCACAGGCCAGAGAAGGGCATCAGTTCTCCCAGAACTAAAGCTCCAAGTGATTGTGAACCACCATGTAGGTACTTCCTTTGGAAGAAGCCAGTGCTCTTAACCATTGAGACATCTCTCCATTCCTTGGGGATAATTTCCATTCCATCAAATAGTCCTCCATTGGTAAGCACATAGCTCAGTGGTTATTGTTAAGTTGAAACAGTCTCAACAACTTTGGAGCATGTCTGTCTGTACCCTCCAGATGCTATTGCAGCTGACCCTGTACCCAGACCCCAGTCTAACTCAACTTGGACACCAAGTTGGCCTCAAACTTGTGGGGAGATTCTCCTGCCTCGGCTTCCCAAGTGCTTGGGATTACAGATGTAGTATACACTGTAGCTCTAGTTTACACTGACTGCCCTTGATGTGCGCTTTCTTTTTTTGTTTTTGTTTTGTTGTTGTTGTTGTTGTTTTTGAGACAGGGTTTCTCTGTATAGCCCTGGCTGTCCTGGAGCTCACTTTGTAGACCAGGCTGGCCTCAAACTCAGAAATCTGCCTGCCTCTGCCTCCCAAGCGCTGAGATTAAAGGCATGTGTCACCACCGCCCGGCTGATGTGTGCTTTCTTAACGGGACTTCACCTCTGTTTTAGAAGACAATTCTATTAATCATTTGGAGGAAATGTGGGTGATCGGGTTCGACTGTTGGAAGCAGAGCAGACTGCTCCTAGGAGCAAACCCTCACTTCTTTGTCGTACCTGGAGCAGGCTTGCCACCTCCACTCAGCATTAATTTTGAGGTTGAAGGTGGGTGGAAATGTTTGCAGATAATGCTGTCAAACCTTTCAATTCTGTTAGCTGTGAATGAGAAGAGCTCGTAAATACACTTGGTTCTTTCGGGGGAGGGGGACAGAGAGAGGCAGAATTAAGGGAAGGTTTCAGGTGTGGGAGGCCAGTCTCACAATCATTATATGGTGGAAGATGATCCTCCAGTCTCCACTTCCCAGGTGCCGGGATTATAGGTGTGCATCACCATGCCTGGCTAGACGTGGCTCCTAACAGCCATAACTGGTTGAACTCGTTCCTTAGGCGAGAGATGCAAATTAAAGCTTACAGTCAGATGAAAGTTCACATCAACACAAGAAGTGAAAAAGCCAGTGGTGGCTGCTTTTGTCCTTTACCGGCCACATCTCTGTCCCAGCCCTTGGCACTAGCCGGAACTGAGGCAGGAAAGCCAGAACCCCTAGCACACTGTAGTGAGGCCCCCAAGTGTTCAGACAGCTCAGGGGCGCATGCGCATGCAGATTCTGCTGCTGGTTTACTTCTGTGGGGCCACGTGCCACTTGCTTATCCGAAATGTTTTTATTCTCTCCACATTCTTGTTTGAAGGCGTTTTATCCACTTGTTTTTCTTCTTTTTCTGGTCACCCTTGGTCTCTTAGCTCCATCTCCTGCAGCCAAGGTCACTGCCCAGAGCCCCTGGTTGCAAGTGGGTGGAGTTTTTTGTTTTATTTTTCCCTAGCCCACATATACAGTGGGGACAGACTTGGGGTTGTACAGCTCTACACAGAGGTCTACTATAGCTGTGGAGTCATCCTTGCCACATCTCACCCATGCATAGGTGGAGGCTTGCCTTAGAATGACCTAGAGTCTCTTTACAGTCCTGAAAATCCGAGCTCTTTTGTTTTTACTTTTCTCCCTCCCTCCATCTCTGTCTCTCTGTCTTTCTGTCTCTCTCTCTCTCTGTGTGTGTGTTTAGTCATAAATTTTCCCAACATCTCTAGTCCCACGACACACAATAAGGAAAAGATCAAGCCATTCCTCATGTTTCTGTGAGCATGAGAGAGAGAGAGAAAGAGAGAGAGAGAAAGAAAGAGAGAGGGAGGGAGGGAGGGAGAGA